>NC_061459.1:3649948-4258272 GCF_022581195.2 Helicoverpa zea | reverse complement strand
TGGTAGATCATGAGCTCGGCGTTCGCTGGTGAAGCCGCTACGGCTGATTATTGATTGTCAAAATCTCCAGTTACGATTATAGTAAGTCGATGCAATCCACACCTATTATACCTCTAGAAGAAAGTACTACAGCAATAGTTAATGGGCCCCACGTTTTTATTTTAGTTTAATATGACCGGGACCACCTACGTAGGTTGACAGGTAAGTAACTATTTTTTTATTTTCTAGTTTTCAGTGCACATAAGATAAAACCGTTTAACTTAAAAGTTTTTTTACCGATTTTTTATTTTCTAGTTTTACGGTGCAATTAGCTTAAAATACTAGTAAAACTTTACATTTTACGACTGAACAATAGGTTGAGTTTAATTATTTATCGCAGTTGTGAGTTATTAAATGTTATTCCTTGTGAATGCCAGACATACCTATATCTAGGTTAAACTAAGACCACGATAAACAAAAGAACATCTCTTGATTCGATTCGCGATGACGCGATGATGAATCCTTGCTGAGAAATATTCTGCACACTCAAGATCTAAAAGTTCCAGCAAACTCCATAAATTAATTGAGATTTTTTCTAACAATTCAAGACTTTTCCGGTTTAAACTAGGCACAATGATGATTATGAAGAAGCCTTCTAGAAGGCTTACAATAAAAAAGAAACAATATTATTTCATTCTTCAAAAAGAATCACACACTACAGCTGTCATTGTTCAAAGACCAAGTCATGTATTAACAGACTTGTCAACACGTCACCCACTTATTGTGCCTACTTAACACTTTGTTCTAATGAAAACTTGTTAACTACAAAATCCGGGGCAATTAGCCGCAGGCGACAACAGGACATTGGTCGCAATTTTTAATTACAAAAATTATGAATTCACATCGCAAAGGAATGTGGACCGATATGTTTTACTAGTTTTTTGCTCGAGTCCTAAATGGAAACTTGTGAAAGAATGTTAGTGACACTAATATTGATGTAAGAATATAACATTAAAGTGAACGGCAGAAAGTCCATTAAAGATTATGTGAAAATATTAGCTACATTAATTGCCTACGATAAGCTGGGATAGCTTAGCTAATAGTTAGCTAACGTTCATAAAAAATTACGTACGAACATTTTTACACAGAGGTTGTTTTACAGGTATAAAATTTGTCATAAATGCAATTTATCAGAAGTTGGAATTCTGTTGTAATTTGCTCTGTGTACAATATCTAAAACTACGGATGTGAAGTATATAAGAAAGTAAATAACTCAACGCTTGCCCACGTTACGTACAAGGCTTCACTATCTCATAACCGATCACTTTAATAACTGAATGAATGCTAACATTTTGTCACATGCCTTTTTAAGTGTACTGGGAAATGTACCAATCATGTTAACACACTATTTATAACCGTTTAGGTAAAGGAATCTTAATAACGGCCTCACCTGATATGGCACCAACATTTATAATAAATTAATTCAATTAATTTGTCTAATTTGACAGTACCTAAGTACCCGTACATTCTGGCCTCGTAATTAATCACCAATTATGTTTTGGGCAATTAAATTGAATACGGCTAATCATTCTAGACATAGGTGAAATTAATTATTTGAAGTCTAGTCTTTACAATCTTATTGTATCTTTGTATTTGATCTTCCTTAAAAATTATCGCTAACAAGCCGCTTCCAACCAGTCTTTAATCCTATAATTAGGAGGCGCCGTTGATTTCTTATACTTTCCCAATTATGTATACTTTTTCCATTAGATCTTTTGGGGCTAAGATTACACTGTCTGCAATGCCACCTCCTTAAATATATCCCACGTCACATCTAACAAACTAACCTCCCCCAACATTATGAATGAAAACTTTCCACAACATCCCAGGGTTGTTTATATACAGTAAGCACGTTGATCCGACGTCGCGACGCGTCGGGACGCGTTACGCACGCTCCAACGAGCGTCCCAGTTACCTTGTTGCAATATAGCGTGGGTTTAAAAGTGGGAAGTATGTATGGAGTTACTAGGGAACAAATGGGTTATGCTTGCTTTAAAGGTCGACACTTTTATTGGTATTGTTTAGAAATGGGAATGAAAAGTTTTGTGTAGAAAGTTCGGTTGTAACACCTACGTCATTTCAGCCTTGTTAATAAATTTTGTCATGTTGACGAAAAACGTTTATTTTTTTGATCTTTCTATGCCAAAATGATATACTACAAAAAAGTCCGTTACCAGTATTTTGTACAACCATTCATAGTTTTTCAGCAATAAAAAAACAAGCTACGCAAATGTTTGCAAACAGCGTTTCTCTACAATATTGACGTATTAATTGGACCGAGCATTGTTCTCACCCGAATTCCTAGGAAAAACAAAATAAACTTTCTTCATTGTTACGCGGAACGCACTTAATAATATTTACCACTAACTTAGGCTTTATTTACACGACACTTTTTGTCGTGAAATCGCGTAAGCATGCTGAAAACCGTGAGATCGCATTTTTCCGTAGGGACACATATTGGGCACGTTGGACTTTTTTTAAGGAGTCGAATAAAAACTTTTTATATGACATAGTACAAATAAACAGGCCAAAACAATGGCTTTAATGCGTTGGCCTCACAATCTAGAATGTTCTATAGTACCTCTACCTATAGTACCCATGTCGGCCAGTTACTCGCAACAATTAGAATCCTATGGTTTCCCTTTGGATATTGTTCCAAGTTTTGTACATAGGAAAGTTTTGGCATTGTAAAGGTTGTCGTTATAATTGCGTCTTTTGTTACAAAGAGTTAATAATAAAGGTATTGTTTAAAAAGAAAAACTTTTTTGTAAAAGTCCTTCTTTTCAGAACTAAGTTATGTATTGTCTGGATACTTAATTTTCAGCTCTTCTTTTAAATGAAGAAATCTCACTCGACGTTTTAATTCGCATGCCTCACTAGTTAAGCACTCTTCACACGAAATATTTGCTCTCTCGTACAAAGACAACAAAGTAATATCGTTATAGGCAGTAATTTGTAGCTTGTTAAAAATACATTTACTTCACCTTACAATTGCTTGAAGAAAGTCGAGAAAAAGAAAAATTACGTGAAAACCTGCTGGTTTAATGTGTTGACGAGTATCAGGACGCCAATAGCGTCAATTTATAATGCACATAAAAGTAAAGTAGGTGTTAATGTGTCTATATTGCAAATGCGTATCCATAATAGGCTCTATATGTTCGCAAGTACCACAAAAAGGGCTCATTATCAATGCTAATACATTTAACTGTTGAATCGTGTCCTGAATCTGAAGATTCTTTTTTTAAATAGAGAAAAGTAACAGTAAATAAAACCTCTTTTATCGCGCCTCACAATCATGAAATCTTTTTAAAAGCCGCCGAAGTCAACGGCCAGTAACAATAGGCGGGGCAATCTAAGTCGCGCGTCGTGTTTAGTGTGCGAAGTGTCTTATCTGTTACGTGCGTTGTCTGTGGAGCGGAACATAAGGCATCCTGCGCACAGCGCGTTTCTATCCACAGGCAGCAAAGGAAGTCTTGACCTGGTCGAGTGGTCGCTGCTAATGAATAGTCTGCAATCAATGCTGTGGTATGTAGCAGAGTGAGTCATGATGAAGCTACTTATTAAGTGGTCATGTGTGACTGGCTTTATTTACACGGCTATTATGGGGTCCTTACGGAGTTCCTGAGTTGAGAATAGCCGATGCCTTTAGTGTCTGACTTTTGTGTTTGCTTTAGGAGAAAAATTATGATTCCAAACGAAATCCAATTTTCATCGAGCGATTTCGTGATGGAGTTGCTACGCTTATTCTTCGAAAACCTTCATAGTGGACGATTACTATACGTAACTAATGTATATTTTACAAGCAGACAAACGGTCTGGAACGGTGTTTTATAAATAAACTCTCAGGTACTACAATTGCGTATATTCACAGTGACCTAAGCGATGATGTAGGCCATAATGTTCAACGCCTTCAAAAGGTCAATTTATTCAAACCATTATAGTCCTTAAGGTCAAGCTTGAAGTGCAAGCAAAAAACTGAGAAATTACCATAATTTATAAGGACCATATTTCTCTGGAGTTAAATGTGAGCTGGTCTGTCTAATCGCATTCTACTACTAATGAGTCATCGGAAAGTGCAACGGCGGGCGTATCAAATATTTACTACTTTATAAATTAGGAGCTCCGTGTTCTTGTGTGACATAGAGTAAATTGCAGAAGGCCTAATAGATCAAAGATAGTTTTGCAAATAGTTTTAGGTATGTACTTAACTAGATAACCTACTCAAAGCAGATATGACGAGAATTCTAGTGAGTGACGTGATAATTTCTAAGGATGAAACCTTTAAAGCATACAGTAGCCGCATTATGACTCAACCACTAACTTCCTATTCTTTGCTGCCCCGCAGTCTGACAAGTCCCACCGTATTACTCATAAAGATAAACAATAAAGTTTATAGGTAGAATAAAAAGGTCGGATGTCAATTGTTTTTACGCCTTCTTTTCTCTGTCTACTCTGTGTCAAGCCAGTAGCAACTAATCCTTTACCGCTCCTAAGTTAATTACGAGTATTCCCCGAGCCAATATCTGCCGTATCTAGTAACTATCTAGTGTGGTGTTGTACTGGCTGCCTTGTGAAATACATCCTGATTGTATGGAATATCAGGTAAGTACTGCAGAGAACTGGTCTAAACTGTCCTTGATAAGACGTAGAATGCATGGCAAAGTCGTGTCACATATAATTTTTAAGGGATTAGGAAAAGTTTTAGATGTAGATAGACTCGTGTGGTCTTGAAAATATTGGCATGCAAATGCTACATAGCTGATTAACGTCATGCGACATCACAGAAAAGTTACATGTGGTCAATTCTGTACAGTAAAATTGGCATGCAAATACTACATAGCTCATTAATGTGATGTGACATTAACCCTGAATGAGATGCACCAAGGGTTTTATCTTAGCGTGGTTTAGAAGCAGTTTTCTTTGCCATTTTAACATCGCACAGCAGCACTAATTGTTTTAATTCCAACCGACCTACATTCGAATTTTCAGTGAGTCAACTGTATTCAATCCTTTATCAATTTACCGCTTGTATTTTATCCTGTAAATCTTATACACGTCCGTGAATGACCGGCGACACCGGATATAAGCAATAAGCGACAATGGACACGATAGGACCGTGCGTAATACATGTCTTTAGATTCTGACAGGGAAATAAACGGCTGCGGTTCTAAAGGTTTAATTGTAGAATGTTCTGGAAAAATGTGGTGCGATGCAGAAAAACTTGCAGTCTTATAAGACGAGCTTAAGTTCGAGATACTGAGGACACGAGTCCTTTCGTATACAGAGGTCGTTGGTCCTTTTTTTTCTACATTGACTTCTAATATGCGTATTTTTTATTGGACTGTACTTTGCCCTAGTTAAGGAAATCTGTTACCCAATGAGTAGACCGGTCTTAAATGACTTCATTGTCCTAGCGTTCACCTAGACATATTATCAAGTGACAAGACGATGATTATCATGCGAAAAACATAAACACAAATCATAGATATGATAAAGAATAATTGGCTATTGTATAAGACACGGCATTTTATTTGTACACCTACAAATCACTACACTCGCAATCTTGATGGCAAATATTTCTTGTAGTTCACAAAATGCCAAAGTATCAATCAGTGCGTATTTACTGACATGAATGAAGGACTTAGGCATTAAATCTAGTGTTCTAGACATTACCAGTCATAGTTCTAGGTTATAACTGCATTGTCTAAAGATACTATCAGTTGCGTTTTTGCAACTGCATATTTGAAATATTACAATTGCATTGTTGGTGGTCGTGTCAGGACTAAAAGATAAAAACACGATTTTAATTAAAGAAAAGTTTTTGTTCTTACTGCCATTCTCTTTCATGTTTCGCTTACGTTAGATAAAACATCAGTAGCCTTATTAGATAAGAAAAATATTCAACAATGAATTTCAACTGCACACGAACATCAACAAAGGAGTCGGACTGCATTCAAAGTGCCATTTGAATGCGTTTATCCCGACTGCTTCGTAACTACGAAATAGTTGGAATTTGCCGTCACTTTTCTATTGCAGGTCCTTTACTGGCAATTTCCAAGCATGAACGAATTACGTGACAAGTCGCCTTAAAGGACTCTTGAAGGTTTAATGCGCACTTTTTATTTTTTATATTCACTTACAATAACTCTACTTCCTCTTCTTGCGTTGATTGTGTTCTAATTTCGAAATCCAGTTATTCGTCAAAGTTTTATCAAAGGACAATGGGCACTTTGTATGGGATTTGGTACCCGCTCCAACAGTAACGTATGATATATCATTAGAAAGGTATTTACATGAAGAATAATAAAAACTATGGGGCTTGCCTCAATTAGCTGTCCGATCCGAGTAACGATGAAAATTGAATCGACATAGAAACAATTATGTCATCCATATATGCAAATTCATTAAGAGGCATATGTCGTCAGTGTAATAATTTTAAACTCAGTTATTAGACATTTTACATTGTTTGAGATACACTCTATTATAATCTAAAAGTTGTGATAGTCTATGGAGTCATACTACGGGAACACAATCGTCATCTGATTTGACAAAAGTTCAAAACATTTCTATTCATCTTTTTTTAAGAAGAAATTCATCATTATCTCAGCACCTCTTGAGGAGCAAGATTAAGTGGTAATATGTACTATGTTAACATCGTCCCCTGACTTTGCAACCTTAATTGATTGTAAATACTGAAAGACTTTCATCAAATGCATAATCTAGTTCTGCGTGAACTGCAAAGGTTTGCACAGTCTTTTTTTAAAGCAGTCGGCAGGCAAACATTTTAAGAAGGCCAAATTCCTGTTTTTTTGTTGCTTTACCAGTTTTTATTCAATACAGCTGGATTTAAGAACTACATCTACGTTGACGATTTATGAACATTACACATTCTGCTAGTCGATGTCACGTGAAATGGACAAGGATTTGGAACTAGTCCTCATAGTAAATTTTTTTTGCCTTGCCAAGACCTACGCAACGGTACTAGAATCAGCACTGTTGGACAGGGTACCAAAACGCCCATCGTCCTTTTGGATAAAACTTTACACACAAGTAAAGCCTGATCTGGGAAACATAACAGCGGAGTTTTACTAGGCAACTAGTTTAACTGCGTAGAAAATCCAGTATTATCCACATTCAATTAGGAATTCTGTAAAACCCGTAGGTACTGCAAGTGTAGAAATGTACGCCATACCATAAATTCGCAACGGGTTTTATATGGAATTTTTATGGCAACGTACCGCAACAATCACATGGCATTGATAAGCAACACGTGGTTCGATAGCTACGGCATTACGTAAAAAAAATTGTAGAAATTTTTACTAAAACCATGAGCGTTGTTAGTCACGCTTGTAGTTTGGACATTCATAATAATATAATATTTAAAATGTTTTTCTTTTGTTTTAAAGAAAAATTAAGGAAGTGAGGAAAGTGGAAAATTTTCTGGTAAGTTACGCTTTTTCCGGGCTGTGTCATTGTTGTACTTTGCCAGTAACTTAAGACCATGTTGGAAAACGTAAGTAACTAAGCGAATTTGGACGTGATGCGAGGTTTTTTTTCGGACTCAAAACAACAGTTTAAATCGATTATGGAGAGTGACATGCCTTTCATTCATGTAATAATGAACCATCACACTCAATATTTTACTAGTTGAGGATTAACAGAGGTAATTCTTATTAACTCCGCTTGATAGCCCGCTGATTAAAGCAATATATTAGCAGCTAAAGATAGGAAGGTGCCATGATAATGTTCTAGGGCACGCTTCAAATCGTGGGCAGCCAGCACGCAAGACTTTGACGTCATTAAATGCAGCACTGACGGTGTAAGGCTACGCGGTTGATGATGTCATAAACCGCTGTCCGTGAGGAGCATTTGCGTGGGCTTTCGTTCATGGAACTACCCACATTGGTTCCGAGTTAACTTCGGAAATAGGAAAGTTTTCAAGGATGTAAGTTTATTTTAGTGAAAAGGACTTGATTTTGGGGAAGACTACGGCTGTTCTCTTGAAACGTTTGGGAACGAAAGTAACGATAGTAAAAAAGATATACTTCCTACGTCTCTTCAAATACTTACCATGGGAACGCACATATAGACGAATATTTACAAGCAAGCCTAACAAGGATTAAGTTTTTTTTTCTATATCATAGCTTGCGTGTTCAAAACCGGAATCTTCCTTTATAGCCCGTATTAGAAACAACGGTTCTAATAGCCTATTCAATAAGTCGAGAGTATGCCCCTAGGCACAATTACAGCTACCAGTGGCCTAAAATTAACGGTACTTCTAATTACATATTAAATGTTTTTGTAACCCGTTTTGGTACACACATAGGCTACTTTTTACTTATCGAAGTTGTATGAGGAAAATTCATATCGGAATTCAGGAATCAGTTATATTTGGCATTGACATTTGCAGATTGCAGATTAGGTCGTTCTGATTTGAATGTTTCTAAAATGTATTTTTGAATACTCTTTAATTTTGATCTGTTGTAGTAAAAGTAGTGTTAAAGATATACAGATCGTTATAAGCCTCTTTCTTCCCTTTACCTACCTACGTATCGGGTGGTTATTTTAATAGGTATTAATTTTGAGGTGCAATATCGAATGCCGTGATGAATTGCATAGGATCCTATTACCATCCATTAGGTTCCCAAACATTTTTTTCATTAAATGTAAAGATATTTTTTATTGAGGAAAGCTCTGCCAATATTGTTGTTCTCGTTGATAAATGGAAGATATAATTTTGTAACACGTATTTTCCAATAAAATTACTTGAACGTCCTTACATACTATTCTCGGAACTTCTATAATAAAATACGATTATCATTTATCGAATCCGCTTTGTATTCCGATCGCTATTGACGATCTAATCAATCTCCTGCTGGCTTCCGACTCAAGGATTAATTTTATTATTAATATTAATTAGCTTCAGCTGATATACCTATATTTACTTGTGTAAACATGTAGCGGATCCTGGATTTTGTTGGGGACCGTCACTGTCACCAAACGAAAATTTCAACGTACGAATAGGACATAATTAGTTACCTACAATCATTTTTATAGATCATCAGCAATCAACAGTATTGTTGCAAGGGGCAGGATACATTAGTTCTCATCATCCGAGCTATTGATACCTTCTTCTTCTTCTGCCTCCTGCCCTGGTCCTAATTTTATTTGGGGTTGGCGCAATATGTCATCCTCTTCCATTTTTCCCTGTCACTCATCATACTGACACTCACGGTACTAAGCTATTGGTACCTAATTGTTATATAATTAGACCATATTGCGATGGAAAGTTCAAAGCTACTCTAGAACAAGAATTTTATGGCAATTTAATACACAATAATCTCTCAGATTAGTACACCTTTACCTGTACCAAGATTATTGCAACCCAAACGTTTAGTTATGTCATTACAAACAAATTCCCGCTACGCATACGGTATGAAAATGCTGATAGACCGATAGCACACCTTTACGGGCAAGATCTTAGCCAAGTTTAGCTGGATAGAAAGTAAGATTATTGCCCAGATATAAAGGTATCATAGTATCATTGCCACCGCATATCAGTTTGACTGTTCAAAATATTGTTATGGGTTTGGTTGGGAGATAAGCAGGCTAGTTGGTTATCATAGGGAGGGCAGTTGTTGGCTGCGGAATTGTTCGAAAGGGCTACCGCGGTTTGAGATCCAGTAGGAACAAAAATAAAGTTCTGCCTCTGTATCTGATGAGTCATGATAAAAAGTAAAAAGTTTATCATATTTATTAGTATTCCTTATCATCATCCTCCGAGCCTTATTCCCAACTATGTTGGGGTCGGCTTCCAATCTAACCGGACGTAGCTGAGTACCAGTACTTTACAAGGAGCGACTGCCCTATCTGACCCCCTCAACCCAGTTACCTTAGTAAAATCTAAAAATTGATTGTATTGATTCTATTTTTTTTAAAGAAATTTTGTCAATTATACGATTGTCGATTTACTAACAAAGATATCCCACATTCATTGTTTTCGTCGAACTTATTCCCAAAACATTGTAATAAGTCGAAGAAAAACATACCATGATCACAGGATTTTTATTGAAATTTCGCAACTGGTTATTGAAAGCATATTTTTGCTCAATCACAGTTCAATACAGTCCCACAATTAGAAGGACGTCGAAGAGATCGATTTTCGCTGATAAGAGCATATCATTGCCATAATAATAATCGCGCATCATACGCACTTATTTCTGCATACCGTCATACCTTAGAGTCAAGGCGACGCATCCTTTAAGGATAAATAATAACTTTACACATATAAATACTATAGTATTTTATAATAAGATACAGGAAAACTTAGGTATATTTTCCTCGTACAAGACACATGAACGTTAATACGACTTATGATTGATTATATTTTTATTGGACTTGATGTTGAGCTTTGAAACATAAGTCGCCAGTCTAATCTGTTAGCAGTCTGAAAAACATTGATATTTAATTGTATATTCGACCTTATTTCAAAAGCCAGTAGGTATATATCCTTTTAACTCTGTTAGCGTCTCTTAGCACGTTTTGTTTCTAGAATGACATGAATATGTAAATGTTGTTTCTTTAATACAATTTTGTTTGGGATGTATTAATTGGTATGTTAGTGCACAATGCAATTTTAATTGCAAATGATAATTAATAGATGATTCTTATGCAACTTCGCACTTTATATCCAAAATACGGTTTGTTGGCTTCATAAACAACCTATTGTAGTACCTAACAGTATAATTAATTTATCTCTCAATTAGCTGAGAAAATGAGCGTTTTCTTAGGAGTATTTGAATGGCTAAAAACGTTGTAATTAGTTTAATAGAACAAGCAATCTTCATACAACATGTATATAAAAGATAGGCGCGAAAATGGCGAGCGTTTCGCTAGATTCGCCCACTCTCTCACGCGAAAGATTAGTGCATCAGTGCATATTGTGTTAGAAACATGCTAAATTGATTTGAATTTTTTTCTGTATAGGTATTATAACAATTTGATGGTGACTCCAACGTTAACATTTGTCGCGACGAAGCTGAAAAAGGCCCTTCGAGTATATTATGGACTAACATTACATTATTTCTATTTTAAGAGCTTTCCCTGCCTTTTTCTCTTACAAAACATATCCAAGAATCTCTCAAAAATCATTAAGTAGAGCTAAATATCGCAAGAAGTATCGAATACGTCGAAAGCCCACACCTGCAGTACCAAACTTTTAATAGGCTAAAATTTCGAAGTCTCGAAAATTATATTAAGACGTTACATAACTTCAAAGTCTGTAGAGTTCACATGAGAGGCGGGTAAAGGTAGCCGGGGTCACCTTCTAGTTACATATTATAATGAGACGGCACACCTCGGTCTTGCTGTTATATTATACTTACAATAATTTAATAACTATTAATATCAACACAATACTTTGTAGTGAGTGTAAAGAGCATGATTTGTTAATTTTAAACTAATAAAACTACTCATGCAAGTTACGTGAATAAATTGATTAGGTCTGAATCCTTTTTGCTAATCTTTGCTGTATTTTTACCTCTAGATAGGTAGGTATGTACAACAAAATCATACCAACCATGTGTGCATCTAAAGAGTTTATTCATTGATTGATTTTTATTCATGATTGTTCTATAGACTGGTTGGTTCAAGCTACGTGTCAATAAGAATAGTGTGAACAGCGCAATATAATTTTAATAATGCACAATCTTTTACAGAACCAATAAATAATATTATGTTAAATATACATCGATATATTCATCAATTTTCATTTACCATCAATGATTTATTACCCATTTCTAACACGAGAAAATGAAAACAATACGATTACGGACGCATGCAGTTGATTCAATATAGAATTGTTTGTTTTTATCGAGCTCAGAATCTTTATTGAAGTCATATACGTTTCAATAACAACAAGCACTCGATGGATATCAGTTGCTTTCTATTAATGTGCGATTACGGTATGCCGATAAATCTTTTGATCACGACTCAGGAAATAAGTTTTATAGTCTATAGATTACAGGTCGACCTCAACATTTAGACCATCTATGTAACGTGTGACAGAAAATGTAACACTGCAAGTTTTAAAAGTGCAACCGGATTCGATCCAGCCAGTTTCACTGAGTGGCGAAAGCAACTTACATAACAACACTATCCAACACAAAAACCGTTCGCTTAGTTAAGTGTTATCAAGCGATAAATTTTATTCGCTCACGGTCGAATAATCGACTTATACCGTGGTGATAACGAATATTATTACATGGCCCGCGCCGTGCGATACTCGATTCGTACATTGTTTTGAATTATCGGAATAGTTGGCGATTAAAATTAAAATATTCTACGCTGCTGAAGCCATTTTAAATATTCAAATGAAAACTCTTTTCTTTCATCCTGTTACCATTGTTACTGCTGAGTGTTCGAAACGCCTAGATAGAATAACACAAACATGCAATATGAATCCATAATCGGGAAAACTAAAACAATTTTTTTTTGTCTGAAAATCCATGATAGGCTCGATAATAATTCCCAAGTCAAATTATATATAATTAAAAACATGATTCAATTAACATTAAAAAATGCATTCAAACTGTGTCAATGAAACCGCACTTTCCTACAGCCACTGGCCACTATGCTAAAAGTCATGAATAATTCGTTAAATGCACCGCGCGTTCTAGTTGCATGCTTTTTGATTTTCTCACATGAACTGGAACGCGACGCCTGTTCTACACATAGTAATTAGTGATTTATGAGGTTTTCACACGGCTGCACCTTATTGCGTACTACCAGGGTTTGTATGCTAACGTCATAATCATTTCTTCATCGATATTTATGCAGTTACTCGTAAAGTTCTATCTGAGATAATTGAAATTATAGTCGTTTGGTGTTCTTGGAGATTATAGTGAGCTCATAGTTAGCTGTAAGAGATAATGATTAGTATATCGGTTTAATAACTGTAACTATTTACTAAGAATACTAAGAAATACCTACTTCGTATATGAAATGAAGGCTGGTCCTGATAAAATGACCAAAGTTTCCTAAAAAAATATGAAAAGGAAAATAGAATTCTTAGTAGATAAGACCATTTTCCTTAACCTATATCTATTACCGATAGTGAATAATATTGTCTTTGCTGGTTTTAGAAGTGACTTCAAGATAGGTAGGTAAACGAACTTATCCAAATTGTTGAGTCGTGCGCCAACCGAAACTTCAATATTTTTTTTCGTCTATCATCCGTTATCTATACTTATGAGTCAACTGAGAGAAATGGGTCAGTACAGCTCGCATGGTAGATTAGATTCCTTATCATAATATTATAAAACAAAATCCTGTCTACAAGATGTTTTAAAACATTGTCGTACTATTCAAAGTGTCAAGTCGGTGATTAGAACATGTTCTTCGTATGAATAAATGACTTCAGTAGAGGCACCCAATTAAAATACATAAGTACGAAAAAAGGGCATACTATTTATAAATGCAAAGTTTTTCGTAACTCCAGGTGAAGGAACGAAGGAACGTCATTAACGACCTGTCAATGAGAATTCGTCAATAAAGGATCCAATCACGAAATCTTAAGTGCGCGTGTTTTGTTTGGCAAGCTACAAATTAGTATCCTTAAAAAAGAGGTTGTAATTCAAGTGTACGATTAAACAAGTGAGATGTTTATAAACATTGATTTTAAAAAAGAAAAAAAATGGTGGGTTAGAAAAACGTAAGTAAACAAGCCCGTGATTAATGGGTTTTTTAACATGAATGCTCACGATGGATATCTTGCTATCGCTCTTGTATCTGCATCGGGGTCTTTAGTACGCATGCTGTAATTGCTTTCATTTGCATTCAATAAATACATGGATTGTTGAGGTGTGTTTCCAAGTTAAGAAGGCAAGGATTGCGTCAATGTTAAGAAGCTTATTTGTGGAAATTTTGGTCCTTTAAGGCTCTAATCTCTACTGTAAAATTAAGCTGCCCAAATAAAACAGCAAGCAGTTTTCAGTAGCAAAGAACTTTAACGCCTAGCAAAATACAAAATCAAAAAGCAACAAAAAAATCACAAGATTCTTACCTACTCGTGAATTAAATTATCTTTACTCACAGACTATGTGACACTTACGAAGACTTGTGCCATGCAAGTGCAGCTACTGGTACGGAATGCGAGTCGATTGCAATCGCATCCGCGTGAACGCACGGGTGTGTCGCCTACTAGCAGATATAATACATATCTCATCCAGTGATTATAAATGATCTGTATTCCATTACTTTCGATGCGAAGATTGAATATGGAAAGTTGAGTGCGAGATTGTAGATTAATGTTTAAGTAATCGGTGAAATTCTTAAGAGGTTGGTACCAGAATTGGTTAAAGAGGATATTTAGCTTGAATTTATAGCATTGTGCATACAGACTATTCTTTGTGTCAAGGGTACAAGAATATTAATTATATTGTAATATGATAGACGTTTATTGCGCTAATCATTTTATTTCGAAACAATTTTTTTTAAGATAAGTATGCGTAATTAATTAAGCAAGTGCGTTTTCATAGAATTTTCCAACTACCAACTCGTGAAGTGAATTAAGTAATGGGACATTTTTCAATAAGCAGTAAGGTACATTTACAACGGTCCCTATGTAAGCCATAAAAACATTTATATCTAGCAATGTTACGAGTTGACCTGGTTAATATATTATCAGTTAAGAATAGGTACGTAATGACAATTAATTGTATCATATTTAATTTTACCTTCATAGATAGCGTTCTACTAACACTACAGTTAATGCGATTTTAATTTATGTTATCTTTTAAATGCAATCGAGTGATGGTATCAGAAATTCATATTTTAGTTAAGCTAGTATGAAAAAAATAAAATACCGAGTATTAGTTTAAGTGACGTTTTAAGAATAATTACCTAACATTTCTGAAACTGTGTAACTGAAATTAAACTTATGCAACTTCTCTTTAAAATGAATTTTGACCATTTGTTTTTTTGAGTCCCGCTCCACGACGTGAAATGTTAGACTTTCAGAAAATCTTTCTTCTGGAGCCCTTTTATGTGCCAGGTCCGCGGTAACTCTTTTGAACAAGCACGCAATCCCGGCAAGAGCCTATTTCATCTTATTAAGTCTTAATAACGCACCTATAGTCATAAATGACTATAAGTCATTTATTACCCTTTTAATAGTTCAGTTTAAATGAAACATAAAACATTGAATGGTTCATCTCTCTGAATAGCGATTCTCTTTGCATATTTATTAAGTCAAAGGCTCCTATAAAGCGCATTTTAGTCTAGTATCTTTAGAAAGGAGATTCATTCAGTAGTATCTAGTTGGAGGATCGCAATTTATTTCTGAAGAAGTTATTTTTGAAACTAAATATTAGTTTAATCGTATTTTGTTACTTAATTGCTGCTTCAGGTTTTTTTTTTAATGTTGATAAGAAGGTGAGTTGTACACGGGTTTTTCTTAATTCACGATAAACTTTTGAGTTTGTTTTTAGAATTCTTTATCAAAAACAAAAACATTGTATGAATACAATAGGCATTTTTGATAAATTAGGACCCAGTTACCCATATTTGTTCTAGAAACTACTAACAGAATCATGTCAAGTTTAATCCACCTAGGTTATTATTTAAAATGGCCGAATAAAAAAAAGAAAGTCTGCACATAATTCCAATTTCAAATCTGCCAATAAAATGAAAGCTGAATTACGTAACGCAAAGGAAATTGGAATTAATTAAATCGACAAGGTATATGTCGCTCGCATAGGTATAGGTCTGTAAGGTAACCATTATCAGGGACGTTAATCTAAGGTCGCAGTCTTGTTGACACAATGCAGTTTAATTATGTAATGGTGCCCGAACATTATTAGGTCATTACATATCGAAGATAGAGATTCTTCTGACGTTCATTTGTTTCAAATTTTAATTGACTGCTATCTCGCGGGTTCCAATTTTGAAAATATTATTTTTTTTGTGGTAGGCATAGACAACTATTTGTTTTTTTTTTTTTGCCAAAAGTAGTTTCCACATTATACAATAAAATGAAAAAGAAAATCTTCCCTATTAAGAGAAAAGATTGATGCATAGCAAGTCCAACATGAAAACGCAAAGTTTTGATGCGCCGCTTCAGGTAAATTTTATTGCCGCCATTTAAACAATTCACATTCAGCATAACCCTAAATAACTCACGTTGAGATAAAAGCAAGTTATTAATATCTGTCTTTAACCTTTCTCGCGTGAAGCAGTTGACCTAGGTTTTGTTAAGTGCATTCGTAAAAACTGTGCGCACTGTATCGTTTTTATCACGTTGAATTCTGAATGAGATAACACCAAAAAATTGCTGTTGCTTACAGAATTATAAGCGTACTACATTACCTACTATAGATAATATGCGTTATAAATCTTCATTCTATATCACTTTATTAATTAATGACGTCTGGCATAGATAAAAGGACATAAATATTTATTACATTCTTATTTTCTTTTCTTCTGTTTACCTACCTAATCTTACTAATAGATTGTATGACATGTTCAATGCGAAAGTTAAAGTATTTGGATAAATTCATATCTTAGATTTATTTTATAGAATTCTACGTATTAAAATTATCCTATTTAATACTATTGCTTATATCTACTATTTTACAATGCAATTTATAAACTAGCAACACTGAATAAAACGTCATTCTAATATTATAAAAGTTTTGGCGCGAACAAGTCTAGATACGGCCTCAAACAGAAATTATAGTGCGGAAACTGAAATTTAATGCAAAATTACTTCGCTCGTTTTCAATTTGCAGCAAATTGGCGAAATGCTGCGGCTAGCCACTGAACTATCACTTCCAAGAGGTGTGAGCTGCAATGAGCTTCCTCATTACAGACTAATGAACCAATTAATAAATACACTTGCCTAACAAATTGGTGCTTAGCGTGGTTCTTTATTGCTTCATTAAGTGGGCAGGATTTTGTTAATGAGTTTTGAATTCAGTTACATTTATTTTAAAGTGATATGTCGTTAACAGTTCAATTCAACAATTTTAGAATAGGCGTTAAAATATTTAACATGTCTGTAAGTAAATTGGTAACACGACTTCGTGGATCAGCTCACTTTCAGTGATATAATACTGCAATTTTGACTAAAGTTATCTTATTAAACTAATATTTTAGTAAGAAT
The DNA here is from genome assembly GCF_022581195.2 of Helicoverpa zea. Taxonomy (NCBI): domain Eukaryota; kingdom Metazoa; phylum Arthropoda; class Insecta; order Lepidoptera; family Noctuidae; genus Helicoverpa; species Helicoverpa zea. The sequence goes on along the minus strand of NC_061459.1, from coordinate 4,241,072 downwards.
TACATAGGCGGTTTTTTCAAATACTCGAAATACTTTAAATGCGTTCCATGTCTGTTTACACGGCGGTGTCAATAACCGTGTCGTTTGTAAAATGTGCCGCTAGACGGTGCTAATAAGGAATGACAATTGTTTCAGTAGCGGCTCTCTAAATGCATGCGTTAACGCCAGTGTTGCCATGTGTGATATTGTGATACTCCCTGATAAATTCGTAAAGTTGCCAGTACAATTTAATATCATTTCCATAATATTTATAACGTTGAGGTTTACACTTTAAAAAATATAAAAAATTATATTCCTTCGAATCTGATGGAGTTGTACCAATATTTATAATATTTTTTGGCAGTTAAACTGTCGTGTTTCATAATAATTTACATCACCAGCCTTTTAGTCATACTTACCCACCAAATAAATCTCAACAATCCTATTTATTTTTCTCGAGCACAACAACACTGGCCGCTCACAGTGAGAGGAATGCAAACTAGCATACACGTATGACGTACTGAGCGCCTTTCACACGCGAAAGGCGTGCATTTAGTGCATCTTTATTTAGCGATTACTCCCAATAAAAACAAATATAATGTAGGTTAATTATTAGGCAATAACAGCATTCGTAACGAGTCAGTAACAGTATTCCGTTAAAACTGAATTAGTGCTTAAATTCCTGTTTGATAAAACTACTAATTACGAACAGGCAGGTGGAAGGAATGAGTACCTCGAACAATTAGCGTAACGAGCAAACAACGTAAATTACTAAACGCTGAATAACTCTTAGCACGTTTGACTTCACCAGTAAACATTCTACAGAAATACTCAACAACAAGTTTCTATATCAGAAAACCGAGAAAATACAAGTAGAGGATAACAAGAATCCGTGTTATTGGACTTGAACTATACATAAGTAAGGCACGGAGTACTGAAACAATGTCACAGTATACACTTGTGTCAATATCTTGTTTTTGAAATGATACCATTCGATACAGACCGATCGTGAGTGACGCAACGCCCAGCCACGTATTTACGCAATGTAGCTATTGTTCGAACCACAAACAAGTTAGTGTTAACACCAATATTATCTGCTAGTTAATGTGAGATCGTTTAGAAGGCATTGCGATGTTCCCCAATTCCTCAGATTTGAGATAGTGAATCCGAAAGGCCAGACATGCAGTGCAAAGGCGTGTTTCATTTGTTTTTCTTTAGACACACAGTCATACATTTGAACAAGGAACGTAATTATTTTGCATTTATTCCTGGCCAGACAGTCATAGCTGAAATTATCATACTCATGTTGCAAACGCACGATAATTTTTAAATTATTTTCAGTGAGTTGATCATTCTCTTTACACGCACACTCTGTGGTATTTATTCAGCTTTCTGTAATCTTAATAATTGCGGCAACTATTGATAACTCAACCATAATAATTTTATCTTCATGAAAGTAGTTACAAAGGCCCGAAAATTGAACGAAAAGTCGAACAGAAAGACAGTCTTTCATCGAATAAAAACAAACAAAGACGGCCATTTCCATACAAATAAATAATAACATCCCTTGAAACATTGCTGCCCACGCTTAACCCGTCCTTGTACTAGAACCAACATACAATACTTCCAAGGTAACTTTTAGAACGACAGAAGTTTAACAAACCAAACGGTCGTTTTTCCGTAGCACCGCATTGTGCTTAGACATTAATGCAACCATAGCCGGCATAGCCCCTATCTGCTTACCTATTACTCCCGAGGCCGCTCGGAAAATTGCAATGAGTATTACATGTTAGCCTAGATCGACTAACGTGGCGAGCATAGCATTCAGGACACGTGGTCGTATTACTAGATTATTCATAATTATCATAAGTATATCGGTTCAGTTAGCATTTCTTATTGGCAACACTGGGCGTATCCGCATGCGTAGGGTTGTCGCACTATCTATCTCTGGAATGCGACATTTTATGTGAATTTACAAGAATATTAACATTCAAATAATCTAGGCATACAGGTTTACAACGTGCAGTCGTGATAGCAACAGCGCCATTATAATATTTGCATTGTAACAGTATATGAGGAGCGCCATGTCCAACCTGTGGTGCATGAACATACTCTGATATGGTTGTATGACTTACGGCAATTGTATCCATTGTCTCTTTCTCGAGTTCTAGTTTCAAAGGTATTTCTGTGAGTCTGTTGTTACCCCTAACAAACGTAGGCAATATAACCATGTAAATCAGACGTAAACGGTTCCAATTAAGCCTTTGCCTAAGGTAACAGGATGTAGTACATAAAGCAAATCTGTGTATGTACAAACGAAGCCAAGGTACTCTAAGAACAAATTCAAATGAGAAACTTTTCGAGACGTGAACTGGAACGTTCTTGAGAAGGACGTTTGAATTTCACTGGAGCAATTTTTTTTCGTCTGGAAGCCCTAGATTGGAACTAGCAAAAGGTCGGCTACATTCCGTTGTTAATCGATAGACTCATTGTGTTTACGCTAACGTTGAAGTTGTGGTCTGTGGATTTAGAACTGAGACGTTTATTGAAGAAACTGTTCAGAGTTTATTTTGCTTTCAAGTAGCCTCTGGGTGCCATTTACCGCTGTAAAAATAGTTGTCGGTATCTAAAAGAGTATGAAACGTACCAACTTTTTTGCAATGAGGAAATGAAACTTTTTTAACTGATAAACACCGAGATACTGCTTGAATAGAACTCCCACTGCGTTAGTAAGACTACACCCAACTATGAATATAAAAGTTAGGCCACCTACACTCAATTCCGTTTTACTGAAAATACTGAACAAATTTTAAAAGTTTAAAATTCATTTCCCAAAGGTCTGCTTTGACGCTGAACGGCTGACGCTGCTCTAGTTAAGATTCAGGTTTTAAGTCTTGAATATTACATTAAAATTGTCCTTATGGTTCTGTTTAAAAGAAAACCACTGAACTTTGCTGTTTGTGGCATAAATTGTCCGAGTTTATCGTATGTTTGAAAAACTATAATGCAACCACATAGAATGTTGCTAATTGCCAGCACATGGCAAAGAAATTTTATTGTAACTGACTGCCTTCAGTAGGAGGTAGGTACATGTAAAAAAGATACAGCTACGAGGATCTATCAATATGTATTTCTATATACGCCACAACCTGTTATTTTTAATACCTACACTTTAAAATGAACACACACAAAACCACGAGTTAGTCCAGTTTGATTGCGTGCTCCTAAATGTACATAACATGCAAGACTAGTTTGTGCAACGATAAATAAATCACTATTTTATTACTTAATCCAATTAGTTTTCAATCCGGTACGTTTCACATCTCCTATGATTTAGGCACTCATCTTTTAGTTGGTCCTAAAAGTAACTTGTAACCTATTTCGAAACGGTCCGTTTCTTTAAAGTTACGTTACATCGTTTCATAATTTTAGTTTGTGATACCGTTATTATCTGTTATTTTTAATTAACGCTTCTACCGCCTCGTTTGTAGTAAGAGCAATGAGGAGTTATAACCGGAAAGGAAATTCAATTACCATTATAACGCGGTCGCGGTTACTCACAGACCCACTCACGGACAATACGTACCGGCAGTACCAACTTATAGTAAGCTAATAGAGGGTTGCTGCGCTCTGTTCTATTATAATCACCGTGGATATTGAATGAGCAGCACTTGATGAGGTAATTTTTATATTTATGTGAAAATAAATTTTGTGATTAAACGTCGCGTACATTTTGACTTCAATAAACAGCGCAGGTAAAAATAAAATTTTGGTGACCAATGATTTTCTCGACAAGCTATGACCTCAACCTCGAAAGTACAAGAATGTATCTAAAACACTTTACAAGTACAAGTTTTTTGATAATTTTTATTTCATTTTAGAAACAATAAATTTTCAATGTGGAATTAAAACCAGCAGAATGCATAAAAACTGGAGGCAACCCTAGACGAGTAATGTCAGCTAAAACCATTAAGTGTTGCCAGTAATATAAAAGTAAGTGAGGGCAAAGGTTATATCATTTATGAGTCCGAATAAGGTTCGGATAGTTTCGCTCGTTTACTTGCCATAATGAGAATTACTGACTATTTTATTAAAGAAAATTGGAATATTTTCTTATAGGGTTGTATGAGAAAAACATTTAAATACAATCTATACTAGTGCTCAATGTATTTTATCGTTTAGAAACCCGTTGGCTGGAAAGCTTATGTATAGGTATTTACCTTAATTTGAAATAGCTAAATTGCAATAAAATCATTAGTATGACTGCACGTGTCAATATTTAATTTAATTTCCTTTTGTATGAGGTACATCATTAACAAATGATGAACATTTATTGTGAACATTTTCATGTCAGTATGCACACAATTCATTCAGATTTTATATATTTAGTTAAAAATATATTAGTAAAATTATTAATGTTTTCTTTAAAAATGGGCGGACAAAAGTTTGACAACCCTATCGAGTGTGAGTAAAACAAAATGACGCACTACCGGACACCGGATGTAGGAGGACATTTTTGGAAAAAGGATATACCTACCTAGGTAACTACCAAGAAAAAAAAGGGCACTTACACATGCGTAACTGTTCTTTGTATCAGTAATATTATTTATCATGTAACACCAAATTAATAGGAAAAGTTCTAATTAAATTCTATACCAAGATCTTAATAAAAAGTTTTGCCAGGACCTTATATAAATCTATAACTAATTTAAAACTTAAGTTACTTACCATACTGAGGTTTAAAATTTTTAAATTGATATAAAAGTTAATTTTTGTAGCATCATGAAGAAAGTTAAGCTTTTCATACGACAGTTTCAATGTACGCATTTATGCAAAATGATTTACTCTACCGCCAAATATACCCTTGTTTGAAGACGATGTCACTCTAAGTAGTTTCAAAAGTTCAAATCCCAATCGTAATCTCATAACAGCAGCGTCTTAATTACTTTACAACTTCACCATGGAGGTTCTAAATAGAGTTAACTAGCTCCCACTGTCCATCATTATTAAAAAAACGAGTTAATATTAATAAAAAAGCACCTGCGGCGCCGGGCCCCTTAGTTCAACGCACCAGGTCGACGCACCATACTATACCGTACGTCGAGAGCCATAAGAAATGTACGCCCAGCCAACCTGACCAAATCTGGAAGTGCTCACGCACGCAACAAGTGAACGCATGCAAATCATCTCCGCATCGCAGCCGGGTTATCAGCCATTAAGTGATGACGTCATCGCATAGCACAAAACGAGTTACAGGTGATTCTAGCCGAGGTCTTAACGACCTTTCCCGAAAACCGACGGATTTTGAGTGATCTTTGAAGAAACAATTGTCAAAATTGTTGGTTTACCAAGGTAAAGCTCGTTTCTTTTTAATGGCAGGTAATTTTTTATGAAACCACTCGCTGTACTTAATTGGAATGTCGGTTTTATGGTTTCGTCATTTACCATTTATGTTGCGCATTTGTGTATTTTTCACAAAACGAGAAGAATACCTGGGTTTTTTTAGAAATGCAACTAGAAATAAGCTTTGCTATTTTAAAAGCATATGGATAGAAACCCGATGAGTCGAATTTGCATGAGTTGGTATTATTAATTATCAAAGTCATTAAATTAATTTACAATCTCATTTACATAATGCTTACACAATGAGCAAACATACTCACTTAGGATAAATGTATCAAAACATTAATAGCAGTTACTAGGCAAAATAAATATTCAATACTTACTAAGAATTCCGTAACTTTTAACACCATACAGTAAAAACCATCGAAAAAAATACTCAGAAGCTACCATAAAGTCAATTTGTCACAGTAGCTTAAATTTTCTACGAAATATTTGAGAAGGAGGATAAGACTGCGGCCTAAGCCACTATTGTAATTTGTAAGACATCGCCGAACGTAGGCCCACAAAAAATTGTTTTGATTCCGTTGCAGGCCTTTTTTGTACCACAAGAGGTCAATATACGCACTGCCTATAGATTTAATCCTTTCATTGATAGAGCGATTACCCTTTTGATTGTGAACGATACAGAGTAGTATTAATAATTCTTAATACGTAAGAGACAGGACTTGGGGCTTGTGTGAGGAATTTTAATAAAGGCTATGTAGATTGGGTAACAGTGGCAGGGTGTTAGTGAACTACAAATGATTCCGTGTGAAGTAGGCAACACTTTTTGATTTGGCTTGGTGTTACCAACAAAAAAAAAAGTTTTAAAAAGGTTTTAACATGCGTGTGATCAGTATAAGTAACAAAATGACTCAAAGTTGAAGTCTACTTCCCGATTTGCAAGCACTAGTTTATTTTGTCAATACTTACAATAATTATCATTTAAATTGGTTATTTCCTGCTTTCCAAAACGGAGTTAAATTTTATTTGAATGACTTTATTGAACTGCTAATTCAATGATAATAACCGGTACCCTTATATTCGTTCTGAGGGTTATAATATTCGGGTAGGAAGTGAGATCGGAAGGACTGATGCCTTTTCACTCCCCCTTCGAGTGACCGCTGTGATTTTATCGCTTCCCTTACAAATTGGTCAACGATTAAATCTAATAGGGGTATCATTTTAAACTTAAAGGAGGTTTAATGATTTTATTCATTCGCATTCTTCTTTCTTCTTTTTCGCAGTCTACATTTTCTTACTTTAGAATTTTTGCCATCAATTTGAGGGTCTAATCTTACTTTACGCCCCATACATTTCATGTGAACCTTGATTTCTCAGTACCTACCTGTTAGCCGTTGTTTCATAAAAGATTGAGACTTGAAACTCGAGAAAACAACAAACCTTCTTTCTAAATAAATAAACAAAACGTGAGTAAAAACCCCAGCGCAAGATAAGCTGCTCCACCGAAACAAATTACACACAAATTCCTTGTTATTACATCAAAAATGTTAATTACTCCTTCAAACTTGTTTCTCAAGAAGCCTGCAATTTGTACTTACTTACCTACCTAATAAATACTAAATTAGGTATCCACCTTACATTACAGAACAGAGACAAGTCTTAATTAAATCCGTATTAGGCGTTACTACATTATCAATTAGAAATCTAATCGGAGCTTTCCTAAGGATTTCTATATCATTAATGCAGAATTAGTGAACATTCTAGACATTGTTAATCGATTCAAATATCGATTATCGATCATTCTTTTGTCTTGGGAATTACGACACTATGGTACGGATAGGTAGGCAAAGGTAATGTTGATTTGATTAAACAGTCCGCATAACGTACACCGATTGAAATGTGATTCAGAGATAGTTTATAAACAGTACCAACGAAAGTGGTCACATACCTACCTATGTCATACTATTCTCTCACCAATTTCTAGAATGTAGGTAGACAGTCAGGGTTGCCACACTTAGAAAGTAGCAATGTTTATTATTGAATACTTATCGTCTTAAAGGTAGGTAGAACTCTATATTAATTAAATTCGATAGAAACATTCCTAGGTTGATGATTAACGAGGTTTAGTTATCGATAAAGTTTGTTTATGCGCTATCGAAGTAAACTTTCATTCCAGTCTCAATCTTTTACGACTGTATAAACGTATTCATGCGAATGCAGCGAGGTATGCAAGTAGCAAACTTTTTCTTTAGCGGTGGTATTGTTCAGCAATTGTTTCGACATGAATGAGTTGTTCGTATAACATTCAAACTTGCGTCGCTATCAATTTTCAGTTTAACAATAACAGCGCACTTCTCTCACAACATTGTTTGCCAGATCGCTAATTAAATCACATCAGCACCTTTGAGCGATAACAGATATCAAGCAAGGTCAACTCACCGGGTCAATGTCCGCCTCCCAGACGTCCTTCAGGTCGTTGGAGATGTCGAAGTAACCCTCCATGTCGGGGCCGGTGTTCACGACGGCCTCCGACTACAAACACAGAGAACTCCTCCAAGGAAAACTCGCACAAAACACAGCAAACTGTCACTCTCTTACTGTCCTCCGAGCGGGCGGAACTCGGGAAAGAATGCAAACTGCACCACGACTAACTGTCAAACGACGCAAATTTCACAGAACACTGTGCATCATCACAAGTTTACGTTTCACTATCTACGCCCATTTGTTTTTGCAACAAAATATTTTTTATGAAGTTTCACTGCACGCGAGGAATGTTATGAAAACGCTGAGCGCGGATGATACACACACTCGCGGCGAGGTACGGCCGGCGAATGCGAGAGCGGCGTCCACCGGCCCCCCACTCCACGCGCCGGCCCCCTCCCTGATAGGAACCTCTCATTCATAACATGATAGGGGGTAAAAACGTCACGAGCCGTTAGGGGGCTGGCCACACGACAATACGTCGGTAATTATGTGGGTACTTATCAGTCAATGAAGTGCAAGCCAGAAGAGAGATGAAGCCGTGGGAATTCACAGCGTACCACCGCACCAATAACAAACAATAACCGTTCATATGTTTATTAAATAAATTCGTAGCTGTACATGCGTATTGTGTATAAATAGCTTATTTCGTTAAAATATAATTAACATTCAAATACATGATTAATAGACTGACGTAATGACTAACTCGTTTAAAAATAAATACTTGGTACATACGTAAAGTCTAACTGATAACACTTCGACAAAAACTAACGTGAAATAACAACTAACGTGGAAATAACATACGGTATTATATTATCAAATAAAAATAAACATACAGCAGGAAACGGAATGCACCAACATAAGTTACGAATAATTATTAAAAAAAACACATTGTATGTATTTAAAACTCATTGTTCCTTAATTAAAAATAAACATGAAAATTAAGCTTATCTACATTTTAAACTAAAATAGTTCTACTTAAAACTACAGTCAGATCACAAAATAAAAATACATAAATCTCAAAGGTACAGTCAGTCCCAAAAAAATTTGAAGGGATTTTAACCCGCAACATAGATTTTTTACAACGTATTTTTATCATACACGGAAAATGCTGAACAATGCTTGCATACACTGAATAACCGCTATGAATCACATTTTTTCCGGAAAGAAAAAATGCAATAACCACAGCTTTAAAACACCAATAGAGTGCTAATTTGCAAACATAGTACGTAAAAAATTACTCACCGAAGATATCTGTCCAAGTTTCTTTGGAAAATGTGCTCAAATCTCAAATTATTCTTTGATATAAAATAAAAAGCTGAAATTAAGCATTACCTTCCAGAAAACAAAATAAGACGTACAAAGATAATCGCTTCAATTTTCTGATAGTTCAACAAAATCTTGGGCTAACACTTCATTTACTATCTACTCTGTGTTTATACCAATAATATAATCTACTTATGTCCGTTCCTCTTTGGTGGTACAATGAATAGCGATGGTACATGCGTGAGTAACGCTGATATTCCTCCGTGAAGTATACACACTCTTGGTACGTTACATTTGACTAGGTAGTCGCTGAACTGCAAAGAAAAAAAAACAAAAATTACCTACTGAAAGTTGTTTGAAGTGAAAATATGTAAGAGTACTTCATTCATTCTATGTACATATATTCTTTGAAAAGCTTGGGTACATAAGTGATGTTTGCACCCTAGGAAGTCTATAACGCTGCCATATTGGTAAATGACTTTTATCTAGACCACTTCATGAAATATGGTTGTATAGTTCGATAGCTGAATGACAAAGTAATAAGCTGATTTTGAAGCGCTAAACTCAAATCAGAGTGCACGATTTGAAAAATATTTTAATATTAGTTGGCAATTTCTGTGGCCCTAGCCTGCATACGTATACTTTCTATCGATTCGCGGGCAAAACAACGAAAAACAGCTACTAATAAAATTGATATGTATTTGAAACATTCAATTTATTCTGTCCCAAATAAATTACATTAAAACTTCATGGTTAAAAACGATACAGCTGCTTAAACTGTTCAGATGTTTGTGCTTAACATTGACATAGGGAAATAGGTTAAAAGTATGCTGAAAGGAGTCTACATATAAAGAGAATGAATTATTTTTCTCTTCTCTGCATAATACAGGATAGTTCTGTATGAACATCTTATAAAACTAGTTGATCTTGATATTTATTATGTGCATTAATTTATAGAATTCAAATCTTGGACTAGAAATGTCTAAGCTAGTTTTTTTTTAATAAGCAATTTTATTTAAAATCTCCTTTGAATAATACCTACATGATGAGCTAAGAACCAGTATTTTCGGGTCGAAATGTTAAATGCGACTGAATATCAATTCAGCTTCTTCTTTACATACCATTGAAAACGGTAAACTATGTCAAAATTTGTTTATTTATGAATAGAAATAATAGCAAACGTATGTACGTACGTAATGATACAAATGCAAAACTATTTTAATTTTTTTTTCAATGTTAGCTCTACTCCTTTCTAACATTCGAGAATCTAAAAGCCTCCATTTCAAGCAAATATACCTCTAACAAATCAATTCTAACTTATTATTTTTAACCAGACTCTCTACGATTGAAAGATTACCATTGAACTTGAAACTCAAAGTCTACGGAAAAAGCCAAAACTTTTGACGCGCCAACTTCAAGAGGTCATCGACCTTTTGACAACATACATAGTTACACCACACATTACAAGCACACCTGTATTTTTTACCAAGAACGGCGTAGCAGAGAATGGGTAATGAAATTAACGGTGTTACGTCTGTGTTAGTGGTTTAGTATCTAAGCATTCTAAATTCTTTTTTTTTTCTATTCTAAATTCAAATGCTTAAATCCAATTTTAAACGATGAGTTTTTATTTAATACACCTGCATGAGGAAAATTAAATAGCAAAAGTTTTTTAATAATCTCACTGGCCATCAAAGGTTTTTTTTTTAATAATAATTTCATCCATCACCATGGTTTTTTAGGTGCAACACTGACGATTAATTTTTAGTCTAGGTTTCCAGTCTTTTAACAGTTTTTTACATCTGTTTATGATACCTAAGAACGTACTTTCACATCACACATCACATCATCAGCCTATAGCAGTCCACTGCTGGACATAGGCCTCTCCAAGTGCACGCCACTGAGATCGATTTTCGGCGAACGTACTTTGCCCTATACATATTCTATGAGCAGTGAGATATAGTTTAAAAATGCTATGAGAAAAATCTTCAAATAGGTACTTTTGTACTGCTTCTTTACGGTGGAATGTCTCACCAAGAAGCTACGGTGCCTGAGAAAATTCACTAAGATGCAATAACGAACGGTCACGGCTAATATAATCTTACGAACGCCTACGCATTAATGCATTGAGGTTTACTTATTGAGCTCGGCAGACATACCGACGACATTCTTTTGCAGGTCATACTGTCAATGCCATCTGTTGACGTTCTCGCGAACTAATGTATTTTGTTTTTGATAAAGGTAATAGAGATTCTAACAAAACTAATATTTTTTGTGGTAGAATTTTAGTATAATTTTTGGAATTTGTTTGATAATACATTTCAGTACACAATACAGTTAGTATGGTTTAATGCCGGCTGTGCCTAACGCCATCTATTGATCTTGATCCTAAATAACATTTATTTATTGGATGTCAGGATTATATTTAGTGAATACTGTTTTGGGAAACATATTTTTTGTTTGTTTGTTACCATAACCTCAAAGACTCCGAAACCACTAAAACGGTCGGAAAAAACATTTCATTGTTCAGCTAAATTATCCCCGACTATGTTTTTGAGTACGGGAATAACTTCCCTCGGAACAAGAGTGGGACTGCGGCGATCAGCTAGTCTCTATTTAAGAACTAAGAAAAACTTACCAATTGTGCGGTTTCATCCTCTGCCGAAGCCACAACGACATTCTTCTTTTGTTTGATAGCATCAAGTAATACTCTTTGTGGGTGAAGCCCTAGGGCTCTTAGTTCGTGTTGACCGAGATGCACCCCGCTATACGGAACGTTAATGCTGCCATCTATACAGCTCTTCTCGTAACTATGTGAAGGAAAAAGCCATTACATTTTTAATTAAATGTTTATAACATTATTAAGGAGCAAATAAGTTTTCAAGAAGAATGGCTGGTCAGTATGCAGATAAGAAGTGGTCCTAGTGACTTTTATATGTTTGTTTTATCCAGGTACGGAAAACTTCTCCTCGTCAATGTTTTGAAACCAAAGGAAATATGTAGCTAGTGAAAATATTCTCCACTATATTATACTCACAGTAAATTAGACCGTATATCGATGACACAGCATTTATCTTGGCATATCAGCGAGAAGAAATCCGATAGATTGATTCTAGGACTGATTTCAGTGAATAACACTTCCATTGGTATTTCTACTATATCCTGGAAATTGAACCTTATGTTAGTAACGTTAGGTCACAATTTCAAGAGACTTCGTGAACTGTTTTTTCTAGAAAATTCCTCTTACCATAGGATCTCTTGTTTGAGCCTCATTAGTAAACCTCCTATAGCTTATACTCCTTGGAGAACTACGACACATTTCTATAGATTCCTGTAAACAAATTATAGTGATAATTGCGAGTCAACGAACTCTCGTGAAAATGTTAACCTTTGAGAATACTTTGAAGTGATAAATGATCTGAATAACATGTTATTGATATATTTTCCAAGTGATAATTATTCTATTCACATATGGTGCAAATTTTTCTTTCATTCAACTTCTAAGTACGTTTGAAATCTGGCGAATAATGGACATCATGACTAACAAATATTTCAGAACTATGTAAAAAATGCTAACATCAAAAAATCTGCCGTGAACATGTCGTTGTGATCAATGTAAAAAATTAAAAACCTAAAAGCAGTGCTTCTTTTTTAAAGCTAAAGACTTCTTTTAAAGAGGAGCCAAACTGCAAAAAAAAGCAGTTCGGTAGCATAGAACTTCAAACACCCTTCAGTTAAAACTGGGGACGGGGCCCCATTGCAATTGCTACTACATATAGTTAATTCGGCATTAGCTGGTCGGTTACACTCTGTGTTCCACCAGACGTAATTTAAAAGTTCCTTCGTTCGAAATGCAAAACTATCTGCTAACTGCCAGTTTATTTCAGAAAGGTCACATCACGCTCATCAATTTTGACGAAATATTCACGAAATCACACTGGCATATACCCCACAATCATGCCAAGGTATAAGAATCATCTTGAAAGTTAATAACAGTGAAATTACACTGCAGATTAGCTATTGTTAAATGACCTTGACCCACTCGGCAATGTCAATGTCAACTAACAGTAGGTAAGTATAAGATATTGAATAGCCACTTCGTGTCGGAAATGTGACTTCTTTGTACAATTGTCCGTCTATTTACGTAGAGAAGGCTGTCTGAACATTTTTGTGCAATGTTTTGCATATTTTTTACGATTTAACGAGTTAATTTTTGTCTGGCAAGCTTCCAAAATCTGTATTTGTGTTCTAAAGTGCAGTAGGACAATGATTTTCAGTTTTCAGTTTATTTATAAACATCAAAGAAGGATATCTCTAAAATAGAACTTGGTAATTAGTGTCAGTAAATGATATCACACATATCACCATTATGGTGGCAAGGGCCAAAAACAAAAGAACACAAAACATTTGAATACGACAAACAAAAGAAACACGCGTTTCAAATCATCCCTTCAAAATTCAAAACAAATAAGAAAAGAACATCAAACAGAACAAAGAGTTCTAGGTCGTATACCAATCATCGCTTACCTTGACACATTCGCCAATGTCGATCTCAGGCAGGTCAGAGAACAGTAGGATGCACTCGTTGAAGCCGGACGAAAGTAGTGTGTCTCGAAGCTGCCTCAGTATGCCTACTCCCATGAATAGTGGTAAAGCTGGCCCTTCTACTAGTAAGGCGTCCCATAGATGCACTATTTTGTGGAGGGGGAATACGTCTGTAAGATTTAGATGGTGTTAGAAAAGAGAAAAAGGAACTGTTTTAAAACTTTATTTTTTTATGTTCAGTTGGTTTCGTAAATAATATTGACTGAAATATACAATTTGTTGTTTTCTTTAATACAATATAGACACTATGAAACTCCTTGAAATGAGATGAAATGATTTTTGAGGAATAATAATAATTCAAAAATGCAAAAAAAATGGGTATTAAACCCATTTTTTTGACTTTCAAATACATATATTTATTGACCTTTTTTTTAAGACACAAAAGACCATTTATTATTAAAAAAAATGCAACTCACGTGAAAACATAGTAAGGAACCATGGTATAGCGAACAACTCCGGCACGAAGTTGATTTCATGTAAATGCGTCGCCAACTCCGGTTCATGAAAGGCCGTCATCTGCCAGAACTTAGCTAAATACTCCTTGATCACCGCACTATTGTCTTTTAGGAAGAACTTGTGTAGGAATTTCGGTACGAAGGCTGAGAGGCAGGCAAAGGCGCGGGCTGTAAGAAAATGTTCTGTATAGACTTTTGTCTACGAATATTAGTTTTTTTAATCTTGAAGTTTCGTGTAAAGGAATACCCTAAGAAATTAGAACACGTTTTTTCTACAACGGCCTATGTGTCATTTTAGCATTGTCGCGACGGCAACATAACACTTCTTTAATTTAATACTGGTTGAACGACCATTTACGATTATATTGTTTAGTCTACAAAATCACCTTTTAACCACGATTTATTCATGCCCTTAATAGTTACCAATGGCCTTTGCGACATGACAATATAGTACCACAATAGAATTAGCCTTAAATAGAAAATACCTTCATTGCAAAAGTTCAAGTAAAGAAACGGCGCAGTCAAAGAGTCCAATCCTTGCCAGTAGACATACTGTGGGTTAGTCAATAACCAGGCTTTCAGTAACCGCTTCAATGTACGATGTCCAGCCGAACCGCAGAGCAACCAGCAGTACTGGTGACAACGGGGTATGTCCACGTCTATCTGTTACGGAAAAATGGAGCTTAATGCTTTGAGCTAAGGCTTAGTTTCAATTGAAGACAGAAGGATAACGATGTTTGGTATTACTCGTTTTCCTCAGTTTAATTTTGGTTGCAAACGGGAATTTGGATATGAATAAGTGCTAAATGTTGAGCCACGTTTTCGAAATCATCATCCTCCGAGCCTTTTTCCCAACTATGTTGGGGTCGGCTTCCAGTCTAAGCGCGTTTTCGAAATATATCTTCAAATTAGTTGAACTGCGTACAGACACATCAAGCTACTACAATCTGTCATTCTTGAATCGATGTTCAAGTTTATCTCCAAACCATAAGGTTCAATATCGATTGGGAAAACTTTACAGTTTAGTGTATCTTGATATGCTGGCTATACAAAATACACCACTTACCTGTCTATCAGTAGGCGTAGGGGTTTCCTTGTCAATCCTTTCATATTGTTCCTCTATATCGCCAACGACTCCTAGTAGGGCTGCCCACACGTCTCCGCGCACTAGCGGCGGGATGTCTATCTCAGCTTCTGCTCTTATGTATGGAGCTGTGTAGGGGTAACCCTGGGGAAATAAGACCAGCTGTTTATTGTGGTTTTGAACTGTAATTACAAGGAAGTACTTCGCACATCAGGATAAAAACCGGCCAAGTGCGAGGCCGACACGCGCAAGAAAGGTTTCGCGCTGTTATAAAACAAAATGTTTGTTGTATGCCGGGAACCCCCTTAAACATTTATTTTATTCTAGTTTTCAGTATTTTTTGTTATAGTAACAGGAAGACATTCTCTGTGAAAATTTCAACTCTTTAAGCGAAAGCGAAAGACTTGGTAATAGGGTTTACCCTGTGTTACATAAAAAAAAAAGTTTTTTTTTTCGAATCAGAACTATTATTATTTCTGAGATAAGAGCGTTCAATAAAACAAACTTTCCAACTTAAATAGGCTCACGAAGACAATCAGCACCAAATCTCAGTTTTCAAAATACTAATCAACTTTTGTTTTGTCTTCAAGTTATCAATAGGACAATCCAGTTTCAGGATAACTGTAATAACATTTTAACATGACGCAATAATGGAATTACCGAACTCCACTTCCGATATAACTGTATAATCGATTGCCTTTAAGAAGGCTTAAGATATATTTTATCGATTAATGGATAAAAAACCAGACATAGAAAAAAGATCGCATCGCCTAGAGCAAGGCCACAGATTATATAGATCATAACTTAATTAGAAAACGGTAAATCCTCTCCAGACTTAGTTAAAAAAGCATACAGCTTTATTTTGAATGTTGGTACACGAGGTCTTAATCTGTATATCTATCAGCATCATTGCAATTAGGATTCTTATACATACTAAGAAGTAAAAAAAACGATAAGAAAAATAGTTCATACACTTAAGTGTTCAGAGTGAAGTATGTTCTACCTTATTACTTAGTGAATAAGGTTGAAAATTGTGTCAATGACAATCAATTTACATAGCGAGAAAAAATGCTAATTTTATTTGAGGCAAAAAAGAGCCAAGTTTTCTATTACACCTGTTCCTATTGTTCTTTTTTTCCTTCCTCACTAAATGGGATATCTACACTGCAATAATTTTTCAAATGGGTCGAGTCGGTCCTGAGATAAGCGTGTCCAAACTTTCTAGCTTTACTTAGGTATAGTAGAGATTTTTGTATTTCACGTCATTATTGCCACACAAAAAAGTACTTACTTGCAATAATCGTTGAAACCAAAGCAGCCTATAAAACTGGTACTCAGTATCCCTTTCCCTTATAATCTTAGGTAAGGCCACAGCATCATACTCTTTTTTCCGTTCATGCATCAGTGGGTAAAAGTCGTGCGGTGGTACATGGCTTAGGCGGGATTTGAGTAAGTCTAAACTGTATTTCGCGAGGCGACGGTCAAATAGAGCGCCTGATTTACCACCTATTGTGCAGCCGTCTAAGAGTATTGCTCTGAAATAAATAAATAGAAGCTTTTAAAAATAAAATTAAGGAAACATTATTCCCACTAGATATATAGAAGTTATTTTAATCAAAGACTGAGCCCAAGTAAGTTGAAGTAAGGTATGAAATGTTTTCCTTCTTGGATACAACCACCTAGTATATGCTACCTAAGTGGCTCTTTTAATATTGTTGAAAAAAAAATATATGGGGTATTAATTTATCTGGTACATCAACAGTAATTTCTCCTCAAAATCTCAGCCCTCAATTCTTTATCTCTTTATCCCTCTATTTTTAGAGTCTAGTATCCTTATCAGACAGGTAGGAAAGAGTTTTGATACTTACATGGGCATAGACAAAATAGGTGGACTATTTTTAACCAGGCTATTTTTCTTCAACTCAGCCTGAATATCCCCACCAGCTAACTGCCACCAATGATAAAGGTATTGTAGCTTACATCCCATCAGACCTCGAGGAGTTTTCACCTCAACCAACTGTTTTGTATCAATCTGTGACAAGTCTTCAACTATTTCCGTGAATGTCGCCCTCTCACTGGGGTAGATTTTGAGACATTTTTCTATCACCATTCTCAACCTTTCTGGTACTTGCTGAAAAGAGTTTAAAATATAATTGTAATTATGTAAGTCTCTTTATTTTGTACTGTTGCCTGTGGTTTGACCTGCATTATGAGGGAACTAATTTCTGCACCCAAATAAAAAGTATCTTCTGTCATTTCTTAGGCTCTAGGTACTGTTCATTTAAATTGGTTCAGTAGCTTTAGGGTCAAATGTAGACAGACAGAGCTACTTTCACATTATAATATCAATAAGGATCATCTCTGTCTGCGTAATGAAAAACTTAAATAGAAACAAGTTGAGGTAAGCTCTGGAAATAGACTGAATTCAGGATATCAAGTTTTATAATTTCAATTTCTTTAAAAAGTTATCTAAATTAAACACAACCAGATTACCTACTTTATATTGTTCAAAGCAGTCATGTTCCCTTGCTATCCTCTCCGCAGGGTTGTTAGCGTGTACCAAGGTGAGTATTCTTCTTAGTATAGGGCCAGGCTTGAGGTTGTTCCACAGTTTACCAATACAGAGCTCCAGTATTATGATACCGAAACTCCATACATCTGCGGCTGGACCTCCTCCGTTTAGTATTGTCTCTGGACTTAAGTATCTTGGTAGGCTGGAATGTTAAGTTCATTTTGAATTCGGAATACAGATTTATAAAATAGTTACTGTTGTAAGCTATAAATGACTTCTAGCAAATGAACAACTAGAAATCCTTCATATTGTGGATTTTGGCAATAGATAGTTTTATTTCATGCATTATCTACAATTGACTATGTTTGTTATCATGTTTAAGGGGAATTACGTTTGATATAATAAATACAATTTGAAAGAAACCAAATAATGTCTTCTTCATGTTTAAAATCACTGGAGAAATATATAAACTTTGCTTTTACTTACCCAAGTGGAAAAGAAACTTCATTGCCCTTATCTGTCATATAATACAATCCATAGTTAAACAGCTTCACTCTGCCATTACTGTCAATGAGTATATTATCATCTGACAGAGTTCTATGCACAACATCCTGATCTTGCAAGAACTGTAAGCCAACTGCTACTTGCTTAGCAATGTTGGTCACTTCTTCATAGGAGAACTTTGACTTGCATTCCTTGAGAGACTTTCCTATTACTTCGGCAACTACTATGATCCTTTCTGTTGAAGAAAATTATATTTTACAAAATATTTATGGATCTAGACTGTAGGGACCTCCTTAGTCTATTGTGTCTTTGGAGAAGCTGAAAACCAGCCTAAATATTCTTGCCTTAGTCTGAATGATGACAAAACAATGGCATTTTGATACAATTTATTTACATTCAAATTGTAGTCTAATAGAAAAGTGCAGTACAAACTTACCATGTTTACCGCGAATAACATCGAGGTACGTGCACAAATTAGGGTGTTCTATCGTCAACAGCCGCTGGGCTCGCCCCAATATTGTTATAGAACTCGGAGTTAGCGGCAAACCATTGCTACCACACATTTCACCAGGATGATTCTTCGCAAAATACGTACAAGCAGCGAATTTACAATCATCTTCGTTTTCTTGATACATCCTTCAAACTATAACGTAATGGATATTACTAAAATTACAAAATTTTCCTAAATTCTGTAAGAAAAAGGCAATTTGTTTTGAAATCTTGATTTGACTTTTTCAAGTTTTTGTTAGGGGGCGGAGTCAGCCCAGCCAAGTCCTAAGGTTCTAATCAGCTGTCATTGTCTTTATTCTATAATGTCACTGTCTTTTTTGACAGTATTTTCTTTTTCTGCCCAAGAACGTGTATATACAATGGACAGCACAACGAACCGAGTGAGAGGCCACAAGTAGTAATGTATCTCTGTGTTTTCAAAAATCCGTGCCGCCAAGCCGAACACTCCGGTGTACATCTCACGCACGCCTACCCTACACCACTAAGGCGGAGGACATCGTGGAGTACGTGCGCCAGAAGCTGAAGTACGCCCCGAGAGTGCACACCAATTTCAAGGCGTTCGTGGTGCGAGTGCCGTCGTATTTCCTGCACCTCGTGTTGGACCAGAACTTCTGGCCACAAGACGTGGTGTTCCGTCTCATCCAAGGACAAGTGCCACAGGACCGCACAGTAACAAAGTGCGTACCTAGTGAAGTGTTACTAACATAGATTTGAGTCTAGCAGCAACCATTAAGTTCACAAATCACACACTGATAAAAAATATTTCTTTCTAAACTCTAATAGGTCACTTTATGGAAATCGTTTTGTACACAGCTGTCGAGTATTATAGATTCTAGATATTAGTTTATAAAGTGTTATAGATTCTATTTTTCCCCATATGAGTGGAGAATTTGATACTTAGAGAGGATAATTACGTCTTTTGGCTAAGGCGGCCAACTTTCCGAAAACTGAATGCGGGACTTAACCTTTCGTGAAAAGGGGGGGGGGGCATTGAAAAATGATCGGACGGAACTGATAAAATAAAAACCGTAAGCAAAAAGCTATAATTTAACCTATCAATATCGTGTCACAGCGTGCACTAATGTCTTATTTTCAAAATCATTAGGCCTCACGAGTTCAGTAGAAATAAAGAGAACGAGATTATATTATAAGTAATCTGTGTTCCTGCACTGTTGAGCGTGCGCGCAGGTGGGTGTTGTGTAGAAGCGTGGTAGAAAAATAGGGATGCGGGACATGCGGGACGCATACAACGTTGTGCGGGACTATTTTACTAATAATTTCAAAACGGGATTTCGTCAAGCATTGCGGGACGGTCCCGCAGAATGCGGGACGGTTGGCCGCCTTACTTTTGGCTAGTGTGTCTTTTGGCTTTAGGTATTCAAAGGATTTTTTAAAACTCTTGCGTGTTAAGTGCAGTACATAAAATTCAATAAAGCAAGTATTGAAATTGTAAGTATTGAAAAAATAAATAAAATAAATTCGCATTAATAAACCAAAAAAAAAAAAAAAAAAAAATAAAGCAATAATTTTAAAAAGTTGTGTTTTGTTTTAATCAGTCGTCTCTATGTAAGCGTGGATTCCAGTTATCAGTAAGCGTCTGGGTCCACGAAAATAATGATAGCTATAAGTTCGGCCATTCAGAGAATGCGTTCCTTCCTATAGTCTGTGGTAAACGAGTTTTTTTTTTTAATACCATAGACAGTTTGAGACTGCTGCTGGCTGTCTGCAGAAAACGAAAAAGGCTGAAAAAATATTTTAGTTTTATTATTCAGGAAGCGTGCCATAATGTTATGTTAAAGATTGTGAGTAATTATAATCATTTTGTTTCGTATTTTGCACTTCATAGTCGTAACTTAATTTGCGTGTATCATCATAATCAATGTATAAACTTTCTCGAACTTCAGAAGACTATCAGAACTGGAAATGGCTTTCGTGGAGAATATTCCACCGCTTCACGCGGACTCTGAGATGGAAGAAGGCGAAATCGTGGATGATTTATCAGATATTTCATCAGAGGAAGAGTTTCTGTTGCGTCAGAGACTGCAAGTACTAGAAAATTACAACAATGTCCTTGAACGTAAGAAAGCTAAACGATCTTCCATAGGGCCAGGTAAGACCTCAATATCAATTTTATCGAGATGTAGTGAACCGTAGGTCTCTGAATCGCAAACTGTTGATGCGCCATATCAGTTAAAATACAATGGTTTAAATGACCTTGTGTGATTGTTAACCTTTGACCTAGATAAAGGTAAACGCCACACAAATATAAAACATGCGTTAATTTTGCTATAATTTCAGTTTATTTGATGTGTATTTCATATGCCAGATGTATATTTTCAATAATACTGAGTTCCGTAGCTGGCACTCTGATTGCCTCAGATAACTTTATTTGCGCTCTGGAACTATTATTCTTTTATTGGTACTATTCTGATACTTTTAGCAACCATTGATAGTTATTTAGTTTCTTCCTCTGGTTTCAATGTCTTGTGGAATCTATCTCAATTGAATAAGTATTATTGACTTTCACTTTTAATATTCGGTGATTCCTATTTGCCCTATTTTATCCTTAAGGATTTCTTTTTACTTACTACTTTATGCTATCCAAGTTATATAGAACATTTTTAGGTATACAATAATATGTATCAATTCTAAAACCAAATAAGATATAGAATGTGCTCATAAATACTGGGTACATAAACCATTGTTGTTGAATAGTCATGGAGTGATAAGAAATTAGGATAAACTTGCCTCTAACCAATATTATAAAGGATAAAGAGCTTATAATATTCTTCAGAGGTTCTAATTTTTTTCGTTTCCAAAATAACATTCTAAAGGACAGCACCATGGTCAGAAATATGTTACAATTTACTTTAGCATAAGACAATTGTTTTTTTTTTGTAGGCACATAGTGTGCATTCTGTAAAATTTTAGGTAACAAACATAGAAAGGATGATGCATTATTAGACTTATCAGAAATATCAGCGACTGAACTAGAAGACTATTATTCTCATGCACCACAAAAACCTAAAGTTCAAAAACGTCAAAAGATACATCATAGACAAAAAAGAAAAAAAGTTGAGCCAATTTTAACTTCCATAAAGACTAGAGAATACAAGAGAAAAAATCATTACACCAAAAAGAAATTAGAAGTAAAAATTATTAGTGAATCAAGTGAGGAATCTGAAGATGAATACAGAAATAGACGAAGAAAGTTGGCTAATGCCGTAGTAGTAAACAAAAATCCAAGCAAAAATGACAAAACATCATTGAGTGAAAGACTTCAAAAAATGCTTAGTGGTGTCAATCCAGAACCAATGAAGGTCATCCCAGCAGAAAAAACGGTAAATAACAAAAATGGCACCATTTTAGAACAAACCGAATTATCACCCATCTCCACACTAGATGCTGAAGAGCAAAACCAAGAAAAAACAAGTTCATGTGAATTAATAGACCTATGTACTGATGAAGATAGCAAAACTATGACAACAATTTTACCACAGGATACTGTAGATTCGGTTAATAAAGACATTAAAAACAATGAGGATGCAAAGAAAGAATCTGATAGGGAAAACATTTCAGAAAAAGATTCTGATGAAGATCTAGAAATGCTTCGGCAACATGCACTCAAAACTAAAACTGCCAAAGCAAATTCAGTTCCAAATGAAGTACAACCTGAAAACAAAATGTCTGAGGATGAAGATAGTGATACTGCAGAACTGAGATTGATCTGTCTTAAATCTGCACTACTTAAGAAAGCTATTGAAAGGAAACAAAAGCAAAAATTGAAAAAGAAGTTATCCCAATCCCAATCAACCAACTTTCCAGATGACTTACTTAATTCAAATAACAATACAGATATAGAATCTGTAGATATGGATATTGGGTCAGATGCTGATGACAAACCCAAAGAAGATAATGATGGAAGTGCCAAAATTAATGTTATAGAAGAAAATAGCACGCCAGAGGCAACAAAAGCTTTAGAAAAAGACATTCCTAAACAAAAGGTTCCTGATGCAGATGAACTTGAAGATGATGAAGACTTGTTGCGTGCTAAACTGCTGACTTCCCTTAGCAAAAATCTACCTAATCTGGTAAATCCTAATATAATTGATGCTTTAGAGAGCATTCAAGAACCAAGACCTATTTCACCTAAGCCACCCCAAATAAAACCTGTTGTACCTGCTGTTGTAGTACCTGAAGAAAAGAGATTTATTATTACTGTTGGTGAGTCTGATTCAGAGGGTGAACATGAAGCTACTAAGAATTTAACTAAAATGCATATGAAACTATCAGAGCAGATAGACTTCCAGCAGAGACTAGATGTATTTTTGAAAAGTACTAGAATGGAAGTCGAGAAGACTAGGTTGCCAGACGTCGTTCAGCAACCAGCTCCCGTGAAGAAAAATGAGAAGTTTGTTGCTAAGGTCTGCAGAATTATTGTTCGTTTGATTTTTCCATTGTTTCATTTCTTTCAGACATTTTAAGGTTGATCATTTCTTCTAGGCTGTTAAACATTTGCCAAAGTCGGAGCAAATTGAGTACAAAAATCTCGTGAAAAGAATGGCAGAGTTAGAAAAGATAAAACAAGCTAGGCAGACAACAATCAATCTAAGCAATAAAGTTTCTGTACCAAACAAAGATACGTTAAAACCACGAAATACAGCTATTGATGCAACAAAGCTGTCTGCTATAAATAACTTGGAAGAAAAGATACAAAATTCAAGGTATTTTTACGAGCTTCTTGTTTATTATTCTATGTATTTCGCATTCGCAACTCACATACCGATTGTTTTACAGAAAACACATAGCGGAGGAATCTGCCAAGATGTTAAAGTTAAAAGAGGAAGGTGTAAAATTATCCCAAAGATATAAAATAGTAGCTACAGAACTTCGTAATATCAAGACTGCCATTACATTGAACAAGAGACAAACAAGATCTGTGCAAAATTGTTTAACCAAAATACGATTGCACCATCAAATGTTATTGAAAAGGTATTTCTATCATTCTATGTTTATTTCATGTGGCTTGCTCATTTATTTTCCTCCTTATACTTATTTATTAGGTTTTGTTTTAGTCACTCGAATCTTTTGGGGAACTATTAACATCATTTATTTAGTTGTATAATAAACTGGTGGCTTCTTCTTTTTAAACTTTATTTTTCAGCTCAATGTCTTCCGCACATTCCAAAATCAACGGCAATTTGCCTCCACTAAATAGGATAAATACGAAATTGCAAAAAGAGAATAATCCTATGAAAGAAGATCAGAAAACAACTATAGTCAACAAAAATATTAAAATTATTTCAAAAGAAAACAATTTAGGTAAAGAGGAACCTAAAAACGTGGTACATAAACCTGTTAAAGATAGTAATCCAAGTACAGAAGAAATTAAGAATTCTTTAGTAAATAAACCTACAATAGAGACCAATCCTCTAAGAGAAGAAATTGGGGATCCTGTAGTACATAAACCAATTAAAGATCCCAGTCTGGTGAAAGAACCTGCTAATCCAGCAAGGATAGTAAAGGTAGTTAAACCACCAGTCGTAATGCAACAGTCTAAACTATCTGTGCAGCTTGATGTTACTAGTAATAAAAAAGTTATTACAGTGACGGACTGTAAAACTGATGTGCATAGTACCACGTTGTTTGTGGATAACAAAAATATCAATGAGGATTTAATCGAAAACCAGAGGCTATCAAGTCATCCACTCGTGGAAAAAGGTGGAGGGAATAAAGAAATAACAACTGATTTTAGAAGACTTGAGAATGATGATTACAGATCACCTTTAGACGCTTTTGGGAGTTCAACGTAAGTTATACTATTAGAGGGGCTTGATTTCCTTATTGCTTTAGTAATGGAGTCTGATTTGTCTCCCAGACTATGTAATTTTTGAGTACCACCAATTCATCATTCATTTGAATTGTTTATACTTTGATTTTAGCGACCTTGATGAACTAGACTTCCGTTTTTCGATTTTGTGTCTGTTGGATGTTTTTTATTTCATTCTAAAACGTTCCTTACTAATTTATTTATTTCATGTTTTAGTACTAAAATGTTTATCAATAAAAATGTCCATTACGATAGGTAAGGCACTTACGTGTTATCACTGATAATGAATTCAATGCTTTGTTTCAAGGTCGCAAAGTCAGTGTTATATACTGGACAGTATTATTTATTACAAGTTTTGTATTTTTTTTTTTTTTTTTTGTAATGATGTTAGAATTTTTACTGTGATATCTACATTTATCATATCGACATTGTCAATCACGATGATTTCTGCTTTATTCTTTTTTATTGTTACAACAGAATAAAGCCGAAAAGGAATGAAGCGATCGTCAAAAATGTGTTTCAGTATTTTATACGTAACTAAATCACACTTAAGAAGATATTTCAATTTCAGTTGACCACGATTTCGATTAAAGCTACAAAAAATACTTACCTTGCAGAGATATGCGACTTTCTTGATATACTTACTTAAACCCTGTAATACCAGTTGATTGTTTATAAACTTCATCCATTCCAGTTGGGAGGGCGACCCGAACGCGATCCTCTGCCCCTTCGAAGTCGGCGGCGACTGCAAGGACGCCGACTGCATTTACCTCCACACCCCATCCCGGTCTACCTGACACCCCACCTCACTTGCACAGTTCCGCCTAGACACAGTTACACTAAAATGAGCTATCCTATCCCATCCCCACTCCCAGAGAAGGCACAGGATTCTACAACGATGTGTAAAGTATACATCTCTTTTAGCTAACCCTTTTTATTTTTCTAGCTTTGTGCTTATAAGTTCTGTTTTATGAGTCTCTGAATTCCAAATTGATTTATTAATTTATCCCTCTGTTAGTGTTCGCAATTTTAGATATGCATGTAGTAAGTCTAGTCATAATTCCAATAACTTTTCCCTTTACCTTTTTTATGTTGCCATAATTGTGGGTGCATACTTATGCTGCTTTTTTTGCTTGAGTGGGATCAGCAATTAACTTAAAACGTTCTGCACTTTATGTTGTATGTTTGTCCAAGTGTTAGAAACAGTTGTTTCATATAGATTGCCTCTGATTTCCCTTAGCAACAAAAGCGTTCTGTGTACCTATAAATGAAAACCATACTGTGATATTTTTTTTTGTTTACAAATAGTTACAAGTAATCTTTATTATTTTAGTATAACCACAAGTTGTTCATTACGTATCTTCGCATGTCTACCCGCGACGAGGTGATGGCATTGTAAGAATACGTTATGTTCGCCGACATACATATTTTAACATTGTGTAATGCAATTTTAGTTGGCGAGAGCTCGTGTTCCTGCGTCTCTTCGGCAATGGTGGTAAGTTTCGAGTAACTTTATAATAGTGCATTTGTAGTGCTCTGGACACGTTACAAGTTTACAACACTACGGGACCCCCAAGCTCTGGTAAAGTGTTTTGTGTTACGTTCAATATATCAACTTTATACATACTATTATTTTTTTCTATATTATTGATTTTAAAAACATTGTACACATGTAAAAAGTTATTAATAAATGATAATATTTAAAATATTGTACACTTGTATTTTTATTTATTTATTTCTACCAGTAAAACCACATTTAATCTTACAAATAGACATTTTATTCAGACATTGTAAAGAAAATAAAAAGTAATATACCTCTTCACACAGATACATACACTTAGATAAAAATATGTACGTATATTTTTGGAATAAAATTCGATATAATTCATAAAACCCTTGAACAGACGGAGGCCACTCTATTGAATGGCTACGTACTAATAAGTAGGTATTTATATATTATCTAGTTATGTGACAGAACAACTGTGGGCACACATAAGTACAGGAGATAGAAATAGTCGTATTTATTTATTCACATCATCTATTGGACAATGATATTAAAATTTATTTTCAAAAATTAACATTTCTTATATAAAATTCTATAAATTCATAAGATTTTGTTTGGTGTTTCAAAAGCTCAATATAATTTACCACGTCGAAAATAGTCTGTTATATTTTTATAAAGTTTAACAAGATAAATATTTTTAAAACATTTGTTGATACAATTTCATTATAATATCAGGAAGTATAGTATAGAGCCCACAGTTTAGACTGGACAGTATAGGAAGGCAGGGAGTGTAATACAAGGTATAAGTCTTGATAAAGGGATATTACACTTATTTATTACCTTCTCTCAGAGACAGACGATTCGCTCACATGACTTCTCGTCAGTTTATCGAAGAGCGATAAAGCTAACAGTACACCTACTAAGTGCTTCGTGTAGCGAGCTGCATATCAATAACATTTTATACAAATGACTAGTGACATTTAAATATAACAGTATTGCAAGATTCGAAACACGAATTTGTGAAGCTACTATCTATTGAATATCAGACACATTTTTGTTTCTAACAGTGATAAAGGTATGATACAGTTTCTGTTCCTTTGAGCAAACTTAGGCTCTGCGAAGTATAATTACAATGTAGATTAGGCATCTTATAGTGAAAGTCTACGATAGTCTATACAGACAAGTAACAGTAATTTATGGTAGGTAGGTAGGTACAGTAGTGACGTCATAAAGAAGTTTAAGGGCATGGGTCAACTAAGAGGTACCTATATGACCTATTCTTAAGACCCGAGGTATGAGTAGATATGCTTGATGCAATCTCCCAGATTACTGAATTTCACGCAGGACTTCATCATCATTATTGAAACATACTGGCGGTTGTATCCATTAGGTAGGCAAAGGCAAAAACTCGAATGACTTCAGAAAATGTGTAAGAAATATTGGTATCTGGTCTTCCTACCTAGGACGTCACTACATTGACTAGAAAACAGTGAACAGGGGGCCTTATCACGGTCTTGCCAAATGATATCGATAGAATCCGTTATTTTTGAATTTTATGTGAGAACTATCAGCGCCACGTGTACAGTTTTGGAACTAATAATTCCCACAAAATTCTGATTCTGATTCAATATTCTGATTCTGTAATCGATACTATTTCGCAAAACGTCGGCCGTCTTCTACAGAAGATTTGCACCAATCGGTCCGGGATAAACTAGACGAGTGTGTGGGGAGAGGATGTGCAGTCTATCTGAGGGTGTGCCACATGGCCACGGCCTTGCGCGTCTCGTGCGCCATCTGCGCCCAGTGGCGGCCCTCGGCGGCGGGCTCGGCCGCGCCCACGCAGCACCAGCCCACCACCAGCCCGCTGCCGCCGCCGCTTACCACGCATACCTGCAAGGATTGTAAAGATTTGGTTAAAAAAGCATGAAAAATTTTCCGAGAAGGAACCATCAGTTGGGTTAACTTTTCAATGTTATAAGGGAAAGTTCACTATGATTAGTAAAAATTCCATTGCGTAATTTATTTAACGAAATGAAATAACAAACCGGTATTTAATAAGTATAATTACAAAAATATGTTAGTCATCAATAATGGTTTCCGTTCTCTAGCAAACGATGGTATCAGTGAGCTTAACACGAACGCAGGTCTTAGAAGATCGCAAGAAAGATTAATGAATAACTATAGCCAGTACCTACTCATGGAATTCTATTACCGATTAGCTTTGGATGAATAGTGGGATTCTCTTTACCTCAATAGAAGCCTCCTGAAGGTTAGCAGACGGTAGGCTAAATGATAACGCCTCGTTCCACACGGGGCTGTTGATCTCTTTTCTGTTAGTCTTCTTCTTTTTCACACGTTTTCCGTTCACCAGCAGGTACACTTTTACATACACATCTGGAAAGTAGCCATATAACCAGATCAGAAAAGAACGGTTGCCTCAATAACCCCCACATAATAGGAATAACTTAAGATTCAAAGAACCAACCTAAAGCATCCTTCCCTTCCTGAGGTGGCAATAGATTCCTGGCCTTCAGCACGACGACAGTGAGTCTTTCAGCCGATGGCAGGTAAGATAGAGACAATAACAGTTCTTGCAACTCCTCTGGTGGGCGCCGCTCTCGGGAAAGTTCGGCCCAAACTTCAGCTCCACCCGCCACTTCGACGCGGGAAAGAGGCACCTTGGCGGAACCCATTACTTCGTTGCGAGAAAACCTGGAATCATAAGTAAAAAATGGATAAACTACACAGTGTAATTGAAGGTTGGGAGTAATCATAAGGCAAGATATTCATTTCATTCAGTTATGTACCTACGAAGCTAAATGTGAGGAGCTAGGAAACACCTCATATGGAAGAATTTTATAGAATTATGCTTTATCTATACATATAATAAATCTGTAAAAAAACTGTGTCTGTACATTGAATATATTAAAAATAATAGTTTAAAAAAACTAAAAAACACGCTTTTTATAGAAAACCAAACTAAAAAAAATAGAAAATAAATTTTAATGAATTTAAACTAAGAAAATAGTGTTAAAAATTTCAATGAATATAAATTAATAATAGTGTGAATAAAAAAAATATTTAAAAAAGCGTGGGGTGCATTGCATCGTGTCAATAGTTATAAATATTTTATTGACGGATATGAGTAGAGTGTTATCATTTCGAGAATATCTTAAAAAGCACCCCACGCTTTTTTTAAATATTTTTTTTTATTCACACTATTATTAATTTATATTCATTGAAATTTTTAACACTATTTTCTTAGTTTAAATTCATTAAAATTTATTTTCTATTTTTTTTAGTTTGGTTTTCTATAAAAAGCGTGTTTTTTAGTTTTTTTAAACTATTATTTATTTTCTACTTTTTAGTTTGGATTATTTATAATAGCTTTTTAATTTTAAACCTGCCTAACCTAGCCTTGTTAGTTAAAGGAATCAAGATATTTTGCATACTATTGTCGAGATAATTTAACGGAGATTAATTCTATACTTGCTAAAAATTAATTTAGTGCAATAGAAACGGAAATAACATGCGTAAAACATAAAACTTATTCAACTACGGGTAAAATACATATTTTGGATGTTGGTCTCTTGATGGTTGAGGATTTGGTGCGTAACGTGACGACACGGGTGATATTACGAATAGTTGTCACTATCCATACAAGTGGGAAGTTCTCATCAATACAAAGAATATAAGTCCAAACGAGGTATTTTACATATTCAGTTGTCGAGTTCCCTCGACTTTCTCTAGTCTCCATCATCAGGTCAGCTCCAAACCTTCACTGTTGCATAGGTCTTGTCAATACAAATAATTTAAGCCCAAACACGAGGTAGTTTACATATTCAGTTGTCGAGTTTCCTGGACCCTCTCTGGTCTCCATCATCAGGTCAGCTCCAAATCTTCACAGTTGAATAGTGCTTTTAGGCGTACACCTGAGTGTCAAGTTTTTACCCTATGTATGCCTACAACTTTCGAAGGTTGCCCTTGATTTCTCAGGGTTTCCATCATCAGATCCTGACCTGATGACTATGGGACCAACTGGCAGCTTTTCCGAGTCGAACAAAAAAAGAATCACGTAAATCGGTCTATAAACCTCGGAGTAATCGATGTGTATGTGTAACCTCCTCCTTTTTGGGAAGTCGGTTAAAAATGGAATAATTTTATCAAATTAGTGTATTGTCATCGGTCCTCAATAAATCTACAAAGTTTGAACGAAATCTGGCCGTTTAAAGTGGGTCAAAATCGCGCCCAAAGAAGTCGGTTACAAACATACAAACATACAGGTGAAGCTAATAAAAAGCGTGTAAAAAAATAATAATTGGGTGTGGTTTAGAAACAGTAATGGAGCACAAATCCAAAAAAAAAATTCTGTCTGTATGTCTGTATGTCTGTTTGTTTGTACACGCTAATCTTCCGAACTACTGAACGGATTTCAATGATTTTTTCTTTGTTGTATTAGTATTAAGCCTGGTCAACATATAGGCTATAATTTATCTTCGAAACTTGAAGACCTGATGCAGAACTCCAACAGACCAATAAAACTATAAGAGATACAAATATGGTGCCGTGGCAAAAATTGTTTCATTTGATGAGCATTTTCAGCTGAGATAATAAATTTTAAGATCTGGAACACCTGATGTGGAACCCCAAGAGCCCAACTTCTCTGTACCATATACAGGTATGACGTTTTAGCAAAAGTTGTTCAATTTGATAAGCACTTTCTATTGACTTATACAAATTGAAGATCTAAAACATCTGATGTGGAACTCCAGGGGCCCAGCCAGACTATAGCATATAGAGGTATGACGTTTTAGCAAAAGTTGTTCAATCTGATAAGCACTTTCTGTTGACTTATAAAAATTGACAAACAAATAATAACGAAGATACAACAACGCTTGATTTTCGTGTTAAGTCACTGCTTAGTACAAATTTTACATACCTAGACGTGGCGTCACGAGCCCCCACTCTCAGGCCCGCCGCTAGCTGTTTGTTCGCCCGCGTGCAAAACTGATTATGCCGCCCTACGACTACATACGTTTAGTCAAAAAATATATAAGGGGGGGGGGGGTGGATCCAGGGGGTCCGGACCCCCGCCCTTTCCATCTTACTTGTCCAACAGAAAAAAATATGTACATGCACCGCTCTGATTGCAGAAAACCCACCTTTGGATAAATAACTATTGCAATACATAACATAAGTCAAAGTCAAAGTCAAAGTCAAAATCATTTATTAAAATAGGCTAATACGATTAGCACTTTTTAACGTCAAAATTTTACAAGAATGACAGCACCCCCAAAACGCCCCCCTTTCACCACTTCCTAGTGTTATGGCTGGAAAGAAGAAGCGGTGAAGAACAAACTTCCCAGCAACACAGCTGTCTATTACAATTTAATTATTATTAATTTATTTTACAGTTATACAATTCAATTTTATTTATTATTAATTTAAAACACCGAATAATACAAAATAAAATAAAGCACTTTTGTTCCACTTCAGAGCTGCCATCTGCGTTTATCTGTGAAATAATCATTAACATTATAATATGCCTTTTTAACAAGAATTTCTTTAATTTTATTTTTAAAAGAACTGTCCGTTAATTCCAACAGATGAACCGGAATTCTGTTATAAATGCGTACACAAAGCCCCACAAATGAACCGTGTACCTTATGTAAACGATAATTAGGTGCGGTTAACTTGTGTTTATTTCTAGTATTAAAATGATGTACGTCGCTGTTTTTACTATATGAATCTAGGTTTTGCCTTACGTATATTATATTGGCATAAATGTATTGAGACGCCACAGTCAGAATACCAATATCCTTAAACCTTTCCCTAAGGGAGACTCTAGCACCAAGTTTGTATATAGCACGGACAGCGCGCTTCTGTAGTACGAAAACATTCTCGATATCGGCAGCATTGCCCCACATAAGAATTCCGTAGGACATGATGCAGTGAAAATAGCTAAAGTACACTAAACGCGCCGTGGCTACATCGGTGAGAGCTCTTACTTTCCTGACAGCGTACGCAGCAGAGCTTAATTTACCCGTGATGCCAGTTATATGCTCACCCCATTGAATTTTGGAGTCTACTGTTATCCCTAGAAAAGTCGTAGCATGTACCGTTTCAAGTTCCTCATTGTTCAAAATTACACCGGGACCGAGATTTTTTACATTGGGCAAAGCAAATTTAATACATTTTGTTTTCTTCGTATTCAAAACTAAATTATTGGCTGTAAACCATTGCGTTACTAGTGAAAGACAAGAATTCACGTCATCAAAATCTACTCTATTCCTATCAACTTTAAAAATTAGAGACGTGTCATCAGCAAACAATACTACATCACACAATGATTTTAAATAATATGGCAAGTCATTAATGTATACAAGAAACAAAAATGGACCTAAAATCGACCCTTGCGGTACGCCCAAACGAACGGGTAGATTGGAAGATTTGACACCATTAACGTCAACACATTGCATTCTACCGCTTAAATATGAGCTAATAACACTAAGTGCGCTGTCTCTAATACCATAGTACTTTAGCTTCTGGGTAAGCGTTTCATGTTGGACGCAGTCGAACGCCTTGGAAAGATCACAGAACACCCCGATAGCATTCTGTGACTTCTCCCACGCACTGAATATATGTTTCAGTAGAGCAACTCCGGCATCCGTTGTGGAGCGACCCTTTGTAAAACCGTATTGTTCCGCATGTAAAATATTGTATGAATTAAAATGCCGAAGGAGTTGATTTAAAATTAGCTTTTCAAAAATTTTGCTCAACGCGGGCAGAATTGAGATCGGTCTAAAGTTACCTAGATCGTTCTTGCTCCCGGATTTAAAGAGAGGTATAACTTTACTGTATTTCATAAGTTCAGGAAAGGTACCTGAGTCAATGCACTCATTAAATATACGAGCTAAATAGGGCGCAATATCGTCAATAATACAGTTTAAGACTTTAACAGAGATACCCCATAAATCACCTGTCTTTTTTGAATTTAATGACTTGAAGGTTCTTACTATGTCATAAGGTGAAATATAACTAAAGGTAAATGTGGCTTCACATTGACTAACACTACTACGTAAAAGTTTTTCGGCGTTGGTGGCAGAGGAGTCTAAGCCGCTAGTGGTCTTGATTGGAATATTAGAGAAGAATGTGTTAAATTCGCGAGCTACATCAGAATCTTTCTCATAAACTTGATTCTCATTAATGATTTTATACTGATTATCACGCTGTTTGATTTTCCCGGTCTCGCTATTTATAATATTCCACGTCGCTTTTATTATACTCTTACTATTCTTAATTTTATTACTGAAATACATTGATTTTGCCGCATGACAAACTTTTTTAAACAATTTAGAATAATTCCTAACAAATCTAATAAAATTTTCATCAAAATTATAATTTTTCATTTCATACAACTCATACAGCTTAGCTCTACTCTTGTAAATGCCGGGGGTAGCCCACTCATTGAAGTTAGCCGTTTCTTTTAGTACGAGCGTTTTGGTTTTAAAACTAGAATTAAATTCGTATTTTATTATATCAAATAGTGCTCCGTACATTAAATGGGGATTGTTTTTATTTAATATTTCACTGTCTAGTTTCGCGTTAATATTATTTTTAAAACTATTAAAACGACTGGTTGTTAAGGGCCGACATGTTATTTCCCGCTTGATTTTATTCTACATACATTACACATAACTTTTTATTTACTTGAAATGTTCAGAGTAACCTAAGCAGTCCTGGGTTAGCCCATAAGCAAACTAAGCAATTAATCAGGGCATTATTAGCAAGCAATTGCTTAGGGCTTAGGGCATCAATGCAGTGCAATCATTATCCAATTGAAAGATTGTGATTAACTTAAACTAACGCACTTAAATAAAATGTTTAAAGTCAGCAAAATATGTTATTTGGTGGGTTTCCCGTTGAAAAGTCAACTTATAAGATACATTCCATATGTAAGGAAGCGCGAGCGGAGCGAGCGCGAAAATTTTTAGTCTAAGGACACAAAACAAATAAAAACCACTGTAAATTAACAAAGCAAAGGCAAAAAGTAAGATATGCACAGAAGTGAAGTGCAAAAGCCGCGAGCGAAGCGAGCGCGATTTTTTCCTTAGTTTTCATGAAGTAAACATATCATAAAAAGCCATAAGGGACGTGCGCGAAAAATGTCTTTTCGGAATTAAATGCCTCTACAATTAAACAAAGATAAAACGCGAAATCTGACATGGAGCCGCGAGCGCAGCGAGCGCGAATTTTTTTGGGGATGCAAAGGGTGAAACAGTCAAAATTAATAAGAGACGACCAAAGCTAGGGCGGCTTTTTCTGAAATTTTATTGGTTTAATTTTGCCGCCCCCTAAATAGCATTTGCTCCACGCTACGCTACTGGTTGATCTTAAATAGTTTTTAAGAATCTTTAATTTTGAAAATGTCCTTTCAACAGATGTACCTAACTGAAACCGGCAGTGTAAGTTCTTAGCGCTATTGCTGTGTTCGGAAATATTGAAATCAAATCATTAGTAAAAAGATATTGTATTTTTTAAATATTACGTGATAACTCGCTAGATTTGCCGCCCCCTAGGACGTGCCGCCCGCGTGCTGTGCACGCGCTGCACGCCCGCTTACGGCGGGCCTGCCCACTCTCTAACTTTGTTGCGTTATATCTCATTATTATTTTGTATGTCTCTTCCAGACCTCGGGACTACAGAGTTCCGAATTTTTGGGAGGCAAACGTGGGGCCGAAGCCAACACGCTGAAGTCCTTTTGAGACAACTTTAATGAAATGGTGACACAAAACCGACGATTATCCCTTTATACACTATAGAAATGAATCCAAGGACAATCCCCGGTGGACGTCGTTAAAAAAAAGGCAATCCCCGGTTCTGTGCTAAACTATTGCTAACTATGGAGGAAAACTACTTGGGCTATTGTGATGGGATGTTAGTGGATGACAATGTATTAGGTACATGTAAAAACGGCAGGTGGAGACCCCGTAGTCGCTGGCATAAGGGACAGGATCCGCGTACTTAGTCGCGGGCAGAAGCTAGTAGATAATATGAGACAACATCTACATACCTGTCATAATCAAAAACTTGCAACAGCAAGGTCTTATCAGACAACTCGTCGTGTGATACAGGGAACTTGAAGTGCTGGTCGAAGAATGGGTTGGCTTCGTTCCGATGCACCGGGGTCTGACGGACCCGTGTGTCCACTTCAGGCAGTAGGGTGACCCGCACATAGGGATCGTTGAAACCCCCAGCTTCGTAGCCCGCTAAATCGTGCGCTGAAATTAAAAGAAAACAAGTTGGTAGATAATGTTTAATATTAAATACTAAATACACATCGTTGTATCTCGAAAAGTCTTCGTAGCAAATTCTGATAGCACTGAAGCTTGAGCTTAAAATTGCCATTGGTAAAATGAAGTGTTGGACCCAACTAGATAATAGTGGGTCATAGGAAAGGTATATTGATTGGCCCTAGAAATTATTATAATCCCGGAGCTGATACAGGGAAGCGTCAATACCTACCTTCAATAAGATGAACTTCCAAATCCGACCGATCGAAATCATACTTCAAGCGCAGATGGATCCTGCCGAGCGAGGGCCCTGCTCCTTCCAGCTCTATCACTAGGGGAGCCTCTCGCTTCGTGTACAGGTCTGGTTGGAGAGCCCCTAGAGAGCTGATGGCTGCACTGGCACCAGGGCTTAGGGGACCGACGCCACTGCTGCTTTCCACTAACGAGTTGCTGCGGTCTATCCGTCTGAAATAAAGAATAACATGATAAATGGTAGATTTAATTAGGAACATAACACGGTTAGATGCGCAAAGTCCGATTATATATTTGCGCAAATCGTAATAGGTATTCTTATAACTTTGAACGGTAGACAATGAAGACTTCTATCCATTTCAATAGTTCTCATTTACCAATAAATAGGCAAGAAGTCCGTTGTAAAGAAATTATCTAAATACTTAATTAAGTGCAGGTATGTCGAATAGAAGGATGGTCACATAGCTGCTATAGAAGGTATGCGTAACAAACACGTAGGGTACGAAGCTATGCAGGAGAATGCATTAGGTTTAGACGCTTAATACCCTGCCGCCAACACAGCGGTTTTCAGCCAAAGCTGGCCAGTACGTCAGCTAATTTCACAGAGTAATTACTGCGGCACTGGCTTACTATGAAATAATAATCTGTGTCTGGATTTTGCGCATCAGAACTGTGATGTTTGAGTTGCTGCTATTTTGATTATGAGGTTTGCTTTGAAGGAGGACTTGCATACTGCTGGTAGCAAGTTAGGGTAGGCAGAGAATTTATCGGATAATCTGCTTGTGTGAAAGTGCTTATTGAAGTTTGAAAGCACTTACCTACTCGTATGAAGGTAATACCTACCTACAGAGCCAAAGCCTTTTATATTTTTCACCTAATGTGAAAAAAGCTGCTTCAAAAAGCGATGGTATAATCTTTTTTCCATACATTGACGAGTCGAGGTCTTTTGAATCTGCAAAGTGGATTAACTAGGTCACACGCTGGAAATGCAATTATTTTGAATGAAATTCTGGTAATCGCATTCGACCGATATCATTCCGCGTAATCCTGCCTAATTGCTATAGATCAATGACCGTGTCATCTGATTAATCAGTTTTGATGAGGTTGTATAATCCCATAATAAAGTAGATAATAGCTGCTTCCCGCGGTTTCACCCGCGACCAGTGGAAAATACTTCCTTTACCCGGATGAAATATTATTGCCTGTTACCCGGGACTGGTGGAGGTAGACCTCTCAAAAATTAAAGAATTTTTCAAAATCGGTAGAAACTAAAAACTTCCTTTTATAATATTGACACAGAAGTATAGATGAAGTTGAAACTGAAACTGAGTAGGTAGGTCTTAACGTGGTTTTAAAATAGACAGCATTTTTTGAGGAACCATTACAAACTTTATTTACCGTTTACCAAACATACTTAAAACAATAATTAAATAAGGTAGGTACCGAGTTATTGCAGAGCAAAATACGAGCGGTTTATACTAATTCATTGAAGGACTCAAATGAGGCGAGAACAATACCAAATTCACCGGTGTTTACTGATCAAACGACGTGGTAACATGAGCCCAACTATGTTCAGTTGAATAGTCATCGCTCATCACGCTCAATCAAATCCTCTATGTTCCTTTGTTCATTTTGAAGATGTTTCTATGATTGCGTCTTTATTACGTGGGTATCTACTTGTGTATGTAGGTATATAGGTTCTATGTTTTGCTGAATACGTCTAGAAATACCAAATGCCTAGTACCTTCCAGGTACTAAGCATTTTCCGGCGGTTTCACCGGCATCCCGTGGAAACTACTTACTTCCCGTACCCGGATGAACTATACCTACGTCACAGGGGCTTAGAGTAAAACTGCCCAACAGTAAAATAAGTTTTCAAATCGATAAAAATTAGGTAAATAAAAAAAGCATATAATTTAAAAAAAAATACATCAAAAATTAAAATAAAACCAGGAAGATTAGAAAGCGTTAACAGGAAGTCAAGGTTTTCACTTTTCAGGGATAATAAGTTACTTATTAGGTACCTACTCATCTTATTCGATAAAGCTCGGATTTCGGGCAATCATTGTCGTCTTATTGATCAGTCAATGTCAATTTAATTGTCCTTTCTTCGAAATTGGGTCAAACAATTTGCGTTTCACTGTCTTTATGTGTTTTCGTTGATTTTATGGAACATGAATAACAATGGTGCCTAATAGAACGGATTGCTTGTTTGTTTTTGGTCTTCGTGATGCAAACATTTTGT
This sequence comes from Helicoverpa zea, assembly GCF_022581195.2. Classification (NCBI taxonomy): domain Eukaryota; kingdom Metazoa; phylum Arthropoda; class Insecta; order Lepidoptera; family Noctuidae; genus Helicoverpa; species Helicoverpa zea. The sequence continues at coordinate 4,203,206 of NC_061459.1, read as the reverse complement.
CGATATTTGTATATTATGCTACTAACTACGATTGTCGATTAGATGAATGTGTTACAAACACGGTAGGCACCTGTGTATTCATGTAGGTAACTCTTTTATGTAGAAATATTTTTAAGGATTGACAAAACAAAATAAAATGTGCTCATTCAAATACCATCACCAAAGCAATTCCAATAAAAAACGTAATCAGAATAACTCGACAAAATACCAATCAATTAATTTAGTTTCAACGAGATTTTTTTGTACAAAAAAATGTTGTTATCAAAATGCCATATTTTTAATTAACAGCTGACTCATTCATAACTTCGCGCCGAACATTTTTGTTGAACATTTTCCGAGGTTGAGTCGAGGAATTTTCACTAATTAACTTTTACAAAATTCCTATTATTATGTCACAATATCTATGAGGTGGGGGTTGATTTTGGCGGGCCGTCCAATCAAGGCGGGTTGAGTGAATAGCGCACTCGGAGGGTATCTAAAATTGAGTTTATCACAATTTATGTCGGACGGGACGAGCCTCATTGATTCATCGTTACGTGACATTTTGTAAGTGTGCATCCTAAATAGGTATTATGTGAATATTTAGTAATGAACCTACTTAGTTAGTCAATGGTTCTTAATCACCTATTTTTGTCATAAGGATACCTATTCAAATTAAACTCGTAGGTATGTAATCACTCACATTTCGCTGTTTTATTTAAATATCTTATGTCTCTCCCGTGTGTAATATAAAGCATCATGCCATAAACCATCCAAATTAAAAGCCTCAAAATTAATGTGCGTAGGAAGAACTGAATGCACATCAGAAAAATACCACTAGGTAAAGAGCAAGGCTCGTATAGTATAGTTTCGTATAAGTGGTGCTTGCCCTTCTTGAATTGGTGTAATAAGAAGGCCAAGGACGCTGTTGTGAAGATTTTATAAATAAACAATAATTAGCAAGTGACCTGTACTGAACATGGAATTTCTCGATTCTAGATTGCAACCTACAGCAATTATATCGGGTAATTACAAACTGGTAAGCTACGGAACACTGGACAACAGTTGACAATAAACCTACCTATTTACTTCTAATATCCTAGGAGAATATTTAAAAAAAAACTTGTTCGCAAGCTAATAAAAAGACGATAACATAATATACAAAGTGTCGTTGAACATCTGGGGCATTTATCGTTAATCACGAGGGACGGACCGCGCGAAGACAGATGTGCCCGCTACTTTATGAAATTGGACCTAAAACAAACCTACCTACTCTCTAGGTAAGGCTGCCCGCACACGTCCGATAATAGGTGACCGATTTTTTGTAAGGGAAAAAATAGAACACCCTTATAGCAATCAATAAGTAGTGCAATCCTACATTAAGTCGGCAGAAAATCCCAGTCAGAGCGTAGTACAAAAAGTTGGTCCGATTATCTGTCCTCTAAATTAGGCTTACGACAATTATATAATACAAGTATGATCTGAAGTAGGTAAATATCGATTACGGATCAAGATCTGCAACTCCATTTCATGGAAAATTGCGCACACATAAGAGGTCCCTTATTGCATCGTTTTGAAGACTAGTCAAAAGTGGACAGTTCACCTAAGCTTTACATGAAAATTAGCCGGCAGCCACAAGCAATTGCAATATTTTCTGATTAACAAACAAACACCTAAGAAAATCTCTACTGAAAATCCGTTGGAAAATATCATAACCCAGATCCTAGTATTTACTATTGAATTTATCTAACAAGTTTTCGCTACGATATCCCGTCCCCCGGTACACTAACGCAATTAATAGAGTTGCATCCAATCCCTGGTTCATAACTCGATAAATAAATCTAACGTTTTCTTGCTAACGTCGTCAGCTCGTATACCTATCTTCTTATTTATCTTGTGCCGTTCTGCAGTTACCGATAAACGTAAGCCTTGAATGGTATCTCCGGAAATTGTCGACCACAGGAATAGACGGCTCTTTGACGAACTTAAATAAACACGACAGGATTTCAAAGAGAATTTTGGCTTGTATTGGACGACATAGGATATGTACATCTGTAGGTACACTGCCAGGAAACTTAAGACGTCACAGATTTTTCACATCAATCGTATACTTATATCGTTACTTCCAGCAGTGGACTGCGATAGGCTGATGATGAATGATGAATGATGTATACTTATTTTGTTAATCTTACCAACAAAAAAATATAACCATTAATTCATCAAAACCAAATTAGCGTTAATTTCAGATGCTTTATTTGTGCCACATGCATATTTTTGATTTGATTTTTAACCTATATAGTCAATTGTACACATAATTTAGCATTCTTCTCAAGCGGTTTATCACTAAGTTCGTGGGCGTCTACCCGTGAAGCCTCAAAGGGGAAATAGGAAATAGTTTCTCCTTACACGGCAATTTTCAAGAATCTACATCGTAGGTAGAAATGCGTTTGGGGCGGGATAAAACGTTTTACATACATTAAAGTCTTTGTTGAACTAAATTTGTAATTTTGCTGTTAGACTATACAAAATTAAGGCTTTGATTTTTATTCTACATGATTCTGTCTGTTTTATTTATAGGACTGCTGTGATTATACTCGATACGATCATCAAGTAAGTTCGACCTTTCGCTACTAATGACGAGAACCGGCTTGACCTATATGGGAACTCACGTGGCAATCTTTTATTCATAAAATCGCCTATAACTTCTGCAGCATTAAAAACTTCGTCATATCGTACATATGTTGGATATATTTGAAACTTCTTTTGCACGTGAATGTTTCTCTTATAGGTACCTACAAGCCGAAAGGAATTGCTTAATCTCTTATGTGCATATTGTAAGTTAGTGACAGATAAAGTTCACCTCGGCTGGTTTATTGGCAAAAAACGTACGCAAAGAATTACCCTCGGATATCAGGAACTACTGGACAGATTGAAAAAGATTCGCAGAGATGTTCCAACAGGATGTGGGTAAAACCGCTGACGGAAGCTAGTAAGCAATATACCTATGTAACGGACAACTGCTACAACAAATTATAAGTAACTTACAACAAAAACAAAACGGCCCCACTCAAAATAATTACAAGCTAGGAAAGCCGGCCAATTTGAAAGGTCATTTCAGACCCTATCGTGAACTGTAACTGGTGAAACGAAGTGGCGAAGCTTTTAGTCTCAGGGGCAAAGGTTAAGGGTGAAGGCTTGAGGGCTTTGCTACAGCACACGCTCAAGCGTGATACTTTGCTAAATAATTGATGAACGAAGCGATAACGTGATGTAATGGAGTCTGTTCGCATATGTTATGCTGGATTTTGCACTCGCGGTAGGTAAGGGTGTTTTTAACAAGCGTTTTGTACCTATTTGTTTTTGCTTGCGGGTGGCATGATAATCAGGTAGAGGCTGAATGTTTGTCGAAAATATAATTATCATTTTTTTTATTCATTTTCATAAATGTTTGAATACCAATCAATGATGTCATAGACCAGTTTCTAAAGGCTTAATACGTCATGAAACAGTACCTACGACCAGAAATAAACAAACAGACTTCGTAAGGCAAAGGCCAAGTAGTTTGAATAGTTAATAGGGTTCAAACTAAATCAATAATGAACTGATTAAGTATGCAGTGAGATGTCAAAGTCCTGATAACGAGATCTTGGCTTTGGTTAGCTGAAATTAGGATTAGGTATCCTAAAGTTGAACTTTATAATTTTGTGCATTAAAGGTCGAACGTTGAACTGGATGGTTTTGCTATAAAAAAAGATACAATGGAGAAACTTTCATGTTTGTTAAAATAAAATTATTGCAGAGTTCAGTTTTTGCAAGTAGGTAGCATGCAGGATTTATTGGATGCTTATTCTGTCAGTTTTCGCTTAAGTTCCAATTTTAAAACATTGATATTGTGGGTACTTTTAATAATGACAAAAATAGAGAGAGGGAGAGGAAGAGGAACAGCAAAAAACAGATGCAAAGATTGTCTGAAAGATAATATGAATAAGAAGGCAATGAATGCCAGTATGGCGAGTATCAGAGAGGAAACTATGCGCCGACCAAAGTCATAATCTAGTCAATACGTACCTTGGTGGCATCAAAAGCGGCGACAGACATCTTGGAGGCGCGTGCCTTGGACTTGAAGGCGTCGGAGTATCAGCCAATGACGCCAGAGAACCGTGGGCGAGCGGTGCCGCGCGGACGTCGAGTGAAGCCGCGCGGAGGGGCGACGGTGAGCGCGGAACACCACTAGCTCCGGCTTCTAGGGTTCGTCCATCAGGAGCAAATGTGCGTATAGCTGGTGAGGATCCCCGGTGGCTCTGTGGAGGAATTTATTTATTAGGGAATGTTCGTTTAGAAATAATGCACTAAATGCTATGATCCCGCGGTTTAGTCTGTGAGGTAGGTAGTCAGTAATTCTACAGAGGGTTTCATTTAATAAACCAGTTCGTGCGGTCATTTCGAGTGCCAGTGATTCATTTTTAGGACAATACGATTACGTATCAATTTGTATCTTATATAAATATTTACGTTTTGTTGTTGATTTCTTCAGTTCACCTTTTTATCCTTTTAGAATAACTTGTGTAAATAAATATTTTAATAATATTTTCTTCTTTTATCTGGGTCGACGGACGATGGCTCTGAACGATAGGTATTCATCCCATTGATATTTCTTTGAAATAAGTTATGTATTTTCTTTGCATTATTATTACTGATAGTTTTTACCGAACAGATGAGAATGCAGTTTAAGCGCGATAATGTACACGTACATCACAAACTTTTCATTTACAAGTTTTTTTTTTGCACCTATACATGCAAACAATTTTCACCTCCTACACTTAGTTTATATAACCATATAGACTCCCTAGCTACGTCTCTATTGTTCATGCGTTTTCACTTTTCGTAAAAGTTTATCTTTTCACCATAGTTCTTTCTGGCCGTACATTTTTTTCTTTAAAAACTTTTCAATGAATGTTGGCGAACGAAATTCAAACTTGGAACTCGGTTTTGTTTTAAAAATTCATTAGTGAGTTTTCAGTGTTGTAGAAAAAGAAGTTCGTGCTACGAGTTCTTAGAGCTTCGCATGGTCAATGTTTTTTTTGCTTCAGAGCAAGTTCGGATACCGCTCTTAAAAAGGTTGCACACTCATTTATTTGATATGGCTGAAAATGTAAATTTATATAATAGGCATGATGACAAATTTTTAAATTCCTTTGTATGATGTAGGTATACGTCTATTTTATATGAAAAATTATTAATTTTAAGAAAATGCGAAGTTTTTTTTATCAAATAATTGCATTTTTCTGTGTCCACTTTGAATCCGGCGCGAAAACGCTTGTCAGTGTCATGTCGTCACTTGTGACGTCACGACTGAAATTACAAGACGCAAGTAAACAACGCTCGTGCAATAATTAAGTTTTTTGTGTTACTAAATATGAATTCGAAAGGGCATAGGTGTTGTGGGGTCCCTCAGTGTAAGAACACATCCAAAACAACTCATGAAAAGTTATTTGTGTACGTTCCTCACAATAAAAAAATACGAAACAAGTGGCTTAAACTTGCAAGGCGAGATTCAAAAGCAATATTGCCCAGGGTACAACTTTATTTTTGTGAAGATCACTTTGATGTAAGTTATTACATGGTTCTCTAGATTCTAGCATAGTTTATAATGTAAATAACTATTTCGAGGTTAGGTTTCATCTCTCATTGTTTTTTAATTAAACTAGTATACTTACATGGAAGTTTTAACATTTCTAAATTCAGCTGAACAAAAATCTTTATTTGATGCCAAAAACTTTCCCAGCATTATGATATCAATTCTAAGCAAATTAGCGCTGTTTGCCTTGATAAATCCGGGCTCCATAACTCGTGTTATAAACAATTAATTAATTAAAAACAAAGATCGCAGTGGAAGTTCACAATAACGAAATGTGACGTTCGCGCGCTTTCGCGCGAGTTGTTTTGAGAGATGACGTCACGAGCTCTGATTGGTGTTCAAGATATCATGGCGGATTGCCTTATTTCGTAATTTTATTTTATAAAAATACATATTAATCACATTATTAATAAAGAAAACAATGCGCGTTTTATATTCCAAGCTTCAAGTTTAATTTAATAAATATATTATTTTAATGATTTTTGATTACTGTCATCATGCCTATTCAGGTAAATAAGGAAGTGCATAGGGCAGCCAGCACGGGAGTACAAAGCGGGAGTACATTCGTCAGCACCAGTAGCTAAGCACTTACATATTCGCTTTTATCGTAAAATTTCACAGAATATAACAGCAAAGTTAATGTGAAATGCGTCCAAGTTGGAGAGGCAATGAGCCTCATAACGTGCCCGTCACTTCATTATTCATATATTTTTAACGCCCAGCTCGGAGCACGTCGCACTCACCTACCTACCCTTGAAACCTATTCAAATTTCAGTCGGAATTGTACGAAATTATGATATTTTTCTTTGTCTGAAGTACCGCTTTCTTTTATGATTTATTTGATGCTTTCAACTCCAGTTTTGAGTTTGAATTTAGTGGGATAGTAATGTGACGGTCCTTTCTCAGGTGGTTATCATTTCTTCCTTTTTAAACGAAAAAAAATAATGATTTTTATTCTTTTTTTATGTAGTAAGAGGTTAGATTTAATAGAGCGCAACACATTTTGTAATTCTTTATTTGAAACCCTGTACTACTCGTGCCGCATCGCTGACTATGGCGTAGATAGGTGTAAAGGTAATTGAAATGATTTCAAGGCACTCGGGCTCCGATTTAATATGCGTCCATCTTCATTGAAGAAGAAAGAGAATTATTTAGTATAACCATTTAACCTAGGTACTAAAAAAAGAACATGTCTAACCAGCTTTACTAATACATGATCGTATAAAAGTACTGCCTTCACTTAGATTTTATTATAATGCCCCGAGGTGCTCTGTGGGATAAAATGCCGCGTTTGTGCTAATGGAAACTGTTACTTAAAGCCGAAGATATATTTGTATGAAGCCTTAGACCAGTAAACCAACCGGAACTGCTTTGAGCCCAAAACTCTGTCTGAACAACGTTTGCCAGATATGGCAAAAATAGTGATAGCTGATTCCATACGGAAGTATAAAAGTGGAGTTTATAAGGGGAGTACATAAGGAAGTTTATAGATAAGAGAAGATAAGGGATTACATTATAGGACTACATAAGGCAGTTCATAAGGGGATTACATAAGGGGAGCACAAAAGAAAGTATACATATATGGAAGTACATAAGTGGAGTACAAAAGGAAGTACATAAGGGAAGTACATAATACAGTATATAAGGGGAGTATAAGTTTAAGAGATTACATTATAGGAGTACATAAGGAAGTTCATAGGGGGATTACATAAGGTGAGTATATAAGGCAGTACATAAGGGGAGTATATTATAATTTTGATAAAACTTACCGTTTTCGAAAAAAATAACCAAAAAACCTAAATTTTGACTTCTGACCTCGAATAACTTTTAACGCACACATGGGATCGATGGGGACTTTTCATAATTTTATTTGTAATGGTAATCCCAAGCTCTCCATCAAAATTTGGCTTTCCGGGAATTTTTGTTATTTCAAATGTCTATTTTCACCGGACTACTAATCAACATTTTCGATTACAACATTCCGCAGATACGCATAAAATTTATGCACATAGTATCTGTGTACAAAAGAACGGTATTGGCGTTTCCAGTTTGTTGAATGATCCAAGTGTGAAGCAGTTTATTGCGAACTTGCAGCTTGAGAAATTGAATGGGGAAGGGGTGAATCAGAATTTACGTTGTGGCTTGAATAAAGGATTTAAAGTTAGCTAGTAAAGTATTGCTTGCAGCTTATTAAGTAAGTATCTTATGTTATGATCTTATTCTGTTATTTTTACTTTATCGGAATTCTATAATACTCTAGTTTTGACAAAAAATTGTATCAAAACTACATAATATTCAACTTTTTTTCTGAGACTTTTTCGACGCAGAGAGTCTCATCGCAAATGAGACTCTCTGCGTCGAAAATTGGTAAAAATAACCTACCAGATTAACGAAGGTGTGATTAAATCTGACATAATAGAGACTTAAAAGGTGTTTTTAAGGCTCCTGCTTGTAAAGGAAAGACCAAAAAAACATCGTCATCCTCGGTAAGTCCGTACAGGTATCGCGTGCAAGTCCTGATTGCTTTTTTAATACGAACTTACAATTTTATCTGTGGTTACAATCACTCGCTTGCTATTGCCGTTGCTAAATTAGGCACTCGTAAAACAAAATTGAAAGCTTGCTATTTCGAAATAATCACGTTTAACAAAGAGGTATTAACATTTCTGTTTTAAAAAAATACAAAAAAAAACAGCTTTAAAAATAAACTAAAACCCGCCAAGTGCGAGTCGAAATCGCGCACGAAGTGTTCCGTACAATTATTTAGAAAATGAGCAAAAAAATTACGTTTGTTGTATGGGAGCCCCCCAAAATATTTATTGTATTCTAGTTTTCAGTATTTATTGTTAAAGCGGCAACAGAAATACATCATCTGTGAAAATTTCAACTCTCTAACTATCACGGTTCATGAGATACAGCTTGGTGACAGACGGACGGGCGGACGTTACGGACGGACAGAGGAGCGAAAACAATTGGGTCCCGTTTTACCCTTTGAGTACGGAACCCTAAAAACACGCTTTTTTAACTCATATTTTTTCAGTTTAATATGTTTGTCCCGATTTTTCATTCGCATTTTGATCCCATGCCATAACATATTTTATGTACGTTCGCAGGTTAAGCTATGACAGCATGACAAACGGATCAACAGTTACGGCTGTTTACATTTACGTATGATAAAGTACTTTTATGATAACCATGAATCAAACGAGAAGGATATACCAAAACATTTAAATCTACATATATTTTTGAAACATGAAAAACATTTTCTTTACAATTAAAATTGAAAAACATTGACATTGGTATGAAAAACATAGCTTATTTTACAGCAATCGGGTAGCCAAGGCAACAGACAAAAGTTTTGTACAGTTTTGTAAAATTCTTTCTTTAAGTTTTGAATTTGAATCGAGAAAAAGCAAGGCTTGATATTTGTCAAGTCTGGGTGTCAGTATGCGAGTCGAACACTGAAAATTCGAGGAAAATGCATTTTAGCGTCGAAGATAGTAGGTACCTGCGACTTGAAATATATTTTATTGAATTTTCTTAGAAAAGTATTTGACATGAGCGTTATTTATTGTTTAGGTTCAAACAGTCAACATAGTATTTTTGATCGAAAGCAATAGTTAGTCCATTAGTCACTTTAAAAAGAATAAATAGATTTATACATTTATTTATAGTTATAAGTAAACAATTGATATCTCAATTGAACACATAACATAGGTGCCATATATCCCCATATATTCCAAACTAGCATATCCCGCGAACTTCGTATCGTTCAAACCTTCCCTGGACCTCTACAAACATTTTAAAACCAAAATCAGCTCAATCGGCCCACCCGTTCTCGAGTTTTAATCAGGCTAACGAACAACAATTCATTTTTATTTATATAGATTATACCAAGCTGTTCACGCTTCGCGATACATTGCTTCACGTCAATAGCCGTGACAGGTGACACGCTAGAGACTGGCGTTAGTATAGCAGTAATGTTTAGGTTAGTAGTAGTTAGTAGCTTTGTATGCAGCGTGATGGGCGATATTGAACATACCTATTAGTTATTTGTTCATAGATCTGTTGGTAAAGGTGGTTGAAGGTGAAAAAGTTTGCGTAGTTTATGCAATATGTTTCGATTTAAAGTATGAAACATAGTTAAGTATTGAGCAGGACCCTATGGCTTTGTCGTAAACATTTAAGGTAGGTATCTGAAATATATACGACGAAAACATTGTTTTATTGTTGAAAAGCTACACTCTTCCTGAGTAGGGCTGCCATCCGTCCGGGTTTCCCCGGATTTGTCCTCGTTTGGAGGCCGTCCGGGGGCCGTCCGGGCGGGGTTTCAAGAAGTGTCCGGGGAAAACCCGGACACTTTTCATGTAAGGAAGCACCTCATTGAATTTAAGTGAATGTTAATAGTTAATGGATTACAAATTAGGTATTACTTTGCTTAAAAAAATCGTACTTGTTCGGGGAAAAAATGCGATTTACGCCAAATGTCCGGGTTTTTTTAATGTTTGTCCGGGTTTGACGAAATTTGAGATGGCAGCCCTATTCCTGAGTAACATAGCCTATATTTTATCCGAGTACGGGCAAGTAGTTTCCACGGGACGCGGGTGAAACCGCGGGAAAACGGCTAGTGATACAAAAACGGTTAAAGTATAAACATACGACGCCATCCATGTAACTACACTATTCATAAAATAAACATACAATGTATACCAAGTTTATAGTCGACTATAAAGCAATGTCGTCACTGTGGTTAACACGTCCAACTGTAGGACAGGTGACGCGGCTGATAGCTCGCCAGAGATATTACTATGTAGTTTCATATCATCAATAGTACTGTCCTGAATTTCAAGGAAATTCATTCATGTCCCAAGCCTTTTTTCCATCTATGTTGGTGTCGGCTTCCAGTCTAACCAGATGCAGTTGAGTACCAGTGTTTTATAAGGAGCGACTGCCTATCTGATTTCCTCAACCAAGTTACCCGGGCAACTCAATACCCCTTGGTTAGGCTGGTGTCAGACTTACTGGCTTCTTACCCGTAACGACTGCCAAGGATGTTCAATGACAGCCGAGACCTACAGTTTAACGTACCACCCGAAACATAGTCATTGATAAAAATGAAATCCATAATGAAACATAGTGAGTACTTGTAGTTAAAATAACATACAACATTATGCATGTGACTACATTATCCATACATACAAAGTTTACAGTCGACTATAAAGCAATGTCGTCACTGTGGTTAACACGTCCAACTGTAGGACAGGTGACGCGGCTGATAGCTCGCCAGTTTCATAATACAATGTAGTTACTATGTTCTAAACAACTGAAATTGCACATTTTGTACACCTATTCAAAGAGAAGTGTCGAAATATTTCATTAATGCAGTCGTATTAAAACTTCTCACTTATTTTTATTTTTTGTGTACAAAGAGGAAAAAGTTTTGTGTAGAATTCATACTATTTCAATCGTTTCACTAATTACTTTTCCGCATAAAAAATTATATGAACATTATTTTCCAAAACAAAAAAATACACGTATATGTAGTTCAGATCCGTTTTACGTTAATTTGATTTCGCAAAACCACATTCAGGACACAAGATTTTACAAATTAATATTCCAACTAACTATTGACAAACGGTTAGGTACACTTTCAGACCTCACCGCTCTGAGTTTGTCGAAATTCATTCCAAGCGTTCCGACAAACTACCGAGTGGATGTTTTTAAAACTACTTGGAATTTTTTCAAACAAAATTCAATATGTTGCCATGTTTTTACATGACAAGTTCATGCTCATTATTTTGATGTCAGAGAGTAAATGCCGATATGTCTCCTAATTAGATTAGCTTCAGTTGCATCAATTAAGGTTGATGGCTCATCCATTAAGTGTTCTTAATTAGCTACAAGATACCTACTGTGATTAGGATGTAGGCCTGAACGTTGAAGAGTCAGCCTCTGGACAGTAAATTATGTATCTACAGCAATGATGTACAATTTATCTTTTACCTATTACTTATTATCAAATTAATTTTGATGTCATTTAACCACTGGAAAAGCAGTTCATCTAAAATAAGGAAAAAGAAATCATTGCAATTAATATATTTGAATTAAAAAACGAATAACGAGACCATCCCCAAGGATTAAGTAAAAAAAAATATCCCGTGAACAACCCACCTGGATTACGCGTAGAACGCCATTATCCTTTTAAACTTTTATACAAAAAAGTAATGCCTGTTTAACTGATTCAACTTTTTGCCCTGGTTTTAGGGAGAGAAGGGGAGAAATTAATTAAAAAAGAGGTTTATTATAAATCAAGGATTTGCTGAAAGCTTTAGATCTAGTCATCAATTCCGTATCTACGTCAAATGCGTACTAAATTGAATTCCAATAAGATTAATGTGACACGCTGCATTTCGATGATAGATGATGTGTGCTCTATTTTAATGCACTGTTTACTAAACGAGATCACAGGTATTCATAATGGAATATTGAATAGGTTTATCTTTTGATGGGTTCAGAAAAATATAAAATTCATATAAACTAGAATGGAATTTTCTAACCGTGTTTACGATAGGTATTTATATACGATAGGTTTATAGGTATTTGAAAATAAAGTGAATGAAGTGGAAGGCGCAAAGCACATTTTATACAAAGAGCAAAGTTAAAATGAGTATCCACTTGATACTCTGGGGAGTCTCGATATTGTTATCGATAAGTTGAAACTGCTATAATATGCAGCCGGTCACTTGTTGCTTGCCTTTGCCTCGGTTCACAATGACAAGAATGACAGCTGTCATTATGACAGTTTAATATGACGTCAACTAGTGTGAGGCAGGCGAACTTTTCCATCAAATTACGCAACATATTTTATGGGTTGGTTATGGACCATTTTTTTTTTTAAATGGGTACATTTTTTTAGTATTCATACATATTTATTTTGTTAAACAGACGAGTTCAAGTCGAAGAAGAATAAATCGATTTATTTTTGTTTGAATATGAATTACCTGCTTTGACTTTGCAAAAACTGGAGCAAAGCAGTATTTTCATAACCTCTATAAAAACAAGACCACTGACGGACGGTTTGAATGTTCCACAGAATAACTAAAGCGTAACAACATTCGGTATAGTTTTCACAGCGCCCCAGGGGCTTATGATTAATTCCGAATGTGTTGTAGTTGGCCTACTGAAATATGCATAAACTGTGGCATATTTGAGTGCCCCGAATTAGCGTAGGGATACTGTATGAATTACGAAGTTACAATTATTAATTGGTAACAGTCACCAATACGAGCAAGCGTGATGTTTCATTTATCTATACTAATATTATAAAGCTGAAGAGTTTGTTTGTTTGTTTGAACGCGCTAATCTCAGGAACTACTGGTCCGATTTGAAAATTTCTTTCAGTGTTAGATAGCCCATTTATCGAGGAAGGCTATAGGCTACTTTTTATCCCGGTACGGGAAGTAGTTCCCACGGGATGCGGGTGAAACCGCTGGCAGAAGCTAGTTTTTTTCTATATGAGAAGATGCCTTTGCCCTGCTACTGCATTGGGTCTGTAAAAAGGGTTGATGATGATTGAATCCGAATTATTATTGCTCCTAAACTGGTCAAATCTGGATTTAGGTGCTATTTAGGTTGAGCATGATGTAGTGCTATTTGACAATAACAATATTGTATACAGCAAGTAAGATGTCCTACATCGAGCATTGTGCTCTGACAGGTCTAATTGATTGATTGAGACATGCATCAATAACAAGTACCTGTTACCGGTAGTTTCAAGTCGTTAGTTATAGTTTATCAATACGTACTATACTAGTTAAACAGTGTATTACAATACGTATTGTTGAACTAGGCGCAGCCCTCGATTCCACACGCGTACCTCAACCCTCTTCATTATCACCATCTACTACTAGAACACATGAAAAGCTTTGCAGTCGTTTTTAATCTCATCGCGAACACAAATGGGCACACGACTTTATTATTTATTATGATGCAGAAGGGTTTCGCCTTTGTCTCTATGAACTACTTCGCACGCCCGGATAAAATCTTGACTTCCTAGCCCCATCACAGTCGAATTTTGAATGGGAAGTTAAAGAGAATAAATGTAAATAAAAACTTCTGAAAATGCCCTGACATTGGCGTATCCAAACAAAAAATCTGATCTTCAGCTTCATAATATGGGGTTTAATTATTGAAAAGGTCAGGCTATAGAACATATGGACCAGAAAAACCTTCACTGTAACATTAATCCAAAGGTTCACGGACATAAACTATGTATTCACGGCAATATCATTTATTAGTGCCATCTACATACGCTTAGCGAGCAAACCGCAGCGTAAATTGGAACGGCCTTTTGCTCTGATTATCTATGCAATATATCGCAGCTTCGTGAACTACACAACACATGTTTCTGTGTGTTTCAATGTTTGCTGTGACTAACGAACAGGATACGTGTTGGTGATTATGTGTATACAAGTTGTTAAATTCATCTCCGAAATGCAAGTGTCTCGTATTTCGTGATAAGTATTTGTTGCAACTGTTGATCAATATTGCTGTTGCGCAATGACAATGTTGCATTGAACGAGAATATTGTCAACTGCCATTAGCGTCAAAGTTGCATCAACATGTTTATAAACCAAAGTTGACCAAAGCTTTAGATTGGAGCGAACTAAAATAAAACACTATGGATTTCAGAGGTGTTTGACTTTCACATAGTTTTCACAAATAATTTAAAAAGCGTCCTAAAAGCCACAAGTGGATAACAATATTTTGCTGAAATTTCAATCTATGCAATTATAATCCGTCACGGGTTTAGCTCTTAGGCCCAGGTTCACCTATATTACCTACTAGCTTTTGCCCGCAACTTTGTTCGCGTGGAATAGTGACTACCAGCAGATTTTTGATTTGACCAATAGATGGCGCTATATGTCCGGAATAATTTTATTTTTATTTTTTTTGTAATAAAAACTATCCTATGTCCTTTCTCAAGTTTCAAACTATGTACCAAATTTCACACAAATCGGTTCAGTAGCTTAGGCGTGAAGAAAAGACAGACAGACAGACAGAAAGACAGACAGACAGACAGACAGAGTTACTTTCGCATTTATAATATTAGTTTGGATATCTACATATCTACATAAAGGTAGGTACGTAAGTCTATCATTTACGGTCAATGCGTGCTAGGCTTAGTCAAAATGCATCGAAGCTTCTGTCTAAATTGGTTCCGCCAGTAGTTCCACCCTCCCAGCCAGAGGAAACTACTTCTCGCAACCAGATAAAAAGAAGCCTTATAGGCTTCCTCGATAAAGAAGGGGTATCTAAAGAAAGGTTTTTTAAACTGACACTGCAACTACCGGAAACACTGGTACATAGCTGCATTCGGTTAGACTGGAAGCGGACCCCAACATAGTTAGGAAAAAGGCTCGGAAGATTAGTACGTTTAACAAACGAATTCTTCAGCTTTATCTTAATAATTTATCTACTCAATAAGTATAGTCATATGTAATAAAAATTATCCGGGGCTGGGTACTTGAATATGAATCAAAATATATCAACTTACGGTGGCTCTTGAAGTCCCGCTGTCCAAGCTGCTTTGCGAGGATATCGAAGGTGTCCTGGCCAGCCGAGCGTGAGGCAACGAGCTGGCCGCCCGCCCTTCAGCAGATAATGGCTGTACCCGGCATTGCTCCTTAGGTATCAGCATCTCCTGTCGACAATAATCATACCTATAAACACTGCTATAAGGTCGATATTCACGTAGCTCAGAACTAGTCTAGACGTATGTATATCTTCCAATTCATAAAGCCCGATTAGTTAGGTTGAATGAAAAATAAACATCGTTATTATGTGGAAAAACAGAAATATAAGAAGCTTAGATGATATAATATTCTTGCTTCTCTTATAAGCTAGTGTAAAATGTATAAAAACTCCGACCTCCGGTGGAAAATTCTCGGGTTTCTCCAGCATTTTCTTATACGCAATATCGCACTTTATAACTGTACTGAACGAGCATTTTTATGTTTAGTAGGCTTTATATTATATTTTGATACTCATTTCTCCCATGAGGTACGATCGCATATACTAGCTTACCCCGCGGTTTCACTCGCGGTAAGAGGAAACTACTTTCCGCACCCGAATGAAAAGCCTATGTCTGTGTGTGTTTTTAAGGTTCCACACTATTTGTGTACGGAAACCTCTGACAGACTGAGTTACTTGAGTATGCAGTCATCATTGACCTAAAGCGCTTTCTGTTGCACACATAAACAGGAAAAAACTGTCAACACAATACAAAATAAGTACACTCAACATTCAAATAATTTGTTGAAATTCGCTTGAAACAATAAAATATAATTTCAACAGCATTTACTCCGGTCGGCCATCAATCAACCGGTGACAAGCTGATTGATTCAATATTTATCTTCTTACTCATAAATTGATATTTTTACGGTACAATATAAAAATCTGATGAGTTGAATTTGTAGCTTCTTTAGCGTTATCAGTTTTAAGACGGTATTTAAATTGTACATCAATTTAATTAACTTATCTATAATATAAAAATGAATCGCAAAATGTGTTGGTAAGCGCATAACTCAACAACGCCTGGACCAATTTGGCTAATTCTTTTTTTGTTGTGTTTGTTATTGTCAGGAGAAGGTTCTTATGAAAAAAATTGGGTAAAGTAGAGAAGTCAGTTGACGGGAGCGGAGCCGCGGGCAAAAGCTAGTATTATAATACTAGCTTCTGCCCGCGACTTCGTACGCGGATCCTGTCCCTTATGCCAGCGATTATGGGGTCAGCAAAATCAAAGATCTGAATAGTCGCAATAGACGTGACCATAGGGATAAAAGTAGTGATTCTAATTAGTCCGCATTTAAGTTGTGTGTGGCAAAAATATTACACGTATTATAACGTAAAAAAACATTAAATAGATGACAAAGTCGTGGTGACCTAGTGGAATTCGTGGTGGTTTAGTGGGTAGAGAACCAATCTCTCAAGTATGAGCGTGCGTCTTTGATTCCAGGTCTGGCAAGTGCCTGCCAATGCAACTTTTCTAAGTTCGTATGTACTTTCTACGTATATTTTGGATACCAATGACCGTTATTTGGAGGGGATGTTAAACTGTAGGTTCCGACTGTCATTGAACATTCTTGGCAGTCGTTATGGGTAGTCAGAAGCCAGTAAGTCTTACCAAGGGGTGTTGGGTTGAGCGGGTAACCGGGTTGTGGAGGTCAGATAGGCAGTCGCTCCTTGTAAAACACTGGTACTCAGTTGCATCGTGACTGGAAGTCGATCCTAACATAATTGGGACAAAGGCTCTTGAGATAATAACGACAATAATAATGAGATATAGGCACCGCAGGACATCTGAGGCTGATGACGGGGAGTAGCGACCCCGCGGGGCTATATATACTGAGTTCTCCAGGGAGTGTATACTGTCCCCCATCTCCGGCCGGTCGGAGTGAACCATGACGGGGGAAGGTCTCACGCCTCTGGCTTGACTTGGCCGTCCAGAGTGGAGTCGCTAGAGCAGGATTAGTAGCCCTGCTCGGAGGGTAGGTGCCTCATGGTAAGCACAGGGAGCGCGTAATCTGCGTTTAAAGTCCGCCGAGGTATCCTCACCCTTCAGCCGCTCATGTCCCTGTTGCCCTCTTGTTGCTATTCAGTGACAGGTTCCCGGGGGCCCAGTAAGTGAGGTGGCGAGTCTCCACCTGCCGTTTTTACATGTACCTAATACATTGTCAACCACTAACATCCCATCACAATAGCCCAAGTAGTTTTCCTCCATAGTTAGCAATAGTTTAGCACAGAACCGGGGATTGTCTTTTTTTTAACGACGTCCACCGGGGATTGTCCTTGGGTTCATTTCTATAGTGTATAAAGGGATAATCGTCGGTTTTGTGTCACCATTTCATTAAAGTTGTCTCAAAAGGGCTTCAGCGTGTTGGCTTCGGCCCTACGTTTGCCTCCCAAAAATTCGGAACTCTGTAGTCCCGAGGTCTGGAAGAGACATACAAAATAATAATGAGATATAACGCAACAAAGTAAGAGAGTGGGGGCTCGTGACGCCACGTCTAGGTATGTAAAATTTGTACTAAGCAGTGACTTAACACGAAATTCAAGCATTGTTGTATCTTCGTTATTATTTGTTTGTGAGAGAGAGAAAAGAAAAATGCATGTCCATTATTTATGGGTTATCTAAAAGACGGACTAATTACTTTTTTTGATTCACCATACCTATTTCATAACATTCATTTATATACATTTCAAGTGTAGTATTGCTCTTGAAGTTCCACATCAGGTGTTCCAGATCTTCGATGTTTATACGTCAATAGAGAGTGCTTATCAGATTGAACCACTTTTGCTAAAACGTCATATCTTCATATGCTTCATATAGGTAGTCTAGCAGGGCTCCTGGAGTTCCACATCAGGTGTTTTACATCTTCAATTTTTATAAGTCAACAGAGAGTGCTTATCAGATTGAACAACTTTTGCTAAAACGTTATACCTCTATATGCTATAGTCTAGCTGGGCCCCTGGAGTTCCACATCAGGTGTTTTAGATCTTCAATTTGTATAAGTCAATAGAAAGTGCTTATCAAATTGAACAACTTTTGCTTAAACGGCATACCTGTATATGGTACAGAGAAGCTGGGCTCTTGGGGTTTCACATCAGGTGTTCCAGATCTTAAAATTTATTATCTCAGCTGAAAATGCTCATCAAATGAAACAATTTTTGCCACGGCACCATATTTGTATCTTTTGTAGTTTTATTGGTCTGTTGGAGTTCTGCATCAGGTCTTCAAGTTTCGAAGATAAATTATAGCCTATATGTTGACCAGGCCTAATACAGATACAACAAAGAAAAAAATATTGAAATCCGTTCAGTAGTTCGGAAGATTAGCGTGTACAAACAAACAGACATACAGACAGAATTTTTTTTTTTGGATTTGTGCTCCATTACTATTTCTAAACCCCACCCAATTATTATTTTTTCAATATATATGTTATGGACCATGTGATTAATTCGGGCATTATTAATAATGCCCGAGCATTATGAATAATGTCTAGCTTTATCGGGCCAAGTGATTAATAACTATCTTAACTTCATTATTTATCACATTGCACGGGCATTATTATATTGCTACATGACAGTTGGGCAATTTGATAATAAAGCAAAAAATTGAAGTTAGTGACGAAAACGTATCCCACGTAACAGTTGCCCGGGTAACTGGGTTGAGGAGGTCAGATAGGGCAGTCGCTCCTTGTAAAGCACTGGTACTCAGCTACATCCGGTTAGACTGGAAGCCGACCCCAACATAGTTTGGGAAAAAGGCTCGGAGGATGATGTGACGAAAACGTATCGCTGCAAAACCGACTCCACGTAGTCTTGTCTGTCCTACCCCTAGAGTGCAATTCAAAACCGCGTAAGTGTGGAGGGGCGAGGCGGCCTGCGAGCTGAGGCGCAGGTAGTTTTAACGCTCGCCGACGCGGCTGAGGCTGGCCGGCTGAGCCGGCCAGCAAGCCGAAGCTGCGGCGGTGAGCGTGAAAACCATCTGCGACGATAAGCTCGCATGGGACCGCCGGAGCCCCGCAGCACCGGAGCCGTGACAGAAGCCATGCTTGCTGCATGTTGCTTGCTTACATTTTAAACGTACTGAGTTAAAAAATTAGAAGCTAAATAAATAAATTTTATGATGTCATTTAATAGTATTTTAGAAGTTTACTGTTAGAACGCATGCTACAAATTTAGATGCTAAAAAATAACCATCATGCGGAGTTCTATTTAGAGCGGTTTACTTAGAAGATAACGAGTGGCTGAGATAGTATTATTTAGATGCTCGTTAATTGTGGCTGACTTAGTAATTTAGAAGGCAACATACATTATTCGGGGCGAATAATTATATTAAAAAGGAGCCTGTTTAATAAGCACCCTTTAAATATGACTTTCCTTAACTTTTAAATGCAAAAACTAGTGGATTTTTAAGGCAGAAGTCCTTCATAATTAATCCAAATCATGAGGCTGATTATTTAAGTGGTTTAATATTTAGTTTATTTTAAATTAAATGGCAATAACAATAAAAAAATGAATATAAATATGTTATTACTTTGCTTGTATTACTTTGCCCAAAAGGTCACGGGCAATATGTATAGTGCCCGGTCAATTTGATTATTTGAATAATTATTATCAAATTGCGCTCTCATATTGGGCATTTTTCATAATGACCGGGCATTATGTATACTGCTCAATTTATCACTTGGTCCATAACATATACAATGTACAGACACAGTTTTTTTACAGATTTATTATATGTATAGATAACTACTTTGAAATGAAGCTAAAACTACCATAGAATTTTCTATAAATTCAACTCCTGAAAAGTTCGATTTTTATTTCCTGAAAATATGAATATATTTAAAGTTTTTAAATATTATTTTCCATGTAGGTACATCCAGACATAGCGCTGTAGTAAAAAGTTTTTTTACGTTTAAGGTGAAATGAAAATCGATCCTGAAACTGTTCTTTCATATTACCCAGAAAGATACAAACGACTATTTCGCCATAAAATGAAGGGAATCTGATCTCCTCGGTTAGGCAGAAAGTCGACCCGACGATTTTAAATGAAAAGAATAATTATAATATCTAATTAGCCGTTGTTTATCCGAGGCGTCGGTTTTTCTCAGAAGCTTTTTGCAAATCAGCGCTGTTTGCCTTTTTTTGAAATAATCTAAGAGAGAATAATTCAATTAACTTTTCCTTTAAAAGTCTGACGAATCATCGTGACAAGTAAAATTAAATATGGAAGGCGAGAAAATTAAAGGCTATATTTTAATAGAATTAGTTTTTTAGGAGTAAGACTGTTTTTATAATCATTAGCTTTTTGGAGCCTCTAAATTTGTTTAGGTACATCTTAATATTTTTGTGATAATTTTCTAATGTCATTAATATTTTACAGATTTCTTAACGCCTATCGTCATCTAAATGTATAATATGGACATCAAACGCCAAGTGATGATAATTTATTAAATCAAGTTTAAGTAATATTTTTTCCTAGAATACTGTCACTTAGACATTATTTATTCATAAATTTGTACATCCATTAAACTATAGCTGTATTTCCAAGAACGAGCACCGGCTAAAGAAATCCAAAGTTTCAATGCGAATGAATAATTAAAATATCAATATTATAAGCCCTAAGATTTGATCCCTTGAAAGTTTGCTTAGTATAGTACCTAATATCCCTTAGCCGTATGGCACAGTATACGCTCTTTATTTACGGTTAAGCCCAAACGTATGAATACGAACACAAAGTAAACAATTTCGAGCCGTATTCACGAACAATATTCAATTATAACGGTCATACTGCCTTTATATTTAGAAGGTTCACACAAAAATTTAATATGACATGGTCGAAAAATTTAAAAACTATTAGGTAAACTTATTCTTTATTTACTTAGTGGTGTGTGGAATATCAAAAACAATTTATGTAGGAACGTAATAGGAAGATGAGTGAAACGGAATGTGTAATGATGAATGATAGATGTGAAGCATGATAAAGTAAGAGTGAAAGGGATGACGTATTGGGTGTGAAAGGGACAAGAGTGTAATGTTAAAGATTGTAGGATGAAAGGATTGGGAACAAGGACGAGAGAACGGAAGGACGTATGGAAGACGAGCTAAGACGTTGAGGTTGAAAAGAAAATTAAAACTACAGTTTATTTCAAAAATCAGGTGTTTAATTCGGCCCAAATATCCCCTACCCCACATGTTTTGGGGGCTCGTCCGGGATAGGGTATTATTTCGGAGCCGAAATACGACGGGAGCGGAGATAACCTGTACCTAAGACGGTGTGGTGGCCGGCGATCTCGCTTCAAAATACGACGAAAGACGCTAACCGAAGACGGTAACGCTAGTTACACAGACAAGACAAGACGAAATGGGTGGACGCGACGAAGAAGGGCGCAGACAAAGTCGCCAAGCCGACTACAGTGAAGA
The DNA here is from genome assembly GCF_022581195.2 of Helicoverpa zea. Lineage (NCBI taxonomy): Eukaryota > Metazoa > Arthropoda > Insecta > Lepidoptera > Noctuidae > Helicoverpa > Helicoverpa zea. The sequence goes on along the minus strand of NC_061459.1, from coordinate 4,181,599 downwards.
CGACCACGCGGTCAGACTTCCGTTCTGCAGAGATTGGGCTGCATTTGGTACAGACCACCTGGTCTCCAAGTTCAGTGGCCAAGATAAGACACATTCTGCTGCTAGATGGTTCTTAACCTTTTTGACATGAGGGACCACTTTAACTAAAGTTTGTCGTGCCGGGGACCACCTCATCGGTTTACCTAAATTAGCACTCATTTGTTTATTATTTATCAAAAAACATCTGAATTTTTGGGTCATCATCATCATCATCAACAGCCTATAGCAGTCCACTGCTGGAAATTTTTATCGTATCTACTTAAACCAAATATTACGTAAAATTTAGCCCAAACATACTTAACGTTTTGTTTGTTGACAAATGCAAAAATAAGGGCCATAATATAGTTTCTGAAAACGCGAGCGAGGCGAGCGCGAAATTTTATCGGACTTTAACCAAATATTACGTAAAATTTAGGCCAAACGTACTTAACTTTTTGTTAGTTGACAAATGCCAAAATAAGGGCATACCGTTTCTGAATACGCGAGCGAAGCGAGCGCGAAATTTTAATTATTTTTTAAGACTCAAAACCAAAATTACGTAAAATGTAGCCCAAACATACATTTTCATGAATGGGGGGACTAAGTACGACACACCCGATATACGTCCATGCCAAAACCCCCGCTCGCAATTATAAGTCGATAAAAATTAAGTTAGATAACGTATAGCAACTTCGCGAAGCCAAGCTTCGCGGACCACTTGGAATGCCTCCAGGGACCACCAGTGGTCCGCGGACCACCGGTTAAGAACCACTGTGCTAGATGGACGCAGGACATCGACGAAAACTCAGAAATATTTCAATGGACGCCATTGCAGACGCTAATAGTCGCCAGGAAGTCTTTAACTGGTACTGCAGCTCTGTGGTTAAAGTCGGAAAAACCATTCAAAACTTGGAACGACCTCAAGACCGCATTACTCAAAGAATTTCCTGATTCCATCGACAGCAAAACCATTCACGAAATGATGGCGGCTAGGAAGAAGAAGAAAGATGAAAAGTGCTTGGATTATATGCTGGTAATGAAGGAGATGGGAAAGCGCGGAAAAATGCCTGATTATGTCGCTATAAAATACATTATTGACGGCATAGTCGACTCGGAAGTCAACAAGATGGTGTTATACGGACGCCTCTGCAATAGCATACAGTGCTATATTGCTCCAGAAAGATTACTCAGGCGAGTTACATCCTGTACATTACTACAGTAGGAAGACCAGTGATGCTGAGAAGAAGTATAGCAGCTATGAGCTGGAAGCATTAGCTGTGATTGAGGGAGTTAAGAAATTAGGCACTATTTATTTGGTAATCATTTTAAAATTGTAACAGATTGTCAAGCTTTCCAGAAAACTTTAAATAAGAAGAATTTATCAACTAGAGTAGCCAGATGGGTGATGCTGTTAGAAGAGTATGATTATGTCATAGAGCATCGACCAGGAAGTAAAATGCAACATGCAGATGCTTTAAGCAGGAATCCTTTTATTGGTACTATTGAGTTGAGTCTACATGAACAGGTCAAGCAAGCACAATTATTAGATGATGGTTTGAAGGCGATTATAGAAATTTTAAAACTACAGTTTATTTCAAGAATCAGCATGTCGATTCTATAAAATATCATAACTCACTTCGACATCACTCTCACTTCGACTTCGATCTAAAGGTAGAATTCCATGGACGCGACAATAGTCAACCTATGAAAATGTATGGCACCGTTGCCGAGGCCGTGACAGTCGCGCGCGGCCGACGAATTTCGTAAGCTGCTCGTGGCATTGTCAACAATTTAATTCTGGTTTTACTAAAATTCTATAGATGTTATTAAGCGCTAGACCATGTTGAGAAGCGTACGGCCGCCAGCGGCTCACGAAATTCGTCGTCCGCGCGCGACTGTCGCGGCCCTCGACAGCGGTGCCATACATTTTCATAGGTTGACTTTTGTCGCGCGCGGCTGCGACAATCGCGACCCACGGAATTCTACCTTAAAGTTTCGTGATTGACATTGTCAAACTACACTAGCGCTTCACTATCGAGCGTGTTGACAAGTTGAACTAAATTAAAGTCGAGATTTTGACAGATCTGCCAAAATCTGTCTATCTATAGGGGAGGTAGGGGAGAGATGGGCAGTTGGGAGACATGATCAAATCAGATTAAAGGGGGGGGGGTCCTTTTATTCTGATTTGATCATAGTTTTTTTTTTTATTGGGTAGTTTACGTTACCGACTGGTAACGGTGTTCATCCATAGACTATCTGTCATTTCTGTGAGTTGTCAAGAACAAACACTCGTAAAAGTACTTAAATATTTTGTTGCGGTTTCGGATCGTTATAAAGAGAAAACTAATGAAAGGTATGTGTATTTTCTATTATTAATGATTGATTGTCAAAATCTCCAGTTACGATTATAGTAAGTCGATGCAATCCACACCTATTATACCTCTAGAAGAGGTACTACAGCAATAGTTTATGGGCCCCACGTTTTTATTTTAGTCTAATATGACCGGGACTAACCACCTACGTAGGTTGACAGGTAAGTAACTATTTTTTATTTTCTAGTTTTCAGTGCACATAAGATAAAACCGTTTTACTTAAGTTTTTTTACCGATTTTTTTTTTTATAAACTAAGTCAAAAGTGTCCAATGCTCCCTATGGTAGGGAGGCTTGGACATACCATGTAATGTATAATTTGTAAATTTTTGTTCTTCTTCTTCAGTGAAAATTTGTGAGGTTATAAATCTGCGCTAAAAATCCTTTATAGAATCTTGTTTCAGGTACCGTTGCCAACTTGATCTAGGGACTCCATATTTATCAGCTATTAATTTTTAACCTTTTGATACCTCTTGTATTGCTCGTTATATTAAATCTTTAGGAATTTCCCGTCGCAAACCATTCTTTTTAACCCCCGACGCAAAAACGACGGGGTGTTGTATATCAAGGTCATCAGCTCGTTTGTTAGGTGTGATAGGAATGTTACACGCTCAGTTTACTTGCAAGCATATGTGGGATCTAAAATTTGAAATACTAATGTCTTCTGGAACCACTGAGCTGGTCTGCTGTTAGGACACGAAGATAGGTAACCCTGAACTGCCTTTTAGTAAACCCATCGAGTTTGGGCTCGTTTAATTTGTCTTGACTAGTTTTCTTCATGTTTCTAATTGACGAGAACCTAATTCTGGAAATGGGATGTGGCGGATGAAACCCTAGAATGATATATAACCCTGGATCAACAAAGGTCCATCTTTATTGTTTCTCAATCTGTGCAATTCTCCCAGAGCCAGTTTGTCATGAGGATTGTTAAACAGCTTCCTTTGGCTGAGATCGCATTAGCGAACCCATCATAAAAAGAAGGAAACATTAAGGAGCTCCTTTAAAAAACCATGAAATAAAATAAAATTATAAATTAAAAAAAACCCCCGACCCAAAAAAGTACGCAATTATTATGACAAAATGTTATAAACGATAAACCCTATAAAAAGCAAAAAGTAACTTTAAACACTACGTAAGTACCAACTAAAGCATGTCAGACTAAACAAAATTTTGACGTGTCGACGGTTTTATTTAAACCGTTTAAATATCTCGTAATGTTGAAACTGATTGTAATTTTTAGGATAGCTCTTTGATTTTATCTAGCCAAACATAAGAAATGGCAATAAAAGTTGATTATCTGTAAAATCTGATTTTTTATGCAATAAATGTGAAAAAGTGCCCATCGCTCCCCTACCTCCCCTAAAGTATGAAATGACATTACGAATCGAAGTGAAATGCGAGTTGTTGATCGAGTTTTATAGAATCCCAATACAGGTGTTTAATTCGGCCCAAATATCCCCTACCCCACATTTATGTCTATAAAAAGCTAAATGATAACATTGACGAGTATATAACTTAGTGTGCAGACAGGCGTATTTTTTATTCCATTAATCGAATCGATTGATATACGAGTACCTACTTGCCTTTCAATATTTGTAACAGCATCGCCATTACTTTTCTTACTATATAATATTGACTTGTTTGATACTGAGAGCGTTACAAATTCCCGATATTATAATTACTCTACCAATCTCATATCGAACTGGTTCAGCCCTACTGCAAATTTTCGCGCAAAGAGTGACCCAGCTCGCTGTACCATCGTTGTAGCAACCATATTGAAATTTTAGTGGCAACTCGAAATAGTGATTAAACCGGAGCACTTGTGCGTTATGGCTGGTACCCGCTGACCCGCCGTGTATTTCATAATTGACGTCCGATACAATATCCATGATGGCCGACGTGACGCCCCGAGGACAATTTTGAACAACTTTTTTGGGTTATCGTTTACGGATATTTTTTGTTACGGCTCGGTTTTGGGAATAGCTTTTGTGTGTCGTGTTTCGAACTGGTTGTAACAGTATATATATGAACGTAGAATTCTATTGAAAAAAAAAAATCTGTTCTAAATTTGAATTTCCAGTACCTAAAACAAGAAAAATACTGTAACAGCATGTCGATTATCATCTGAACCAAAAGCTTCGTTTTAAAGTGCTTGCAACCTTTTCCCTACATTATAATGTCCACATTTTATGTTCATTCCTAATCATGTCATTAGAAATGCTCTACAAAATATTGTTCCAAGAATTAGCTATCACCCTTAATATTTAAGCAGCTCAAGAATCGAAAAGCACCTGAAAAATACTCCACTACAACGGACCGAATACATCTTTTGTTTCACTTATACAGCTCGTTATTTCGAGCTCTTGAAATGTAAAAATAATAAGCTACGCGTTTGTTTTCCCAACTAGTGGATTGCCTGCGGGTGTGCCCGTCAAAATACACCTCGAAATCTGTCAACAGGAGAGGTCTACTTGAATTTCACCGAATATTTTTTTTATTATTTTGTGTTCACGCTTTTCGTTTGAGGTAACACTCTTGTTAATTGGATCGGTGGTAAGGTGTCCGTGGGTTTATGTCAAGTCTAAATACCATACGTCACTTCATAATATTCGGCCTTCAAGAAAGGTGATACATATTTTACGAAGCGCCCTGTCAGTCATGTGTGTTCCATTCTTTATTTACAGTAAGTGAAATCCTGGCTCAAAATTATTAATGACGATCGTAAGATACGATCCATGAAGCGACGAGTGAACTTAGATAAACTAGCTCAAAGATCAACTTTCTGTTAGAGGAATCAACTGATCTTCGCGCTCATTATTCACCTAAGACTTACCTATATACATTTTTTTACCTTAAGCATCATCATCCTCCGAGCCTTATTCCCAATCATGTTGGGGTCGGCTTCCAGTCTAACCGGATTCAGCTGAGTACCAGTGCTTTACAAGAAGCGACTGCCTATCTGACCATAAGCATAAGTGAAAGAAAAATGAAGCATGACTCAAGCAGAAAGCAGGTGACGTCCTCAAATAAGGCCAAAAATAATAAACACTCACCTCAAGTGTTTGGATATCATATATTTTATAGCCGAAAATTCAACCATTAATCATCAATTTTCTACCGATTGCTTTATTAATGATTTTACGAGCGAACGAAAAATATGGAGCACGTACTAGGGAATCTTTTGTACGTAATGAACGCGTGAATAGGTACGAGTATGTCCATGTATTGATTTCGTGCCGTTGAATATCATTGGAGCATATTTGTTGCGTACTCGAGCGTGTAAGTTTTATTACATTTTTCATTTGTTCGTGCCTTATTTCGGGGAAGATAAATGTTCTTATTTTATTTTGTTGTATGTTATTGGATTGTTGGTTTATGTTTAAAATAATACTGTGGAGAAGTGTCTAGAGATCACATTGCATGTTATGTTTTAAACATCTGCAATAGTATTTTAACAAAATTAGCTCAATACAATTGACCACTATAGGATAACCTAGTACTATATAGAAAGGTTGCTTCTTTGGCCTGGTTATCTTACATATTAAAGCTACATAAAGCAGAAACGGTGTAACTGTTATTACTATCATATTTCACGCCGGGAACCCGCTCCTATGATATAGAGTTCATCTAGAAAACCTTTCTCGTGGCTCGGATAAAATCAGATAAATAAACAAATGAACATCGACTTTGTCGTCGTAATGGTGGAACTAATAACAATTAAAAAAAAAAAATTATAGTGTAGACATAGTTATCTTGATTATAAAATAAATTAAAATATAAATAAGTAGATATTATTAAAATAGAAACTACACTTATACCTACTACTTATACCACTGAACCTGAACTTATAACCTAGATACTAATTACTGCAAAAAAGATGAAAACCAGAAGAATAATATGTACCAGTGTTTTCAGGTCAATTCCTACTAAACGACAATATAACGATTCATTGAATGTTAATAAATGTGTTACAATGAAAATGTACCTATTAAATATTCTTCGTAGTATGAAATTATAACCTTCGCAGAACTAGAAAACTGACAGCAAAACACTATCATGACAGGTTATGAAGAAATCCACATGACGGGTATTATAACGTATTTCTTGAAAATTGGAAAGTGGCACGCGAACTTTGAAATCAGTAGTCTTTCATGTAACAGAATAAGTCTTCTGCCGTTTCGGGGGGTTCAAACCACCACAACGTTAACCATGATGACGCAAACAATTAAGATAACTTTTTCAAGCCATTGCAAAAAGAGCAAAATTAATCCTGGAAGCAAATCAGCTTTATGGGTGGAAGGAGTCTTGTTACCAACCGAATCGTTCTCAAGTTCCTTCCATTACCCTGAGGTAACGTTTTTCGACAATCTAGCTACTTGTAAGATGTCATGTAGGTACCTCGGGTAGATATGTCTGTCTCTTTATCACCAACCTTGCCTAATTCCAATTTATTCGGATTTTGCAGCATGCCTTCTTCCATACTTTTCTGTTTGAGATTCACTCGCACAATGCACCCGTTCTTTGGTTATATCCTTTTTGTAAATATCTATGTCTTGTACTATTCTAAAACATCCTCATCTACTGTTCTTCTGTAGGTTAGTATACTCACATTAAGACTGCCATGTGACTTCTCATCGCCGAAGCTATCAGTAGAGTTATGGCTCTGACCGCTACTAGCGCTAGAGGTGCGCTCCCGTGCGGCCCGGGCCCAGGACTCCAGCCTCTTCTGAGCGGCCCAAACGCCGGGTGGGCCCAAACCACTCATAGTTTTAACTTACTCTTAGACCATCACTTATCACTTACTGTTAGGTCGTTCTCACTTATAGACTAGACTGTTTTTTATTACCGTTTATTTCGTTGTCAATATTTTAAGTTTAAGTACCTAGGCCTATAGCTTTTGGAGTAATATTTTTTTTAAGTATGAGGTTGACAAGTGCTCTATCACGTTTTAGGTGTATGTAGTAATTTTAAGTATCTAAGGATTTTCCGAAAAAATCGATATCAATGAGACCTTAAGAGGATGAAAGATAACATGTGATTCGTATGGGAAGACAATTTTAATTAGATATGTTAAAGGTAATAGCGGAGACCGAAAGCTTAAAGCATAACACTTTGATGTATAATAATCACATAACAACGTGCCAAATACAAGTCGCCAATAATTTATAGGTAATATGACTTTTAAACCTCTAAAGTCCGCAGCTAAGTCAAACAAACGCAGAGTAAGAAAGCTTATTACCCACATACTACAAACTTTTAGTCGGCCGATAGTTTGGGTTCATAAATCACTATAACGATGAATGGTAGAGCGCACATTACAAATTACATTTAGCCTACATCACACCAACTGAAATCTTAGACAGGAATCAAAATATCCTTTAAAAATCAATTGCCACCTCCGGGTCAACTGTCGGACGACTGTTTAGTCTGGAGTATGGCGCTCTTAATTAAAATCTATATGACGGATGGGGCCATGTTCTACTACAGTTCACAAACTACTCGAGCTAGTACCTAGCACTTAATAATTTATGGCTGTTATAAAGTAGCCTTAGGTAATAAATGTGAGGTAATTATGGCCGGTGTATCGACGGGAAAATACAATATTGCAGGTAGTCCCCTGTTTGTGATTAATTGCGTTCTTCAGTTTGTAATGGAGAAACGAGAAAATAGTTTTTACATTGGTCACAGTTAGGTAAAAATTGAAATTGTAAGAGTCAGTAAATAATTATAGTATTTAACTGGTAAGCAATAACATCATATTTTGTTTCAATACCAGAGACCTAATTTGGGCAATACACAATGGGTTAACTATACTTGACAATAATAATGTACCAAGTTTTAAAAGAACCTTGAGACAACTCACACTTAAAAATTAAATAAAAAATACAATAACATTATCACACAAAAAGACAAAAGGTGGTTTAATATTTAAAATGTATTTCAAAGTAGACAGTTCGCCGCCAGCAGTAGCAAGGTCACAGACAGCCTTTGACCTGCGTGGGCGCCGCGCACTCGGGCACGTGACGTCACAGGTAAATGTGTGAAAGGTCAACTTTGTACAGCACTTGATATACAATCGTACACACTTATAATGTAGTAATGAATCGATATTGTCCAGTGTGATTGAAATTGTAGACGATCGAAGGATATAATTCGATAGGAAAGAATTTGATTGTGGAATTCGAGTGGTTTTTGGAAGTGAGACTTCTTTAAAATATTTCTCAGCGCCCGTAGTAAGAGCTACTACGTATCGTAGTAATTCTACAACATTAAAGGTGGGTGTTTGTTTACTCCCCGCGTCTAATCAATGCGTCGCCTCGAGCCAAACCGTTTCGCGGAAAATCCATATTTCGCTGCTCTCTATAATTTGTACGACGAAAGCCACGAACAGCGTATAAAACAAATCCGAAGTTTTGATGGATTGGATGTGCTGCTAGTAAATTAGAACAGCGAGATGGATTCTTGTAATTCGATTTTTATTGGAGTACATAAAAAAGCAAATCAAGGCTCAGTAATTTAATACATGTGACAGGCCCGCTTTTATACAATTCTCGTGAACAATATTGATTTCACATTGACATTTTGTGAACGTAATACCTCCCCGTCTGGTGTAATTGCTTTTCTTTACTTATTTAGTGAAGGTTTCTGTCAAGGACATCGATTCACCTCGGTCCCACGTTGGGCGCCAGAAATAGAATCCCTGTACTAACGAGTCTTACATCCCCATATCAAAGCAAACATTATCAAAAGTAATTAAAAACGTCTCTCAGTACACGCATTGGGAAAATGTTTCTACGGGAGCATCATAAATCCAATTACAGTCTGACAGGATTTTAATTACTTTCTGCAAATACGAGGACTTATGTACCAACAGAACACGTACGATATTTGAATCCTTTAGGCATGCTTACTATTATATTAAAAACAACGGTATCTAGAGGTATAATAATTTTAAAATTTAAAACTACGGGCAAACATGTTGGAATGGAGGTTTTCATACATGGATAATGCGAATAGGCGTGATAAAAGCCTGGCAACATCATGAAGTAACTGTTGCGCCTAACGCTCCCCCGAGGAGCATTATCGCGGAGATTGCGTATTTATTTAAATTTTCAAGTAGCTCATGTTGTGATTACGTTTCAAGTATGAATGAGTACGGTGTTGAGGTTTGAAGCCTCTGATGCTTGCTGTTCAAATTTGATTCGGATTTCGAATACGCTATATTTGGAAAAAAAGAACGTTACTCTTTCCTACATTCCATGCTTTTTGTTTTAATTTTGTACGATTTGCTTAACGAATGCTGTACGTAACCCGATTAATTATTAAAAAGAAAACCAAACAACCAAGTTCACAGAGCAGCATGCACTAACACTGAGTGAATATGTAAATTTCCTTAAATATGTAAATATGCGCAGACTCGCGACCGTCCACGAAGATATTTTACAAATTATCTCGAGAATACATTGCGACGCCACCAATTGTAGAATTAAAAATAATTTAAACTAAAACTAAAGCGTTGTTAAATAGAGCGTAAAATACTAAGGAATTTAAAAACAAAACCACGCGACACACTTTGTTTGAAAACTCTCAAAAAAAAAAATTCTACTGTTCCCTATACCTAAAACACGATTTGAGCACTGTGCAATTAATTTAGGAGAAACACAAGTTTTTTTTTAAACACGTATAAGTGGTTATAGGTGTGTTAAAGTCTGTTGTCACTTGTTGTACTAGGGTTGTCGGGGAGCGGTCGGCGCGACTGGCGTCTCGCGCAGACTGCCTCCGCCCGGGCCAGTGTTGCCAGCCCTCAGACCTCCCCGCATCACGGTAGCGTCGCGTATAGTTTCAAATGTACCCATTCGTGTAATCGGGGCTTTCGGGTCAGTGCGGATGTGCAGGATTTAGTCTAATTGTTAGTCATTACGTGGACGCAAATGAGTGGAATTATTCAGCAGCGGAGAGCATTTTGTGGGGATGTTTTGTAAGGCTTTTGAGATAATAGCTGCTGATCTTTGGTAGCTACGCGACGGCTAACAATAGCCTTCCTCGTTCCTTTTCAAATCTGGTGATATTTGTTTATATACCTGTACTAACGAAACGATCACATCCTCATATGATAAATGTTATTACGGTATTTAAGGCATCGGCTTTTAAGCTATTTGTACCTATATTGATCTCACATTTGATGGGAAGAATACAAGCAGGCTCTTTAAGTCCATCACGACGTTGAATTGGATGATTTAGGTAAAATATTCCAGAAAAAAATGGGGAATACTATAATTCTAGCAACACAGGGCGGTGGCGCAACTCGGCGCGTCACTTTCGGCTCTTGGCTCAACAGGTAAGAGTGATAGTCGCAGACTTGGCACATCTGCCGGTGCGACCGCAGCTCCCAAAGATGTGCTTCGTCTGCGCAATAATACCTTTTTAAAAGGCTTAATTGGCGAGTACTCCACTCGAGCAATCGATAGTTGTCATCGATTTCGACAAACTGGTTTAAGTGAGTTTGCGAGTTACACTGTTTTAAGGAAAAGGGTTGTTTGCTCGCTGTGTTCCAAAAGTTACGTTTGAAATTGGAATTTAATATTTATGAGCTGTTTATTAATTTTAATGGAATTTTAATTGTAAACTTTTGCTGGAATTGCAGTAGGTGTTTCATGAGCATTTCAAAGGGCCTTTGAATTAAATAGTTCTGCCCTCTTGGACTATTTACGTTAAATAAACGTAATTAAGCGTAAAGAGCTCTCTCGCCGCATTCAGCGGTTGCAGGCAAAATTTTAAGCTTCAGGTCGTAGTTTTGAAACTCACTAACAGCAAAGTGCAATTGTAGTTTGTGTAGATCTTTTTGTACACTTGTACAGAGTACAGAAATAATGTAAATAGCAAAATGCTTCTTTAAATATTAAAAAGAAGAAAGAAGGCAGTTTTTTTACTTTCTGAAAGCCATCATGGCGTCTAATATGAAAATGCCACGGGATTATGGAGCTCAAACAAAAAGTTGTACAATCAAGAAATAACAGAGTACCCCGGCAACGGTTAACTGCTTTGCTGGTATAAAAACCGTAAAGCAGTTTAACTTAAGTTAAACTCTCCGTGAAAGTAATATTTGTTTGAAAGAAGGCTGGAATATGGCCCCTAGCTAGACTTGAAAATGTGTCTCATTGGCATTCCTAAAGAACCCTTTAAGATTTACTCTTGTTCCTATGTAATAAATGATTGAAAAGGGATTGTTTGAACATTTTTAGCACATGAGAATTGGTACCTACATCGAAATGCGCCGCTCAAAATAAATTAATTATATATTTCACTATTTTTATTGTTTTATGGAATAACTATGTTTTGGCCAAACAATTTTCGATGGCTTTATGGAGTCAGAAAATTGTAACGCGCAGGGAGGATGTTGCTACATTCAAACCATAATTGTCCAATGAAAAATGGTGTCTTATAATGTAACAGATTCCCAGAGCGAGAGAAGAAATAATGGAACTTTTTCAGAATCGAAACGACTAAATGGCACCTTAACAAATACTTATAAATGAAATATGTTTTATTCATACTCAATAACGATTTCACAATACGTTGCACGTGCTATGAAGGAAATTGACAATATTCGACCGCAAAGTACTCATATCCGGATGGCATATTGAATATCTGAACAATCCTGCGTCAGTGTAATTTTGTGATTGATTTCGTGTTCCAATTAAACAATAATTTGAACTTATTGATTTCTGACACTTACGCGAATATTAGACATTTAAATAAAACTACTTTTACGGATTTTATCGCGTTATATTAATATTATTTAATCCCGACGTTTCGGATCCTTTACAGCATCCATGTCTGCCCGTCTGCCCGTGACCATGGATGCTGTAAAGGATCCGAAACGTCGGGATTAAATAATATTAATATAACGCGATAAAATCCGTAAAAGTAGTTTTATTTAAATAATTTGAACTGTGAAACGTTCGTTTAGAAGTTGTGTCGGGAACGTTTTCGGTCATGATCACATGCGACTTTGAGTTAAGCTGCTTTTTTTATAACCTTGAGAAGGAGCTGTTCACTTGGAGCCCATGACCTGGGAGTTTTAACCCTAAATGGCTCAAAAATTCATAATATAATTAATTCAGGAAACACACAGATGGACAGACGGACAGCAAAATCGATTATTAATTTAGTTATATGGGCTCAGTTTACCTACTAAGTGGGTACTGAATCCTAAAAGCAGTGATACTTATGCCCATTTTCACCAACAATCTCCCAATTTTGACATAAATAACTATGTATAAGGGATACCTAAACTTTGGTGAAAACGAAATTCTTATTAAGTGTTCCGTAAATGCTCTTAGGGGATCCCTTAATTTAGGTATTTGTTGGTGAAAATGGGCATTACATTCTTAAATACGTAATAACTAATTAGATGCTGTTTCAGAATACCGCACGAACAAAGGCAAATAAACAAATGAAAATAGAAATACGTCTTCTCTGTAATATCCTCGACTCGACTAAACGTTTCAATTAACCGTAAAATAAAAGAATAACTTTTTACACGTGTTCCGAGAACAACTGACAAAAAAAAAAATACAGAGAAATTGGAATATCGAATGTTCTACAAAATGGCTAACTTGGAACAAATAACGCTTGATGAATTGTAAATGATGGTGATTGATTCGGAACTAAGTTAAATCCGAGAATTTACTGGTTTATTTAAAAGAGCCAATTCTTGCCATTTATTGATTTAAGTTATCATGTTACTGACCTAAGGGACTCTAAGGAGGTTGTACCTATGGACTATACCCTAGAATCTGTAATTCAAAGTCCTGATTATTGGTTATTGCAAAACCTAAACACTCAGGTTTTTATATCACTTCGAAACGAATTGTAAAAGACAAGTGAGAACTTTAGTCTGTCAAGGTACAGATATTGAACTCCCAAGGGCCATCGATTCATTTGAGCATCGCCATTCGATTTTAAAAAAGTCTTAACGGCTTCAAAAGATTCTATAATTCAACGGTATATTTGTAAATACTTTCCTAAATGTAGAAATAAGTAGGTACGAGGAGAAAGGTTTCAGTCAGCACTCGGTCACCTTTCAACGTATTAACAGCTTACAATTGTATCTTCAAAAGGAAAGATACAATATACAATTCACCTTTCTAATAGGGAATGCTTAATTCAGACGCTCGTTAAAAGGAATGGTTAATTAAGAAACGGCCAAGTTTACTTTGGAGAATTCCTTTTGTCTTACAATATTTAAGTCGTATTTGATACTGGAATTTGTGCAATGGGTAGCGTTAATTTTGTATGATTTTGGAATTGATCCTTAGAGTATAATTTTAGTTTATTTTATAAGAACTAAATATCATAAAATTCAGGAGTTTTTACATCACCTTTATCACTAGTTATCAAAGTTGATTCAGCTTTTGTAAAATGTAACAGACTAAGTCCCGTCCAACTGGCCGTCCAACGCCTTCCACATCCAGTAGCTTTGTGAATTATTCCCATTGTTCCCAACGAGCAAACTCCAATGTACCGTAGCGTCGAAGGGAATGTTTAATCGCCTTGCTTCCAACAGAATACTTGATTCACTATCCATACCTACACTGTACTGATTGAGTATCAAGACTGGTTATATGCCTAGTCTTTGCATGATCAAATGACAGCCGGAACGAGTTTAATGTGCTTTCTTAAACATGTCAAGACTCGCTAAGTGTTGCTGAACTTAAGACCCATCGACCAGTGCGGCTGTTACTCAGCCAAGCTCTTCAAGTATCAAGACTATTGAAGTAGGTTAATTATAGCTTGTCAACTGGCACGACAAATTGAATAGAGCAGGGTTTGAAGGTCGTAGTGTTTTCATATAGTGTTTCGTGCAGATGCAAGTCATCGTTGAGGTTAAGTGGCAATTACGGTGAGGGAATGTGGGGAGACGCTGGTAAATAGTGTTACGGAGGTGTGTCTATGCGTATGTGTTAGGTTTTAATGACGTGGACATGAAATGGAAATGAAATTTGACAAAAGATAGATACATCGTATGAAATGTATAGGTTAATTAGTAAACAATGAACTAATATAATAAAGATGCACAAAACTGTAATACCAAAACTAACTCAAGCAAAAGGTTCAAGCGACAGCATTATGTTTAGGTGTAGAGAGCCACCAAGCGCTGGTTTCAACACCAGCGTTGCTCTGTTAATTTGTAACTACTGTAAGCGAAGAGGACTTTGCACTTTTAGGTAAACAACAGACCACTATTTTGCTATACATTTTACCATGTAACTATTCCCAATATAAATTAATTTCTGTACAACTGCTGTATGCAAAATAACGGTGGCTATTCAACGTGTATATTTTGTATGTTTGCCTTCCAGTCGAGTAGCGTTTGTCCAAACTTTGAAAATTACTCGACGCTTTCAAACTGTGGCCTCTCTTGTTTATGTAGTCTAACATGTGTTTGAGCTGATGTTCACGAGACGAGCGTTCAGAAAACACGACGTGTCAACAGGTCAACATTTTGTTAGCGAGAAAATAAAGATACAATTTCCCCCTTTAGGTCTGACTAAGAATTTAGGTTGGGTCTTTGGTCTTTGTTTAGGAAACCGCTTTGAACCGGAGTTGAGGACCTTTTGTGCGTCTCAAAGGACCGAATTGAGGTAGGTTCCTATGCCCAACAAGGGCCATTGTTTTCAGGTACTTGTAGTTTTAAGAATATATTTTAACAACAATTGATTTTCACAGGATCAAAAATAGCCTTAGAGAAGAATAGGTTTTCACCGACCCATTTAAACATAACGGAGTACCAAAAAAGGATATTTCGGACACAAATTCAAATAGAAAACTGAATGGAGTTGGTCAAAACTCGTGCGTTAGATGGGAAAATTTAATTGGATATCGTTCGAAGCTCACTAGCGAAACACATTTCTACTGCACATGCTATTGACGGATAGACAGATTTGACAGGCTAAAAGCTATGAATATAACCTTTGAGAGTGCACCTGTGTACTATGTAGTGTGTGGAAAACCGCACGTGTATTTCATTTGTTTTTGGACAACAAATTATTATGGATAGCGGTGTTGGCAGTAACATCTTATGTAAAAAATATGCAGGATTTTTGGGACAGGTCTAGTACAGTTGAAATTCAGGACATTGAGCGACGGTCTTCTAAAGCGTATGATGTCTTTTTTTGATGACACTGATATTAAATAATGTCAAAGGTATTTGGAAATGTTGATCAAGACTTCGTGGTCTTAAATCCAATACTTAAGACAGGAATCCCTTGCTTTGCATTCAAATATCCGTTACAAGTGTTCTCAGTTTTTTGCTTACCACTTTTTTATATCAGAGTATCTTGACCGACTTAAGCATGCTTTATATTTTAATGACAGCATTTCTTTACTTGAATAAGTTAAAAAAATGTCGACAGACTAAATGATTCGATTAAAATTGAACCAGAATTTATGGAGTTTTCATTTTTTATGTTGCAGCAAAAATGACGAAAAAAAAAATTGGTACCGATTAATCAAAGTTACATTTCGACATAATTTCCAACCAATCACGGTTCACTTTAAACCAACTAACTTCTACTAATAGTCAGGAACATAACTTACGAACGCACACACAAACATACAGACGTGTGCTTCTATCCAACCTTTGTTGACCGAACCTCCCTTGAACAAGCACATTACTAGCCCGTGTTTGGATTCTATTCCCTCTTGAGCTTGGACTTGAAACTCCCTTGTTTTCGACGAGTACAAAAACAGGGTATTTTGGTAGTGCTCGGATTTTGAAGTGCTCTTAGATGCTCTTTTGTTTATTGTGTTGTATAAAATAAAATACGCCGTGTGTGTTGTTTACCGTCAAAGATTGTACTGGCTCTTGGAAATTAAATGCTATAATTTGTAGACAGTAAGAAGTAAGGTATTCTCGTAGGTACTGTTTCTATGTTTGAGCCAATTGCAATGCCAATTGTTTGAGTTTTGTTTAGTTAGACACTATAGAAACTATTTTTTAAGTTTCGTTCGTTGAGACTGGATATAAAATTAATAATTATGCACAATAATAGAGTCAAGTGTTAAAAGTCCGCAATTACCTATGTAGATGTTGACAATATTTTCGATTATTTGATTTTAATTAAACCAAACGTTCACAGATTTAAATTGATCGGTTTTCGGCCTCTGTTGACGTTGCGGTTTCATGTCGTGTGCCAAAGATACATAATATTTCACACACGAGTGTTTGTCATGCAATTCAGTGATGTGGCCGTTCGAATTTAATTATTCATTAAGTATTCGCTGTGTCTCTCAGTTTCATTTTTAGACTGAAATTTCAACCAATTTTGTTACCGACTTTAAACCTAATCTGTTTAGCCCTGTTACGTCCCTGTGCAATTTTACATGCCCAGTTTTTCTTCTCCATATTAACGGTAAAACCATTTAAATAATACGATAACCAAATCATTTTCAATTAACAAACACCGTTTTGACCAATGGGCGGCAATTTCATTGCTGGTTATGTTGGTTTTTTATAGTCAAATGGCGCAACTCACACTGATTATTTCTACTAAAGTAGGTAGCATTAGGAATAAAATGGCTTCCACGGAATATCAAGCTGAACGTTTTAGTTTTCAAACCGAGAAACTTTAAAAATATAGGTAGTAAAATTTATCATCGCATATGTCAAATGGGTAGCCATTATTTATTAATGGTGGGAACATAAGGGTAGGTTCATATCTGACGGAACATACGTCGCGTATTTTCGGTCGCGTAACGCCAAAACAGACAAATATACGACAAAACATTCAATCATTCACACCTAACCGATGATGCGTTAGTACGTATATATATATTATATATATACATACATTATAGATATATATACATTCAATCATACATTTACGATACGCTCGACGCATTTTCCGTCAGGTATGAACCGACCCTAAATGTTGGGCCGGCAACACTGCGACCCGAGTAAAGGCTTGTACACATTGTTGAAAAGCGGAGCTAAGTAGGTATGTATTCCAAACTCACCGTTCGATTTTAACAAATCGTAAGCACTGTTTACTAACGTCATAACGTGGACACTGACGGTACGGCTGGTCCACAAGTTTAAAGTCGCTCAGCGGGCTATGGAAAGGGCTATGCTCGGCATTTCTCTGAGGGATCGCATCAGAAATGAGGTAATCCGTCAGAGAACCAAGGTCATCGACATAGCCCACCGAATCAGCAAGCTGAAGTGGCAGTGGGCTGGCCATATTAGCCGAAGAACCGATAACCGTTGGGGTAAACGAGTTCTAGAGTGGAGACCACGCCTCGGCAAACGTAGTGTAGGACGTCCTCAGGCACGGTGGAGTGATGACTTGCGCAAGACGGCTGGCAGGAGCTGGATGCGAGCAGCCGAAAATCGATCTCAGTGGCGTGCACTTGGAGAGGCCTATGTCCAGCAGTGGACTGCGATAGGCTGATGATGTTTACTAAAGGGTCTTTTGTTGCTACGGTAGCAGGACTGAATTAAGATCTTGGCGGAAGATTTTATATTGACATCCATCCTTCTTCCTTGTTAAGTTCCAATAGAACGTAGTAGAACCTGTAAGTTTTTCACATCAAAATGGAGTGAGGTCAAAGACATACCTGGTATGATGCATCTTACGTAGTAAAATGCAAAATTCTGTTAGGAGTAAACACTCCTTGCTTCTCAACCCCGCAATCCACTCATGTAGTCTAGCCTTTACGGTAACATAAAGTACATGAAAGTTTAATATCTTCTGGCGCCAGTTTCAACGTAACTTTCAACTGTGTCATATCGATAAAGCTTGAGCCTGAATTTTGTAGGACATCGGAATATTCTGTTTTTATTTAGTCACTAAGCTACAGATTTCGGGTTATTGAGCCGAAGAAAATATGTTATTTTAAATGGTAAAAATAGCATGGATAATATTGGAAATATTTACTTTAGAATTGCATATTCGACTGCTATATTTAAACCAAAATTGAAAATGAGTTTTTCAGCCTTAAGTTTGAACATTTATGAAGGATAACCATTTAGTTTCCGATGATACTAAAAGTCTTCAACCTGGGGCAAAGAATCTTATTTATTCTTACCTAACCTAACCTTTTAGGGAAATCGTATTCTCTACCCATAGGAAATGTACCAACCGCCCATACTGATACTAGAGCTCCCTACATTCTAAAGCCAGCCAACACAAGCACATTGATAAATGATAGTAAACAAATGATAGAGCTTCGCGGACTGATTGATATCTTATATGGCATCAGTGATACGGTGTAATTGGATCTCCTCTATGCACTGTTAAAGGGTACCTATAGAATGAGAGGCAATTTTTTTTTAAGTGGCGTATAATATACTTGTGTATGGATAACAAATATATTAAGAATGGATAGTGAGATAACTTTGGTCAGAGCGTTATGGGTAAAGAATACCCCAATTAAAATGGGATAGTTTATGTTGAAATAGATAATTTATGTTACAATGGGAAAGTTATAGACTGGATTGATATTTTATATGGCATCAGTGATACGGTGTAATTGGATCGCCTCCTCTATGCACTGTTAAAGCGTATAGAATGAGAGTAGATTGTTGAAAAATGGCTGCCTATTAAACGTAATATTGTATGGATAAAAAGGATCGAAGGATGGGTTGTGTGAAAGGAAATAAGTCTGTTAAGAATGTTGCTTATGAGATGACGTTAGCGAAAGAAGTATGGATAAAGAAGACTTGCTAGTGACCCCAAATAAAAAATGGGGTAAGTTTAGTTGGTGTTGTACACACTTTATTGTAAAACAGGTAATTTAGAATGAAGCTTTTATTTCCTTTAGTGTTCTTTGGCTTTAAGAACAACATATTTTTCCGGTTTAACGACATGAGACGGTTGATTGCTGTTTGTGTCACGATTAAGAACAGTTAAAGACATAAAATAGGCTAACGTTGTTTTTCTTCAGTAGCCAGTGACTCATAACAATAAAGCAGTTTATCACTTTTTAGTCTTGTTCCGAATATGCAACAGATTTTAATTAAAACTGGTTACCTACGAATAGGTTTTCAAAAATTCAAATAACTTAACAATTTGATATTCGTTTGTGCCTTTTTTCGATGCTAGAATAAAATGCTATTTTTGTACAAAACATTCGATTTGCGTACGGTTCAAAGCGGTTTGAAAACAAAACACAATCTGTAAATTTAATACCGGCTAAAAGCACGCGTGATCCGATTATATTAATCGATAGTTCGTGAAATGGCTGTGGTACTAGCAATCTGCAGATTAAATATGGCAAATAAATAAATATGATTGCTCTAAAATTGTGCTGGATAAAAGGCTTCGTACATACTTTCAGAATGCATCGAAATAGCTAAATGAAGTGAAAGGCGATCATTGATATACAAATGAAGGCAATGGAAATAATGTTTAAGTCATTGCTCTGGAATTAATAAATTTTATTCTGATCAGCTAAGATCCTGCATCCAGACGTGTGAAGCTAAGGAATTCGTTTATAACACATAGGAAGTGGTGAATGGTAGGGAGTTTTAGGGACTGTCTCATGTAATTCTGGCATTCGAAAAGTGGTAATTTCCAGCCTACTTTGAATAAACGCTTTTTGATTTTCGTACATATCACTAGACAAAGGTAAATAAAACTCTAAAACATGGGCTACGAAATATTTGCAGATATCAATGATTCAAAAAATGTTATTGATTTGTTGACCTCGATTTCAGGTATTCAAATAAAGGTTATTTTAACTGACAGTTCAAAATAAATGGGTCATTCGTTACAGCGCAACTACTTCAGTTGCTCGAGTATAACCGAATCTATGATACTGAGAATTTTGTAACAATATTTTCCAACGTACATACGAAAATGAGCCTACTAGCTTTGCCCTATCGTTTTATTCGTCAACCATGGAACTCGAAAAGTAGCATCAACGCTCGATTTTTTGTCGTATTCTGACAATTCCCAATAATGTAAAAGATATATTTTTTGTTTATTGCAGTGCATCCGATTTTACATGCTTTAACAAACAACATTCATGTTTTATAAAAATATCAAATAAAGTTCTTCTTATTATATTAAATAAGAAATGACTAGTATCCCCAACCGATCATTGCTGTCTCATAAACAATCACACTTCAACTTGATAATCAAATATTAAATAATTAAAACAAAAGTTAAATGATTAAACTTAGCACCTTGCCAATAAACAATACCAAGAACCGGTTTAACTTACGTTCATAACAAAGCAGCTAATTAATTTTAGTATAACTTAAGTTAGCAAAATGCTGGCGAGCACCTGCGCCCTTCGTATTTATGTTAACGCTTACTTGCATTAATTTCATACTTAAGTTATTGTTGAATAGTGTTATAGAAGTTTGTAGGAAGAGGACAATTTTATAATGTAAATTGTTACTGTAACTTTAACAAACTTCAATGGTTTTAACTTAATTTGTATATTTTCTATAATAAGTTATCAATCATTTTCAAAACAGACTAAATAAGACGTAAAAACTCTATAAAAGCGACAAATATAACCATTACAGTATTTTTCCTTTCCATTATCCTCCTACGAAACAGGAATCAGGAATCTCAGCTACCAGGATAACAAGACAGCGAAGAGTTTGGCGCCTGTTGCGATTGTATTAGATATTTGGTGCCTGTTGAGCGCGGCAACAAGTGCTGCATCGATCAGAGTGACGTAAGCAGCGCCCCGCCCCCCGCGGACTTCGTGCCCCGCCCCCTCCCCGCTGGACGAGCCCCAAAACTGATTTACGGGGCGATATCCTATAAACGCGTATATTGCATTTATCCTTCGATATTTGAAGCTACATGATGCTAGCTTAAGGTTTTATGAGCAAGAAATTCAATTTGCCTACGTGCTACGATTATCGCTACGAGTCATAATGTTCGTAGCGATTATACGCTACGAATGCTGCGAGCTAAATGAATATTATCACGGAATAATAGTCAGTGTTCCTTTTGACGTAATAAATCTATGGAAAGTGACATTTATTTCGCTCTCGTAGAATTAAGGGTTTCCCGTATTTAACATAAAATGAAATATTGTGACAGGCGATCTGAGAGTGCTTTTATTACAGATTTGGAAATTATATCTAGTTACCGAAATTATGTCAAGGATTTCTCTTTGCTCAAATGAAATACGTTTGAGAAAAAGGCTTATATTATCAGAATACTTTGTTATTTTCCTTTTTTTGTAAAGACAAAATATCGACTATTTATGGTCGCACTTTTCACTATTTTTTAGATAGGATGAAAACAGGGTAACGTAATCCGCAAAAGGGTAAAACACATTTAACTCGAGCGGGTATTATCGTGAATGGTTAGCTTTAAAGAAAACCTATAAGAAATAGAAAAAAATATTTCCATTCATAAAAAATACTTCAATATTAAAAAAAAAATATTGTATAAATCTTGCAAGTGCCTTTTCTGGGTTTGAGTATAAATAATATATAGGTGTAACATTACATTATTTATAAAATATAAATATCGTTTTTAAATTACACAACATGAACTGGCTTACATAGACTACTAGTTATTACTTACAGTTTCTAAATATCTTCGTAGTAATTTCTCGTAGCTGACGTAGCCTCGTAGCGGCTATTAAGTCTACGGCTACGGCGTAGTCAGTGTTGGTTCGTTAAAATAATATTAGCTTCAACATCATTTACATATTTTAAGCTCTGTACCTGCAGGGAACAGTTTTTCATAATGAAGTGTTTTGCAATTTCCTACTGTTTTTTATTTATAGCATGCTATAATGAACATTGGGATTTTTAATGAAGATTCAAATTATATCGATTTTAACTTTAAAAATCGTGATTCTGTAACAACCGATTTTTTAGGTAAATTGTACCTAAAGACCAAAAAATACTTAAAAATCTGGCTACTCTACATATTGAAATATGCAAAATTCAGTCCTTAATCTCACCCATTCATTGGTAAAATTAATTAAAAATCGCTTGGATAACGTTTTATAGGTCAAGAGCAAATCCCAATATACTATGTCAGTATCTATCCGACAAATACGTATAACAGAGATCTAATCAGGCGATAACACAAGCAATTATGATCCTTACGGCTCATAGGTTAAGGTTGAATTTTCTTTGAAGGTTTAGTTGTATAGGTGAATTTTCAGATCTAGTAAGTTATCATCGGTCGCGAATGCCCATTAAAAGGGTCCCTACATAATTGAGAGTGCTTTCAGCGAAAATGGGAGCCGTAATATTATTATTACGTTAATACCTTTTAAGCTCAAAGTATGTAATAATGAGTAATGATCATGTTGTTAGTCTGATTTACTTTTATATAAATGTGTATCATTTGAACGGAGGGGAATTTGTTTGTTTATTTACACTTTCAATTTTACGGATTTTTATGATCTTGGATCATAATCATAATTTGCAATTTACTTATTTTGTGCACGTTTTATCAATTTTGCTGAAACCGTCTAATGCAAAAAGCTTTTTTTTTCATAAAATATTAAAATTAAAAACGACACAGCAGTCACTAAAAAGTAGTTGTGATTGATGCAATTGCTGAGCAAAAAATCATGGTCCAATTCCTGCAGAAGCTATATACACAAGTTACACCAGAAGCTGTGCCCTATAGGGTCTATATTGTTTCTAAAATATAATGTACCACCTGTATAACATACGGAATGCTAATAAAGAATGAAGTATTGAGTATTGAGCAGTTTCCACCAATAAATATAATCAGCCTACATACTTTCTAATTCACGTTACATTATGAACTAACAACGCCATCTAATTCACGTTACATTTAGTTCTAGCAACGCCATCTGTAGAGAGTTTTCAGAAACGCTACGTACATTTGAAAGTAACACTAGTAGCGACTCACCGAAAGGTAGTTGAAGGTTTGTACAGTGAACAGCGCTCGGGAAACTCTTATTTAGTTCAGAGAAAGTATTGATAGGTGGCGCTGTGAAAAGTTTTAGAGTTAGAGAAAGCACAGTTGACGAATATATTGATGAGTTTACTAGGTAAAGGATGTACATAAAAAGTGTATTAAAAATAAATGGAACTGAAAAACCACGACGAAAGTATGTGTAAAAACTGGATAATCTTTTCTAAATTATTTTTTCTCTTGAATTTTAACACGCTTATTTAGTGTAGGTACGAAAGCTCTTTTTCTATTGCGTAATCATGGAACATGAAAAATTAAGATTTATGATATAAAAATGGAACTTTAGAGCATAATCGATTTTTTTATTGAGTCGTCCTCATTAAAATATTCAAGGTAAAACTAAGTGCGTCGCTGCATATTATTATTTCAAGAACCTAGTAAAAAGAATTTGCCTCAAGTTCTGAACTTTATACATAAAGATACATTTAACGCAGTCTGTACGCATTGCTGGTTCATACATATTAATATTTATTTACATTTATTTTATGAACTAAAGTTTACAAGTCACTTCGTCTTTCATAGAAAATTATTTTAAACTTAAATTAGGTACGGTCTCACTAACTGAACTTGAGACTATGTTTTGATATTGTTCGAATTTCAAAATGAGCTAATTAAAAACATTCTACTAACAAAGGTTTTTTGGTAAGTTGTAATTGGTTTGACTCTGAATATTTTTAGAGAATTCGTGTATATTTTACAGTTTATTTTAAAATTAACAACAACTTTCAACGTCAGAACTCAGTAAACTAATGATTCGCTTTTCTCTGACCTACGTGATGTATTTCTAGGAAATATACAGAATACGAATACCTTCACTATACAATTCCATTTCACGCATTATTTTTCGCAGAAAGTGATCCTTTGCTGACTTAAAGGCTAAGAGGTAGGTACCTATATTAAATATTGTGTGAAGGATTATATAGAGGAAAAAGAAGACAACACCAAATAAATATACCAGAACAAATAAAACGTGAAAAACTATAGGTAATGGAAAAATGAAACAGCAGATTTTATTACACAGATACGGTATATAAACGGAACAAAGTCACGTGTTTCCTACATTTTATAATGGAAAGATAACCGGGTGACTGGGCTGTGCGATTGACATCAGGCGGATAGAATATGCATCCTAGAAATATGCTATTTCAAACTAGAGGGTATCGTGACTGCGTTAATTATGTAGGTTTTGATACCTACTATATTTTTTGCGGCTGAAAAATAATGTTCATCCAATGACCATTTTGGCACTATTCGATATGTTGCTTACCAC
The DNA here is from genome assembly GCF_022581195.2 of Helicoverpa zea. Lineage (NCBI taxonomy): Eukaryota > Metazoa > Arthropoda > Insecta > Lepidoptera > Noctuidae > Helicoverpa > Helicoverpa zea. Next base: position 4,156,999 of record NC_061459.1, on the reverse strand, counting down.
CATGTCATCCTAGCCTTTTCCCATCTAAGTATGTTGGGGTCGACTTCCAGACTAACTAGATGCAGCTGAGTAGGTACCAGTGTTTTACATGGAAAAACATATTTTTTATTGGTTTAGAAAAACACAATACTGCTTTGTGGTTTACATGAAGATCTGATTTTGAGAAATACTCCATTGAAAGTATAAGACTCTAACAAGATTTTAAAACTTCTAGGAGAAAATCTTAGTATTTTTCTTGGCTTAGAAATGAAGTTTACTGATGTAACATAATCCCTGTTCAAAGGTCACAGTTTTCCAACTATATTTTTCTTCGCTTCTTGGTATGATACTGATCTTACATACGAAGTAGACATCATACACTGCGTACAAGAAAACAGACCCGCAGGCTTTAATTAAACATGTCACTTTACCTGTAGGTGGCATAAGTGCTCGTCAAGTTTTAATTAGAAGAAAGTATAAATAGAAATAACAAAGGATTTTTGGCTCAAAGGTTCTTATACAGGTTCTATTTATAATGAGAAAGACTTGGTTAAACAGGTGCTTCGTTAATTAACCCTTTTTACAGACGAGATTCTTTGGAGCGTGTGATTTGTGCTGAGTTTGCGAAAGATTAAATATAAGATTTTCTATAGAAATTACCTTAGGGCTTTTTTTTTAAATAATTAGTTACCTAATTGAAAATATGTATAACATTTAGGTTGATTAAGGATTTTCAGTGCTTTTTCCTTCAAAAAAGGAATGTAAACATCTGGCTTCTTGATATTAAAAGAAAACAACAATCTCGCCACACAATATTTCTTGTTGGCTTGTACAATTAAGAAAATACAACAATGTTGACTTTCTAATTACAAAAATTATGAAATCGTTGATATGAAAAATTATTAAATATCAAAATACAATATTTACATAGGTACCAAGGTTGATGTGTAAACAACTTGGTCCTTTTCGTGTCACTTAAAAATATGCTTATCCTTTATTAATCTTTTGGGCAAAGAGACCTACTTCTTAAAGAGATACCTATACTACAAACCTACATAAGGTATGTATGCTTTTATATATAAAATACTAGCTTTTGCCCGCGACTTCGTTCGCATGGAATAGTGACTTCCGTCATATTTTTGGTTTGACCAATAGATGGCGCTATATGTCCGGAAAAAAATTTATTTTTTATTTTCATATTTTTTTTTGAAATAAAAACTATCCTATGTCCTTTCTCAAGTTCCAAACTATGTCTGTACCAAATTTCACACAAATCGGTTCAGTAGTTTAGGCGTGAAGAAAAGACAGACAGACAGACAGACAGACAGAGTTACTTTCACATTTAAAATATAAGTTAGGATAGGTAAAGCAAGACTCCTATTCAAATCTGGTTTACCGATAATCAAATTTCTGTATCCGTATCTTGCATTGTGACTACAAAATATATGTAGACGTAATTGTATTCATGCTGGTAGTAATAAAATGTGACATAGAACATCTTTTTCAATTTATGTAAGTAGATATCTATTTGCAGAATGTTATTCCTCGTTATATCCATGTTAGTCACGCATCTATGATGTTTACTGCATATATAGCTGCAAGCTTTTTAATTGAGTGTGAATATTATAATTGTTTAAACTATGAGGTAGTATTTGTTTAAACTAAAATGTTATGTAATCATCAATCAGTTGTTATTTAATTTAGATAACAGCAACAAAAACGTATACATGCCCATACTTTTTAATACGGAATGAACATTCATTTCAAAGTTACAAACTCTGGCATTTGCAGAATATTTTCAGTAGCAACATTGCTATAATCAACTCGTAATGTCATTACAAGCTGTCAAGCAGAACCTTTAATTTGTACTATTCCAAACACGGATTAACTTCGCGCCTCAAAAGTTTGAAATATGAATGTGTCAAAATACCAAAATTGAACGCAAATGTCAAATGTCAAACACGTTATTATAAACATTGAATGTAAGAGGAAAACAGAAAGTCATAAAAGTTGTGACGTGAACGATGTCAGGTTGAAGAATGAATGATTTTGGTGTTGGTGAACTTGTGAGTTTAAATTAAAGGAAATTGGGATTTTGCTTAATTAATTTTTAGGTGAAATGGCTTTAGTTGTATAAATAAACGACATAATGTAAAACAGTGAAATTATATGTTTAGCATTATTGCTATGGTGGATTTCATTTGTTTATTTAATTCAGGCTAAAATACATCATAGATTTTATAACAAAACAAATGATACATGAACAAGGACACTTGAAAGACTCATAAAAATGGTTTCTCATTATGTGAAGCCGAAGGACCCAGTTTCAGTTTTTCAAGTTTTCTTTACATTGAAACGAAAGCAAAGACAATATTTTTCTGTGTTTTTCCTTCAAAGAGATCATTGAAGACAACAAAACAATACACGACGCCATTGAAACCATACAATGACAGTTATGAGCGTGTCATAACATTGTTTAATCAAGGAAGTGTGCAAGATTGACAGCCGAACATCGCGTGAATGTAGCTTATATATCCTGAATTGACTCACAGAACATTTGTGCTTAAAATCGTAGAAATACGACGTATATTTGAAGTACATTTCGTATTGTGTAAATGGGAGTTGTCACAAAATGAAACACAATGTTGAAGCATTGTATTCAGTCACCTATTTTAGGAAAACTTGTTGAATAGGACTTGAATAGAGTTGTGGAGTTCTGTTTTAGTTATTTTAAAAGAGTATTTTATATTATTTATTTATATTTTATATTTACTTTAGGTGTAAAAACTTAGCATTAAAAGTATAAAAGACGTATTAGATATTTGAATAAAAGATGTGTTCTAAAAACAAAGAAGAGCGTAATAAAGTTTTGGAGGTCTCTTTCTTAAGTTTCCAGATTTTGGAGCATATGTAAAGTACCTAACGCTAATACCAACTTATACATATCTAATTTTTCAAATCGCATATCTATTAAGTAAACCATTTACTTATATTAAAAACAAAGGACAATCACTTTGAATTTATTCTTATTACAAATTATAGCAATAGGCACCTTTATGCCTCCATAACAGACCATACCATACAAAATTCAAACTTAAGACGACGGCATAAGATTGATAAGGCAATGTCATTACAGCGATGCAACGGGCTACTGAAACCCCACGGGAAGCCAAGGATATTGCTGTAGTTACATCGCGTGGCAGGGGACATGAGACCCCATAAGATGTTATTAGTGAACGCAGTAGGTGATTTTGTTGGTCCTTCTTTCTGATAGAATTAAAAACCAGTTGTTACTAAAGATAATATTGTTTTCAACGCGTATGTAGTAGAGGGCAGCCTTGACTATACAAGGCTATTATAAACCTTCTTCAAGAACTCAAAATGAATAAATTATTTTAATTAAATAATATCAGGAAAAGGTCCTATTGATCCAGAAATTGGATTATGTAAAGTTTAAGACGACTGTGATGACAACAAAAGATATATGGGTATTGTGCTTATATCTGCAATACAAAATCAAAAGTTACAATAGATGTAGGTGTAGTTCTTTCTTATTAGTTTAAGAAGCTTTTCAATTAACGTTAGTTTCAACTATCTGGGAGGAAAAACTTTGAATCTTATTATAGTGAACTCTTTAATATTATGCAGTCTCTGCTTGCAAGTTACGGCGTTCTAGGCGGCTGCTTTAAGTACCGTACCTAGAACCTTCATAATAAGACAAGTTAAAAGGCAAATAAGTGAATTGATATACGTAAATAAACATTCAACTTTATGGCATTCCCTTAGGTACTACATAAATGGAAATACATTATTATTTCACGGTAGGAGTCACTCTGTTTGGCTGTCATATTTTTACGGCAAGGGTTCCAAAGAGATTAAAAATACGTTAGTAGATACGTATGTGAATTTGTAGCTTTACTCATATGCAAAAGACAGTTCACATTATTTAGATTATTTTTCACATAAAGCAAAAATATTTTAACAGCGTGGTATGGGCATGTGATGAGACGCTGTGAAACGCATGCTACAAAGAGTGTGCTAAAAATGCTTAGTATGAATGTGGAAAGATGGAGAGGCAAAGGTAGACCAAGGAAAAGATGGATTGATTACCTGAAAGAGGACTTGAACCAGAAGGGAGTGGATGTAAGTATGACGTCTGACAGAGAGGAATGGAAGAAAAAGACATGTTGCGCCGACCCTAAATTACTTGGGAACAGGGCAGGAAGATGATGAGTGGTTAAAATGATCTCTGGATGCCAAAAAAGGAGAAAAGGTAGAATAGAAAAGACACAAAAAAAATGTTTAAAATTCGCTCTGAAACTGCAACAGTCCAAAACACAATTAAAGTATAGTCTTCTTTCTTCGAGACGTTTTTAAAGTTATTATAGATAGAGAAACCAGACGTTGCAGCGTCACGTACCGTCCATTTGACATGCCAACTCTTTGTAGAACGAAACACGTACCGACGTAAATTGGATCAGATTAGCTTCCAAAGTAATGAAGGCTTGTACTACACATGTATAGAATACTGAATTAAATTAGATTCTGCATCAATAGGTAATGAATCGTCATCCCTGTCCATCTTAAACCAGTGTCATCATCATAATTATCTGTCTGGCCTTTTCCCAACTATGTTGGGATCGGGTCCCAGCCTAACCGGTTGCAGCTGAGCACCGGTGTTTTACAAGAAATGACTGTCTATCTGACCTCTTCAGTCAAGTTACACTGACAATCCAAGTAATCCTTGGTAAGTCTTGTTAAACTTACTGGCTTCTGATTACCCGGAACGATTGCCATCTGCTTATCATTTAGAATACGATTATCATTATTTTCTATTCTTGTATTTCAAGACAAAAAAGCTTAACTTATTACACAAGATCCATGACTACAGTTCTTGATAGCATTTGGTCACGCATTCAAAGCTTATTTTAGATATCTGACGATTCTGTCCAATGGCCTTGCCGGTTTACTTCGTGGACCCTAAAACTAGCCATAAACTTTCTTCCACCTCACTTGCATAATTAAAACTTCACCTCTAATCAAACTGTTTTGTAGATTAACCCTAGAACGTCCAGCGGTCACGCGTGCCAGGGACTCGATAAAGATTTTACCTTGCAGCATAGACATTGTAACATGGAGAATAAAATGACTAGCGGAGATGTCTTAACGCAAAATCTCTTAAGAACGTATTCAACCAAAATGTGTCTGTTTGGGGAACGAAACGAGGAATTTTAATAGCTCCTTTACACGCCTTTGAACCATGGCATGTAACCCGCCCATTATATTCAAAGTAAAATCACCAAGCAATCAAGAACAATCTTTGACTGACTGGTTTTATTTTAACAAAACTAATCTGTCAACCCAACGTCTCTAACTGATCACGACTACCGTACGTTGCTTGACCTACAACAACGTGCTTGACCTACCTTCCTTAAGGCATCTCCGCTACCTTTCTTTCTTCCGTGCATTGAACACGTGTGGTTCACACGTTGGAGCTAATCACAAAAGACACGGCAGCATCAAAAGAGTATTAAATGGACCTTTCATGTACGAACATAAGCTCTTCCCACACATTCCGTGTTTCCTTTAAGTAAATAGAATATTATATTTAATACCAGGGATTTTTACGTCGCCATAAAGCCTTTGAATACCTGTGAAGTTATTTTGTGTTAACTATAAATAATTTGGGGACCGGACATTTTATTTTGGGATAGCCTTGGGCAGTGTTTTGGAAGGCTATTCTTGGGTTGACATTACAAGCGGGATGATTAACTGGTGAAAACATCAACATATTTACCTACCTTATTTTTGTGTTATTTATGAATGGACTAAGTACCTAGTTATTCCTACAAACTAAAGTTATACAGGGTTACTTGTAAGTAGACCGCATCCTTTCATGAGATGATAGTATAGGTCAATACGAACAAATTTGATCATGGGATATACTGGGCAAAAGTTAACCCGTTTCAAGATAATCGAATTTCAAGATCTTTTCTTAAAGAGTCGTCTAGGTACACGTATAATTTTTCTTTATTAGTCTAAAGTCTCTTTTTTGTGGTTTTTTGTGTGTTTTATGCCTTTTTGGATAGCTAGATAAATGTAGATTTTTTTTAAGTATTCTGCACAATAAAAAGGCATAAAACACACAAAAAACCACAAAAACGAGACTTTTGACTAATACCTAAAGAAAAATTATACGTGTACCTAGACGACTTTTTAAGAAAAGATCTTGTAATTCGATTATCTTGAAACGGGTTAACTTTTGCGCAGTGTATCCTTTGTCCGTATTGACCTATACTATCATCTCATGAAAGGATGCGGTCTACTTACAAGTAACCCTGTATATTGGAATAGAATATAGGTACCTAAAGCCTCCTAAATATCTTTGGTCCTAGATCGCGTAACACCTGTCGAAGAAGACTCCCCGAACATATTGATTCTCGCCCGTTTGTTTACAAAGCCAACGTCTACTGCAATCTAGTATCCAGTTACCTACTAACAATCAGTCGATTCCTATTGCACTTCTAATAAATGGAAGCGAAGAAAACTAAATCCAGTCCGCCTTAGTTAGGAATGCAATTTACGAGCAATGTTTTTTGCAGTATTGTGGGGCGAGCCACGGTTATTTTGCTTTTAAATAATGATAGAAGTTCTAAAGATATAAATAAGTAGTTTCAGTATATCCTCAACTGTCGTTCACTACTGAATGTATCTAAAGGTAATAAATGATAAAAGAGTAATTTTAAGAAAACATATAGTTAATTTTATGCTACAGTCGGTCTCGACACTACATACAATTCTAGTGTATGTCTTTTTGTGTATAATGTGTAGGTATCTTTATAATTAAAATGTATTGTAAAACGCGCTTATTTTTATTATTACGCGTTATCAATAAAATATGACATTTTCGTACACAATTTTCTAGCAACTAAAAAATAAAGGTACTCACGCTATGCGCCACATCCATCGGAGCCAGCAGCGGTAACTCCTGCCTTCTCGGCTTTCTCCACATAAAAATGGCAGCAGCAATCAGTAGCACAGTTCCAGCCCCAATGACTGCCCCCACAGCAGCACTCCATACATTCCCATGGACCTCCCATGAGGACATGCCCACCCTGGCTTCAGACATCGCCTCTACCACCTTCGTAGTAGATTCCTTCTCCATGTTTCTGTACACGTAATCCAATGGTGTCTCATAGTCGCGCCTCTCGGCCCACTGCTTATCTGTTGATAACGAAATTAGCTACGTACAATGTAACATCGATCCAGTGTATGTATGCATGGTTTGTACGCTGTGGAAAACTACACTTGTACTTATTTAGTTGAAGCACCATTTTTTACTTATTTCTTTATTTCAGGCGACTACGGCTCATACACACAAATACATATATATCATACATAGCGATACTAATAAACGAATACATTAAATAACTATAAATACTATATTTTTAACTTTAATATAATTATTTGGCAAAGCTTTCAGGTTTGATTTTCCAAAGGGGTGTACTTCTAGTGTTATTAGCTCGTAAACAATGCGAACGTGTCATATGCCACGCGTCTTTTCCGCTTCACATTACACTGAGATATGTTTACTTAACGTAAGTGAACTCAAAGAAAATCTCGTTTCGGTACCACTAAAGCAATTGTACTGCCTAACACAATAAAGGTAATCTGGGATTACATTTGAGACTAAAACTTATAGAGATTCTAATAATGACTGCCAGTTATTTCGTTCTAAAATTATGATGAAAACATATGTCATTATGCAAAGGCACTTAAATATAATAACACTTCGATTAACTGAAAACGTGTAAATTATTCGTGGAAGCCAACAGTTTGTCATTCCATTACATTATGGTGTTAACGAAGTTATATCACGCGTCACTCACAAATTCATTCACGCAAAAAAAAACCTTCACAATATGATTATAGTTCGGCCATTCAGAGAATGCGTTCCTGACACGTCGCGATTGAACTGACGACGTAATAACATTCATTGATTATTGATATAATAATGTTGTTTTAATGCTCCTCAATTGTTAAAACGGTAAACAACCAGCAAAAATATTTTTATCGTAACTGCAACGCCATTGCAAAGTTACGTCGTCAGTTCAATCGCGACGTGTCAGGAACGCATTCTCTGAATGGCCGAACTATAGTCACTCACAAATTATACTTAAATAAACTGTACGGAAAATTCGAAATTCCAAACACAACAAAATAAAATTACAAACTTGAAATTAATATCACAACAAAAAAAATGCTAAAATAAAAATTAAATTCAAAATTCGAACACGTTCCATAATTTAAACACACAAAAAAAAAATCGAATTACATTTTTAAAAAGAGGTGACTCACCCATAAGGTTGAATTTAACTATTTGTTGTTATCTGTTGCAACTTCACACACGTGCGTTGGGCGGGCGGGCTCGCGCGACTGGTTGGCGGCGACTCTCTTCTTATCATTAAACTGACTTGTTTACCCCGCCGGCACGCCGTGATCTGTCGCGAAGTTGACTTTATTGCGTCGAAGTAATCGTACACTGCTCATCTGATAATATATTACCATACAGATGGGATAATTCAAAAGAAGAACGAACATAGAATTCGAAAAGTTATTTTTTCAAATCGTTCCATTTTTGAAACTCTCGTTACATTTTGTTTTCTTAACCAAATAAGGGACGAACTCATAGGTTGTATAGTTTTTTCACTTTTCTATACACGTAGGTACCCATAAAGCGAGTAATTTCCGAGGAAACTAAGTTACTGCCGAAAGTAGGCTGTCACAACTTATCACGCCGTAATAAGCAATAAAAGAATTTTGTGCGCGTTTCAGGTTTGAAACAATTTTGACGTCATAATGTTGTCATACAATATTATGTACTGTTGTAGTCCTTTTTGTATTGATTTATATTCCTATTTTTAGAGTTCAGACTAAGGAAGGTTAAAGGGATGGAGGGTTAACATGCATTTAACCGTCAAAGGGTCTGTTTTTGAAGGAAAGTAATTAACGCTCTGCTTGACTCCTTTTGCGGTGGTATTATGACAGTGAATGTTTTGTGAAGGAAAAATAAAGGTCGTCTTAAACGTGCACACTTAATATCATAAGTCTTAAACGTGCACACTAAATACACTAAATAAGTCTGAAATTATCCCTCTATATAATTCTGCTCTATCAAGTAAAATTGGTAAAATCGATTTCGATGGAATACGATATGGAGATAGCCTAACGCTTTACAGACCCAAAGAGTATCATAAGTAACTGGTTTGTTATGAATATCAGATTATTAAGGACAACCTAGTCAAAATAGTGTCAGCAAATTCAATTGACGTTACATCCCTCTGAGTCTGCAATCACGAACTTTTTATCGATAAACATTCCCCTCACTACAGCCACTCAAAGCTTTAAATAAACAGCTGCCACCAGCTTACAGGTAGATAAAACACATAGTACATAGTAGTGACGAGATAAATGGATGTTGTGTAAAGTGCATTTAATAAGAAATACAGCACACACTGCACTTAACGTTGGCGCGTGAGGTGAACCATTAATATTAACTACACTGTTGAGTTATGAGACTGATAACGGGAGGGCTGGTTGCACCGTGATGACGTTAGCATAAGGTTTAATTTATCATCATCAAATTAGAGCAATATTAGGTACCTATAAATTATATGTGATTTTTCTGATGGGAATATGGCTCAAACAACGACCGATTGAGAAAAATGGAAGGCTATGGGGGAGGCCTTTGTCCAGCAGTGTGACAGCATAAGCTAAAAAAATTGCTAATTTAATTGATGTAAAATTTGCTATGGATGAAGGTTGGGCTTACCGCGCAATGTTTCCGAAGCCAAGGTAAAGGAAATACGGATGATGGGACTATTTTACCACGAAGACGCACGAATGAACAATGGACGAACTATAAGTTGTCAAAATTAAAAAAAAATCTTTTAGGACGCTTCTCGGGGCAAACAGTTAAACCAGCTCATTTTTTAATGTTGAAAGACATGTTTGACGTGAACTGAGTTTAACATGGTTAGGTCGCGTTCAAGTTAACCCATAGTTGTGGCGGAATCAACCTGTAGTTAACAGCCTCATAAAATAAGCTCTTCTGGGAAAGGGTTTAAACACTGAATGTATTTAACTTTATAGTACGCAGCACGTTTTTTAATCGTTGATGTACCTAGGTAAATTGTTGCTGAGTTTTCGCGACAATTTTTTCTCTCGATTTTAACACGCTTTTATTAGGGCAATCTGTATTTAAGTAACTGTGTCAAAAATCCAAACAAAAAAATCGTTTATTCAAACTTGGCTGCAAAACAATACTTTTTGAACGTCAGAAAACAAAAGACAGCCCCCAAAACGCCGACCCTTCACCACTTCCTATGGGTGTGTATCGTAGCGTCATGAAAATTTACAGCTGCAATTATGATGACAATACAATAAAATGATACTGTCGAACTGTCGACGGAAGATATGAACTGGAACTTCACGAAGGAACATCGCACAAAAGCTGTGTTTGGACTTGTTAAAAAACTCTTGAAATGAATTTTACATACATTCATAAAAGCGTGTTTTTTAAGCATATATCTAATAACAACCCTTTTCCTTAATAATTTAGTTTCCAAAGGAAATTGCTTAATGACCCGATCCAAGAAATTGTAATAAAAAACATTACTAAGGACCTTGGCTTGGCTCTATTGCACTTTATTTTATTTACAGATAAGTAGGTATATACCTACTCAACGGGAAGATGGAAAACGAAATGGATTATGGAGAAGACGATTGGATAATGTTGGCGCTATTTTTATATCTACATCTGTTTTTTTTTGTTACTGAATTTTGTGATATGTATGTATTGAGAGGAGTTACTACAAACTATGAGTTTTTCAAAATAAATGCATTATTTTATAGTGTTAGATAAAATACTTTTATGTATGATTTCACATTTAGGTACGTACCGTTCAGACGCTCACATGACCTCTTCTGTATATTTCTATCACTGTATTTTTTTTTCTATACACTTTTTTTTCTATACAACTCAACCCCATAAAGGAGACAGATCTTTTAAGTTAAAAAAAAAACACACACAAACACTCGAATTGACCTCCTACTTTTCTGAAAATTTGTTAAATACTTTTTCACATTGCTAACATTTCTACCATGTATCTACCACACTGCAAAGTGTATAAAGGCGTGATGAATAAACACATCGTTATGTGTGCTTGCCCCATGGAGAACAAAATGACTAGTGGAGGTGCCACAACGGAAAAACGCCTTAAAAAAGAGCGCGCCAAAATGCGAGCAAGCGGGGGACGAAGAACGCTACTGTTATCACCCTTATACGCCTTCTTTGTACTCCATTTTTTGTAATATCAAAAATCGTTGACAGATATCCCAAAGACCCCGAACTTCTCGTTAATTTACTATTAACTGATGGTTTTGTTCATGCCCACCGTACGAATTTGACCTAGAAGAAGACGCCTGACCTACCAGCATTATGGCATTATATTTCCTGGGGTCCGTGGCTTGTCCGGTCCTACTGAATAGCTTGAGTGCCTATTTTTGACCTAGAAGAAGACGCCTGACCTACCTGGATTATGGCATCTCCATTCATTTTTCCTCACTCCCTGGCTTGCCCGGTCCTACTGAATAGCTTGAGTGCCCATTCATGACATGAAAGCGATGGGAACGTGATTTCTCTTATTTAATCCGCGAATGGAAGGCCAATGAGGTACCATTACTTTAGCGTCATGGTTTCGGGGTATGGTGTGGAAATGACCCTGTAGTGGAATGGAGGCTTTTGTGCAATGTTGGTCCTTATGGCGCGTTATAATGGGCCGAAATTGCGGAAATGTATTTTAGCTGCAATGGGAATCAGATTCTTTGTAAGAATAAAATCTGATGGATGAGATAAAACATGTGTTAATTGAACGATACAAATATTGAGCTTTTCTCTGTTCATCATCTAGTACCTAGACTTTAGCTTATTCGTAGCTTTGCTTACTCCTTCAACGGCAAATTCAGGGATTTAAGTGTGATAAATAACCTACACCTACTTAAAATATAGTTTTTTATTAGATCGATATACAACCTACTATCGCAACAACCTGCTTTCCAGCATCAGCTGTGCCAACGAAAACAAATTAACGCCAAGTTCCAACAATATCAACAAGGCTAAGCTTGACTGATAGTCCCGGCATCTTTATTTATCACAGCAGCCTCGCCTGCAGAATTCTAATGATCCCCCTACAAATTGGCCCAAGACGGCATACATTGGATGTAGGACACAATCCATCGCTGGCTTAGAACGTTTTCGAACCGATCATTCGAGAAATAAAAGAGCAATGGATGCATCCAATCCTTCGATATGATGAGAAAGTATAAACAGAGAGTAAATGAATTTGCATATCTATGAAAATAAAATTGACGTTGCCAGTGTTAATATTCATGGAATTTGTATCGTATTTTTTGACCGATTAGGGGTCGAATTTACGACGCAGTTTTCTCGCGAAACGCTGAAATATAGGTCAGATCTACAAACTACAGCCGTCGTCATCGTCACAGAATAAATATTTCATCGTCATGATATACATCTTGGAAAGAAGGTAAAGGCAAGGAGTAAACTGTCTGGTGTCTAGTTTGCCATTCAAAAATTAGAGAGCCTTTAACACTTAAAAAAGCTTGTTCATAATAGAATGCGGTGAAAATAAAAATATCACAGAGTGTGCTTTGTTTTTTTTTTTAGTTTTCCTGCCACAAAGCCAGGCTTTGGCATAATTTGTTCCGGGAAGCGGATATTTGTGAATTTCGGTAGGTATGGAATAATTCAACCAACTCTGAATTGGGTCAAAGTTTTCAGAGAAAAAACTTGCTGTCCATGGAAACAGGCAAAACTGTGGATGTTTAATAAAATATGTAATAAGGAAAAGCTTAGTTTTTGATTAATTTGGACGCAGTGAAGGCAGGTTAGATCCATCTCAAGATTAATTCACAGGCAGTTTAGATACCTACATCTAAAATACCTAATTAAGGAATAATGCCCGAGACACAGGTTTTTACCTAGTACGGGCAAATTATACATCAGCACTTTTTAGAATTAGCAAAATATTGAAAAATTATGTTCAAAGTGAAGCAATAAACAATTTATTTATTTATCTAAGTGCATAAATAAGAAAGACTAAGGCAGTTCAGGAAGTTTTTGGAGGATTTTTTCATTTGGTAGGCATGCTGGCATACTGGCAGCTATACTGGCATGAAAATCTATCTATCAAGCATCTCGAAGTAACAGTCGATACGGCTGTTTATTGTAACTTACGCAGGTGCCTACGCTTTAATCTTAAATACTCTTTAATAGATACCTACTTACTTACTTTTACACAACAGACTACTACTAAACAAATAATTTCAAAACTCAAATACTTAACTATAAATAATTCTAATAAACACGCGTATCATTTAGTTAGTGTTTGACTATCTCACTAATAGAAAGTTAAGACTTCATTAAGTAGCTAAGTACATACATACCTACTTAATTTAACCTGCGCAACAAGAGTTCAGTTTGAGTCGCAACCTTTTAACTTCTAATTGTTCGCTGAGTATCTGTCTTAGGTACCCTTGTGGACACCTCTGTATTTTTTTTTAAGGTACATAAGCTATTTTGACTTGCTATAGCTTTTTGGACATGCTAATTTTGAGTTTATCAAGACTAGACTTCAGTTACTTGTTTAACTATTGACTGTGTTCATATAGGTTCTACTACTCAACTCACCGTACCATAAGTAGCTCTTTAACCCTCAGGTCAGGTCCCGCGATCGATATGATCTAGGTATCTATGTCTTAAAAACATCGTACAACCATATTTTCGTCAATTATTTTTGTAGCAACTATTCCGAATTATTAGGCAAAGCTCTTCAATGAACGCATATAACTGTAGTGAACGATGGTGACCTGACCTTTGCACTCGGCTATTATCATAGGTAGGTACTTACACACGTTACTGATGACATACTATCATTAACTGATTGTTATGCCGATGTGACGCATACGATACACTCAAATTAACAATTAATTTCTAAAGCTCGGGTCAAATTTCACAATTCACCTGTCCATATTCGTATAGCTCTGTGACGTACCTACGTATGTTAAATGGTTGGTCGTAAGAACGTTGCCGGCATGAAGTCCACTTCCATTTCTACTCATTGCTCTAGCTAGCTAGAAGGTTTTTTTTTGTCAGGAACAATGCCATAAACTTTATGGCATTGTTCAAAAATAATATAACTTTCATTCATTTATCGAAATTGACACACGCTTTTGATCAAAATAGTGTGCAAAACTTACAAACCCACATTTACATACACATAAACGCTAATAACCATACTACCTACCCTCATTTGCATTGCGCAGTCAGGCAAAAAAGGGGCGGTTTATAGGTTTCGCACACAGGCGCTTCAGGAGCTTGGCTCAAACCTGTAGGTAGCGAGAGTATCAACCATAATTAGGACATTTTACATAACTCTACGCTTGTCATCCACGTATAGGTAAGTACTTACATGATAAGTAGGACCTTGCAGGTTCCTTACAGAGGCTTACATTATTTCAGTAAGTAATTGAATAAAGCCATGCTCTTACCCTCATCATTTCGCGCACAAAAGTAAGTATTTGGGCTTATTATGTTGAATCAAGAGGTTCTGTCATAATTTATGAGAAGTACCTACCTATATACTTACTTACCTAGTAGATAACTACCAAAATAACATGGAAGAGAATTTCGAAAGAAAGTAAAACGGGATAGTACCTACATACGTAGCAGTACACTCAAACCAAAGGTTAGTAGGTTGTTAGCACGAAAAGGCAAAATAAAGGAAAAACTGCACCGACAAAGACCAGAGCTGTACACGAAAGAAGGATTTTTAACTGAATGCTTATTTGTAATTTCTAAAACTAATAGATAACTACCCACCTTGCAAAATAAATAACTTGCAGGCAGGTTAAAAAATCTAACGTTATTGATGAGAGCGACATCTGTACACACTTTCTGATAACTGATTAAAGACAATGGAGAATGCAGAAAATGCAAGTAATGTTAAAACAAAATAACAGATGTCGCTGTTATCAACTACCAAGCTTGCAAGTTTATAATTGAAAGAAAATAAGTAAATACTAATTTGTTTATTGAGTCATTATTAATAAGTACATACTCATTCAAACAGAACTTTGTTTTTTAATAAACAAATCTAAAACTAAGAAATTACCTAATCTTTTTACAAAACATTTTTACAGCTTACAAACTAATGATTTTTTTACTCATAGTAGCTACATATTTAATTCTTGATTACATTTTTTGATTTGAATTCTTCATTTTTGTTGAACGGGAATGTTTGTTTGTACCTTGCTACTCCAAGACAGATGAAAGCTGAAACAAAGAAAGTTAATTATTAGATGACACATAAAAAAAAAACGACACAAAGTATAACTATGGTAGGTACACACTTTACAATTTGGCTTGAATATTATACAAATCAATGGAGGATATTATATGTATAGACTTTTTTAAAGATAATGTACGTTTCCAGTAGTACATAGTATAATATGAAATTGCTTCGTGGTCTGTCCGTAAGTATGTATGCTAAAAACTTTAAAACTATTTTGATGCAAGATTGTGAAATAGATAGGATTCAAGAAGGTTTTTGTACATAATTTATACCCATTCCATGCCAAGGCAGATTGCTAGTTCTTCAACGGACCTGCTGCTTGATATTTTAAAGAATTGCTATACAATTATTCACACTATTTTATTGTTTATACTGTGTACCGTTTTTAAATAGGTAGGTAACAGTGCAATACTTGTGTACAACTATTTATTGTCCTATAATCTTAATTTAGCTGATGCAAGACAGCTAGATAATGAATGATGAAATAAGTACTTGAATGAAATGATAATGAATTTGAATAAAGAATAAGGAATTCTCTTTACCAAATGAAAGCATAGATAAGCCATATTTTCCGGCTGTACTTTTATTCTTGCAGGCGCTGTTAGCGAGATAACCTCCAATGCCGACCATTCCTACGGCACCAACGATTCGACAGGACAAGCAGTCCCGAGGAGTAGCATTCTCTTTTGTTGCCATTGTAACAACAAAACACTGTTATTTTTTAATTAAAGAATCCCGAAAATCGGGTTACTTCTTTCCTTTTTTCTTGTTTATATGATTTTTGACTTTGACATTTTAGATTTTGACAGCAGCTGCTGCTTGTCAAAGCGTTCCGTTCTAAGTAAGCGTTGAATAGTGTTATTTATTTTTCTTTATTTCATTAAACTGTTGGTATTTTGTATGTAACGGAAACATTGAAAGATATCTTATAGTAGGAGGCTATAAAATCTATACTAATAAAAAATATTCTAGATTTAGTAATCTCAAGTGTGTCTAGGTTACAAAATGTTGGACCTGTAAGTAGGTACTAACAATCCTCATTAGACGAAGTTTAACGGCGGTTAGGAAAAGTTATTTTGCTAGGTAGAAATCCCGGATGACATGACATATTAAGCATATGTTATGTGTACATAACTAACGTTCTTTGTTCGAGTGGTTTGAGTGACAACGAAAAATCGTGGCTCGTATGTAGTCAGCAAGTGGGTCAAGGGGTAGTAGAACAGACAATGAGTTGCCGTTGTCTCAACAGGCACTTAATAACTTCGAGATATAGGTACCTAGGTATTTACTTAGCAAGCTGTTAGACTTCCATGAAGCAGTGACTCCGATATAGGAGGTGTGCAGTGGCTTGATTTTAACAAATAGCTACCTTATAATCCTACCTTATAATGAGCGAGTTCAATTTCTTAATACGTTAGGTAGGTATTTATTATGAACTAATAGGTACATATTCTGATAACTGGTCTGATAAGGTAGGCCTACGTAGCAGGTACTATAAAGGTGGTCTCCACGAATTCTTCAGCAAGTGCAGTGATACTATGGATAAGTAAGTATTCTGTAATCTGCTTAATTAAGTACCCACCCTTCAAATTCCAACGCTGTTTTCGTGGTACCTATATATATAAAGAAATGCTAGTCCTAATTCTGCTGGCGACTTTATTAATCCCTAGAGACCTAGCTTCAACTTGGTCAGAATGACTACTTCTAACTAAGAAGTGATGATCTATGCTAAGACGTAATCTATTACGTACCTAGTACGTACTATTGGAAGTTCAGCAGAAAATTCAAATTTCCACCGTCACTAGGAAGTACCTACATACCTATCATGCAAGAATGTGAAAGTATAATTGCTATACCTACCTATATATAATTATAACACGAGCCACTTAACCGCTAAGCTATCAATAACAAACGTAATTTAATACAATAAAGTATTAACTTCCCATATTTCCTAAGTGAAAGGAGTTTTGGTTGCGTGGAGACCTCTGGGTAATATTGCAGTAACTAAATATTTATACTTATGATATGTAACGTACCTATAGGTATAGTAAAGAAGTTGGTATGACAATTGAAAGGATCGAAGGAATAGGGCGGGAAGAAGATCAGAAGAACGTAATAAATAACTTCCCTGTCCCATGTCATGATACACACTGATTTTCAACCGACTTCAAAAAAAAGGAGGAGGTTCTCAATTCGGCTGTATTTTTTTTTTTTTTTTTTTTTTTTTAATGTTTGTTACTCGATTTCTCAAAGACGCCTGGCCCGATTTAAAAAATTCTTTTTTTATTTGAAAGGGTATGCTTGTCATTTGGTCCCATTGTCATCAGATCAGGATCTGATGGTGGAAACCCTGAGAAATCGAGGGCATCTCTTGAAAATTGTAGGCGAGCATGTGGTGCATTGCAGCATGAGCATGCAGAACAAACTTTATATTTATGTGTTTATCTGATGAGACTACAATACTATGGAGGTTTAGGGCAGATCTGATGATGGAGACGACAGAGGACCGAGGGAACTCCTAAACGGCACATCTTAACTACCTCGTGTTTGGGCTTATTTTATTAGTGTTGACAAGATCTTTACACCGAAATGAGTAATGACTGCCACTGCAAGGTCCGAGATGCAGATGCAGTACAGTTTAGGGAACTCCTTAATGGTTGATAGCAGCTACATAATGTTTGGGTTTATTTTATTCGTGGTGACAAGAACTTTAAGCTGAGATGGGTTATGACTGCCACAGCAAGGTCAGTGATGCAGGTGCAGTACAGTTTAGGGAACTCCTTAATGGTTGATAGCAGCTACATAGTGTTTGGGTTTATTTTATTCGTGGTGACAAGAACTTTAAGCTGAGATGGGTTATGACTGCCACAGCAAGGTCAGTGATGCAGGTGCAGTACAGTTTAGGGAACTCCTTAATGGTTGATAGCAGCTACATAGTGTTTGGGTTTATTTTATTCGTGGTGACAAGAACTTTAAGCTGAGATGGGTTATGACTGCCACAGCAAGGTCAGTGATGCAGGTGCAGTACAGATTAGGGAACTCCTTAATGGTTGATAGCAGCTACATAATGTTTGGGTTTATTTTATTCGTGGTGACAAGAACTTTAAGCTGAGATGGGTTATGACTGCCACAGCAAGGTCAGTGATGCAGGTGCAGTACAGTTTAGGGAACTCCTTAATGGTCGATAGCAGCTACATAGTGTTTGGGCGTATTTTATTCGTATGATGTACACTTTAAGCTGAGATGGGTAATATTGCAGATTCGACAGTGAAGACGAAAAGCAGTTTAAGGATATTCTAAATGGAAATGTTTACCGACGTTTAAGTATTGGAAGGAAGATTTCTTAACCTCGTTATTTCTGCCAACGCCCTGCCGTCGTGTGGTCGATTAAGTAACTTGTTGGCATCCAAATCTGACAAAACTATACCTTCTATACTTATGACAAGACTTAGCGCAAAATACCTCGTATTTGGGCTTATATTCTTTGTATTGATAAGAACTTTCCACTTATATGGATAGTGACAACTATTCGTATCACTAAAAAGCTGTAAATAAAAAACTTTTTTACAAAAAAATTAAACCGACTTCCAAAAACACTAAAAAGCAAAAAAAAAAAAAATTTTAGGTGCATCGGCCTAGAAGTCGGTGTCTAATGGATGTTACTAAGTTAATTTTGCCACCGACTTCTAGGCCGATGCACCTAAAATTATTATTTTTTGCTTTTTAGTGTTTTTTAACTATTGTGTCTGCATCGAGGACAGTGAAGTGGTTAAGTCTAATCTATCCGGTAGGGCTAAGTAGCTAGTCTTGTGGTGAAAAAGCCGCATGCTAATAACCTATGTTTTCTTGAATGAAAAAAAACATAATTCATATCTCATACCTACCTGTGCGATGAAAAAATATCGCGTTATTACCTACGCCTGTTTTTAAACCATAACGAACTTTTCAGCAGGAAAATGACCTATTATACCTTAAGTACCTACTTACACTTAGTATAGTACACATATTTCCCCACTACTTTCGGTGGCTCTTCTATCTGTAACCTAATAAATGAGCCCAAGAATAAGATTAAGCGTATAAGATATAAATGGAGGCGAAACAAATTGGTCCCACGTGATGCAGGGTCAGCGAATTAAATTAACTTTACAGGTAGCCAATTTATCTCTTACTATGTCCAGGTATTTGTATATTTTCGGCGGATTGACTAGTACCAATGAGATCAGCTAAATTATTTACTTCACGTTTTTTTAGAACAATAGATGTGTTTGTTTATTGTAATTGATTACGATGATCCTTTTGTATCTATTTACATAACATTATTTTCCTAGTAGTATAACTACTGTGAATAGTAAGTAGGTAATAGTTATTTTCAATTCAGTTTAGATAAACATAGGTAGAGCCGATTATTTCAGTTACATATTTCAGACTACGATTGTTTACAAATATTACCTGCTATGATTCAAAAAGCTGTTTATATATTGTATAACAATATTTTTTTTGATAAAAATGTTTATCTTGATTTATGGCAATTAGCGTCTAATTTCGAAATCCGTTCTTGGAAAATATTTTTTTTCCTCCATAAGTTTGTTTTCGTTACGCAAATTAGAATGTTTCCCAAATATAAATGTTACAGGCAAAATCATAAAATGTTTGGCGGCGGCGGATACAATCAGGAGGGAGATGAACAAGGAAATTGTTCAAACGGTAACAGCTTAACCAACTTAAGGGAAATTGATTTTTTACAAGACGCTTTACATAAAAAAATAGGTACTCAATATTATAATGCCGAGAGAAATATTCAAATCATTGGACTGTAAGCTAACGGCTTAATTGTTTTTACGGATTCAATAATTTATAGATTGAATGTTATTGACTGGCTGGAAAATTAAAAAACGAAATCTAGTGTATTATTTTGGAAAAGCTTCCCACAGTCCCACTGTTATAACACTGTGTTGCATTATTTAACATTAAAGATAGGTAGCCGAACCATTTTCAGTTGTCAAATCGCCGATTTGACCAATGGGATGTAGGTATACGGCTGGTTATGGGTAGGTTGTCTTTATAGTTACCTAAATGGTGCAACTGGATGTTATTATGTGAAATTCCTCTATAAGCAGGTATGGCTCTTTCACGCTAATATGCTTCTGTATAAACATTTATTAAAAGAGTGTTGGAAGATGGACTGCGAAGTTGGAAGAAAAAGGGTTTAACAGAAAGTAAGTTTACTCGTAAAAACCTCTTAGAAAAGCAGGCTAATTCTTCATCAGGAAAATCTCCATTAGGTACTTATTCTATTAGCACCTAATTGATAGACGTAAATACGAAATTAAGGATGTACCTGTGTTCATACATAATTCTACTGGGCACGAGAACAGGTAAGTTCTGAGTTCGATTCCCAATTTTAGTAACTGATACTGGGTAAGTTAGGCCAATATTTACAGGGAGTTTTTTACAGGAGAACTGTCTTCATTACTTACTTCTTTACTTTTTAAACTAATTATCTTACCCTAAGATCACCTTTGATGGCACTTCATACCATGTAAAGTGACCGTTCTACATTCGTTAGTAAACCATGAATATTCTAGCGCGCTATGCTGCGTTCAGCAGAGGAGAGTAACTTGCCCGATTACTATTCGCTTAGGTATATCGAGCAGAGGATTACATGAGGTTTTTTTCAAGTTAATACCTAATTTATCATGAGTTTTATGGAATATAATATCTATATTAGTTTATCTGGTAATTATATATGTTTTTTTATTACAACTACTAAGTTACTCAAATATTTACATAATATTTACATTAATTTTAAAAATTAAAAATAAACTTATATATACAACTTAAAACTAATACATAGCATCAAAAAATTGCTCCTCATCGCTGTCACCGGGTAATGTACCCAGAAGGCTGGCAGCATTGCCACGTTGGATGGCAATGCTCAACCTCTGTGCGAAATAAAAGCCAGCCCTTGGGTCACGAGAAGTGTCAACAAGGCGCTTAGAAATTTCCTTTGCAAGCGCGTGAGCACTCGGACCCCACGGCCCGAGAGTTTCAACCCCAAACGGCTCAAACATGTAATTCCCGATAAGGCTACTATATTTGCGCCGTTTGAGGTCTTCTGCTTGTGAAGCGGCGGAGCCGACACAACACGCAGTTCTAGGAAGATGGGATGGCGCAAGAGTGTCGACGCAGGTCGCGTCCCACACTAAAGTCCTACCCATCTTCCACGGAAATAGCGACATGCCGTCTGGTCTCTTGCCATCGTCGCGTGCCAAACCATTTGGTTCAAGTACGGCTGGCACGCCGACGGCAACAAGAGCCCGACGGATCACGTCGTTGATATTCGCATGTCGTGGTATGCGGCCCGCACTCCGGCTGCACGACAGGCCGTGGTGACCGAGGCTGTTGACAGCTTCCCCGCAGTGGCAGCGGTGAGGAGTGCAGCATGAAGCACCCAGACGCAGGCAGACAGCGAGTCTGAAAGTGGTGTCGTCAAACATGGTGCCTATGTTTGCCGACGGAAATGCGTGAAGCCAAAGACCTGACTCCCATTCACCCACAGCCAGTAGGCGTGCTCGCTCCGCAGAAGTAATTGACGTATCAATGAGATTTTTCCGTATTACTCTGCAGAGCGGCTCATCCCACTGTCTCTGGGAGGATGGGTTGGCGGGTAGATCGGTATTCGGGCATGTGACTTTCCAGGCATTAATAGCCTCCGCCAGGCATGGCACCTCAAAATTGATCAGTGTAATAGGTAGGATTTTCCTGATCAATTTGTCAGTGCCATGGACGGAGGAAATAAATGCCGGTAAACTAATACTGGAAATTTTGCGGACGCCAAGCCCTCCCATACGGATGGGAAGTGTAGCTTGAGACCAAGCTTTGTCGTCCAAGGCCACATTTAAAATTGATGAAAGTGTGTGTCGAATTATTTTATCAATTTGATCCAAAAGGTTGATGTGCTTCCATAAATGAGAAGCACGCAAGATGTAGGTTAATTTGGGGCCAAAGCAGCAGTATCGTAGGATGGTGATGGCTGAATGTATATTAATTTTGAATAACCTTTCCGAAATATCATTGAAATTTTGAATTTTGTTCTCAATAAAATCCGAAAATGACTCTTCTAGTACTGGTGACCCCAGGAGGCAAAGAGAACTTTTGTCTATTATTTTTATGCCATCGGCTACTGCGTTAAAATTTTGGAGTGTCGTCTGTCTGTCGGTTGTGTCAGATATAAATAGTTCGCATTTGGAAATGTTTAGGTCAAGGCCAATGTTATGGAGTTTGTCTCTTAGGAAAATGAAATCATTAAGTACGGTATCTCTGTTGCCTCCCAGGGTCCCATCGTCGAGATACCAGACGTTAAATTCAGAATTTAGTTGCCGAATTATTGGGTTAATTGCCAAACTAAAGATCACAGGCCCGAGGGGATCACCTTGTTGACAGCCAACAGCGGATTCTAATAGGTTGTCCCGATAAAGTAATTTGGTTGGATGTCTGTAGCACTGCCAGAGGAAACTAAAAATTTGGGGTATTTCTTTTTTGGCTTCTGCCAGCAAGGTGTCCCTGTTCACCGAGTTGAATGCGTTCTTAATGTCAACCTTCAAGATGACATCTCCGTTCCCATAATTTAGGTAGGTCGACAGGGCGTGTACGGCAGCCTCGCAGCCCCCTTTCGAGCCATAACCTAGCTGCAGGGGCTGAAATTTTTCCGAAACGTCCTCACTATAAAATTTACAGCAGATTTTGGCTGCCATACGACGATAAGTGGTCCCCACGGCAATTGGACGAATACCGCCATCCTTCTTGCGCAAAGCACAGAGGTTTGCTCCATACAAAACGTCTATGACGGTTTCGTCCACCTTGCCGGAGAGCATAAGGTTGGTCAGGGCCGTAAGCTCCTTCAAGAGCGACTCACCTGCTTCCCCGGCGCTTGGGCAGGTGAGATCCTTCAGGTGTTGCGGACTCAAGCCGTCGAGGCCGCCTGCGGAGCCGCTCCTGAAGGAGCCTATGGCTGTGACCAGGTGTCGACCTGAAATTGTGAGGGTATGTGCGTCTGAATCAGGAGGGTCGGGAAAAGAGAGGCCATCTGCTGGGGCTGGGTGTTTACTCTCCAGAGCGGAGAGCGTGTCTGGAGAACACGGAGCCACCACATCACTGCTAAAGAGAATTCTAGCAGCCCCCCGAATGTCACCCTCGCCTAGCTTTGATTCCACTAGGCGGGGTATATTAGAAATTCTTTGGGTCGGTAATTTGGTATCGAAATCTTCTTGGCCTAAACTTACGCAGTTGTCTTTAATTTGTTTTGTCAAGGACTTTTTGTTTGCCAAATTTTTCTGAACGTGTAAAACTCTATATGGGAAGGTGAGCAATTGCTCCCAAGCACGTTGCGAGTTCTCCCGTGCAGCCAGGCGAACACAACCTGCCAAGTGTTGAGCAACCAGGGGCCTGGCTCCACGGGGAACCCGCTTTAATACCGGAGTTGAGTTTTTTAATTTAGATAATTTTTGCCAGAAAGGATCGGTGGTTGGTGTCGGGTTTGTAGCGGTCGCATTAGCCGAGCCTGCACATTGGGATTTGTGGATCTTCCCAATGTGCACGCTCAAGCCTCGCTTACCTCTGAAGAAACGAGCTTGGGGGCACAGGGGGCATCTCATTAAAATGGTAATTAAAACAATACTTATATTGGTAATACTACCTAAATATAACTATTGGCTTCTTCCTCATATTGTTAAAAATATATATTATTTGTTAAAAATATATATTGAAACTTTAGTAAATGGGAAGAATAAACGGGTTATCTATCTATTATTTTACAACAGAACATTATTATGGCTGTTCCCCGCGGTTTCACCCACGCTCCAGGGAAATTCTTCCTGGACCTAGACAATATATGGCTTATGTTACCCTGGGAAAGTCGAGCATCGCGACAGCGCACAGTAATTTTTCAAATCAGTTATGCAGTTTCGGATCCTCAAGGGTAAAAACAAAACAAAACCAGGGCCAAAAAAGGGGGCACTTTTTTAAGTAATGCTTTATTTCAATTTCTATAATTATGCAAATCATCGCTTTACATGATGCGTTAAATTGATTAAGATAACTCTAACTATATGAGCTGACTGATTGATTTTCTGTTTTCGGTTTTTTGGATTACACAAATATTTTTATAATGCGTGTTAATATATGATTACAGACACTGCACGTACTTTTGGGTGGGAAGCACAAAATTAAATGCAGCTTCAGGATTTGCAAATCTCAGCTCTGACTTATTGAGGACTAAGAACTTTATTTTAATACCTTCCTTTAATGATTTCCTCTTAGGCCGTGATTTAAAAATATAGACTGATAAAGCAGTCAATATTAGCAAGGAGGAAAAACTGTTTATTGTATATCAATGGATTTGTGATAGCCATTGTTCTGTTGTGTTTCTTTTGTATCTCAATTAAATAAAATAACGTCAGTATCTACAATTAAATACAGTAGAGAATATATTGACTATTTTCCTATTGATGGTGACAGCAAACTTTATTGAAAAGAAAACTTTGTGAAAGTTTTCAAGTTTATGAATGAACTGAAAGTGAATCTGTATCGTTAAGTGTGCAAGCTCTATTTACTCGACGTGCCTCCATAGCATTACATAAACACGATTTGTTTATGTACCTATATTATATAATTGTACACCATAAGTTGGAGCAAGTGTACTTGCCTTTACTGTTAGGCGGAGCGCGGCAGTCGCTATCCACCATTCGTCGGCGCTACACTCGCGGCCAAATGTTTTGTTTAGTACAATAGCGAGCGGCCACTTCATAAACACGCACACTGTTTATGTTTACAAACATGGGCCCATTTAAACTGTGCCCATTGGTTGGGCAGCAAGTGTAAACTATTGATTAATTAATGATTAGTCAGAGCGCAATGGAAATTCGGTTTCGCTGACTGCTTCTTAAAAACTTTTCACAGTTTTCAAAGTGAAGTAAACCAGTATTAGTGACAAAGTATTTAATAGTGCAGTGTTAGACATGTTTCTAATTTATTGATGAAGTGGTTTAATATTTAAAATAAGTTTAGGAAGTTAGTTCAATTGTTTTAATGTGAGTGAACCACGAGAGATAGAACGTTTTGAATTTACGAAAACTTTTCTTCGTAGAAAATAATATAGGTACAAATTTAGGTAAGTCTAAAATAGTTTTTTTTCTTTATTACTCTTTATTTTCCAATGTTATAGGTATCTAGTTTTTAATAGAACTTCTTAACAGTATCACTCTTCAAAGAAAATTGGGAAAACAAATGAATATTTTCGCGCGCAGAAGCTAGATTTAAATACTTAGTGTAACTTAGTAATAAGCAGTTCTTATGTAGTGTATAATGTGTCAACTGAATAAATAAACAAGTGAATGTCACATTAACTCTTTTACTCGTAACTATGCTACTTTACTTATGACACTTTTATATTTATAATGTCAATTTTTTTTGTATATTTTATAGTGATGAACAATTTTTCAATTACAATTATTATCCAGGATTCTTGCAGACGGTTTGAATTATATAGCATACATTTTATATTTAATGACATCTTGGTGTTTTCATTACATTCGATTTAGCGAAAGTGATCAAAATCATAGACGTGTCTGCATACGTGCCAAGATATTTTTTAAGTAGGTATAACACCACCTTTAAACATGCATTTACTATAGGTACATCATAAAATATTCTTTTACAATGGTAACTCGGTCTTTGTGTGTGTCACAAGTGTCATAAAACTCATAAATATACCACGGGCTGTTAAATGTAAACTGTGTAGTTAGAAAGTTTCAGCCCTTGGGCTGTGGGCATGTTCGCTTGGAACACTGCCTTCAATGTTCAAATTTTAATGAGACAACTTTGAATTCTTGGTTGATGTTGTTAAATGAAGTTACAATAGATGTTACAGTTTTTTTTCATCATCATCCCTAATGGGCACAGGCTGATCCTTGCACGCAGAGAAGTAGGTATTGAGTGTGTGAGTGATAACAGTGACTTTATTTAACTCCAGGTTTCCTCGAAATGTTTTTCTCCATCTTGATACAGTAAATAAAAAAAATATAGTTTTTTTTTAATTGCTTTGAAGTTCGAAGTATTTGTTTTAAGTATTTAATACAGTAAGGTTGTTGTAAGTCTGTCTTAAAACCCTTTACTAATTGTACGATTAATATCTTTAAACATAGACTTGTTTTAGTTTCTTGTGCAAGTCAAGCGCGACCTTAATGTTATAACATACCAAGACGTTATATGCAGTTGCTATTATTGTAATTAATAATCGTAAATGCATAATATAATATGAAATAGAACGTTATAAGTATGAGTGAGTTTGAAAATTTTGTTCCTCTATCTAGTGAATGCCCAAATAGCCTTAGATATGCAGGTACGAACCTACTTGGTACGAAAATCACCCATAAAATCAACTTCAAATACGATATAGATATTGGTAAGTACATATAATGCGCACCAGATGCCGTAAATAGCTGATCTTTCAAAGAAAAGTTACACGCGTTTCACATTTTGATTTAACCGCAAAAGTTGCATACTTATATACTTCATTCTTTATATATATACTTCAAATCGAGCGTGTTTTACGACTAAAATGTTACGATCATGTTATATTTTGAAGTTCAAAGTTTGGAATACCATTTGAGAGTTTACATGTTTGTTGCCCTAACTTCTTCTTTTGCGATCGATTTTTGAGATGCAGAAATATGTTGAGTCCCGTGGTCGAGTTGTTTAAGATGTTCATAAAATGTTTAGAGATTTGATTTGTACAGTTGGATCTTAATGTTTATATTCTCTCATCTTATATTTCCCCTGCCCATATTCTTATTGGGATATCAAAAAAACCCAAAATTGTGGCTATGCTAACTTTAACATCTGAATGAAAATTACTTGAAGAAGTTCGTGTACCTAAGATAAAGTTATAGCTAGCGTATATTTGAATTTTTCTTTATTCAGTTCATAGCTCTTATTGCCATATTGAAAAACCTTCCCAAAATTTTACGTATGATATTTTCTTTATATCGATAACCTGTCAAAGTTCGTGTACTTACCTAAGTTAAAGCTATAAAATATAAGTGTAAATACTATAGAGAGGTACAAGGCAAGCAAACGACCTCACCCGTCTCTTCCAGCCGAGCGGGTCCTTGGAGGCTGTGCAGGACATCTGTCGATTGGAGCGCACTACCCTTGGAGTGACCGCGGGGAAAATAACCACTTAACGTGTTAAAGTAGTTAGAACCGTGATGTCGTTGAGTTTGAAGTTATTTATATTAGTAAGAAAAATGTGCTTAAAATATGGTTTGCGTTCGGTTGGATGCAAAATTTATTTTAAGTAATTTTTGCTGTCAATAAATAGTTTTCTGTTTTTAACGCCCAGAAACAGTCTAGTCATATTTAAAGTTTGAATGGATTCTAAAATAATTATTATGCTATCAGTAGGTATAATTAAGGGGAACAAATATAATGACCACCATAAAATGCTTTGATACCCTAAGTTTTGCAACCAGAAATATCTACTGAACACCAGAAAAATAAAGTCTAAAAATGTAATAGTACCAGCTATTTTAGTCACGACTTCACTTTAAATTGTATTCGACCACCAAATTTAGTAAATGATCACCAACTCTTGACGACCAAATTAATGTATTATTTTTGCCTAAATAAGTCACCGTGATTGCCATAAAATGTAGGCTTATTACCAAATAAAGTATTATGATGCCATATTAAGTTATGTGTCCGGCTTGCAATGCATGCGTGAGTGTCAGTATGACGAGTGACAGGGGAAAATGGAAGAAAATGACATATTGCGCCGACGCCAAGTAAAATTGGGAACAGGGCAGGAGAAAGAAGAAGAAGAATGTGTTTCTCAATACACTCTTATCGCACTGTTTAGAGGCATGCAATAGACAATTTTCCACGCTAGTGCAGGAAAAGGGTCCCCAAAATGTTATTACATTTATTTTATCAGGCCGAACTTATTTTTTTGGAGTCAGTTTACTTAAACAGGATAGCAAGATGTAAAAACTTTTTTGATGATCATTTACTACTTTTGGTGATCATTTACTACTTTTGGGATAACAATGATTTTTTTGGACTCATTTTGCTTAAATAGGATAGCAAAATTTAAAAACTTTGGTTATAATCTTACTTTAAAATGGTGGTTTAATTTTGGTGATCATTTACTATTTTTGGCTTACGCATGATTTATTTTGGAGTAATTTCACTTAAATAGGATAGCAAAGTGTTAAAACTTTGGTGATAGTTTTACATTAAAATGCGAGTTTCATTTTGGTGATCATTTACTATTTTTGTCTGCTGTTTGTTACTATATCTGGTGATCAGTTAAACATAAGCCATAATTAAGTATCAAGCATTAAGCTACTTCTAGAAAGAATACGTAATTATACATTTTTGACGAAAAATATCAAATGCCTAATATCCTCAAAGTAGTTCTAAAATGACATTCTTATTCTATGGCAAGATCCCACCGAAATGTCTATCGGGGCGTGTCCACAGTCGCATGTGTTCGCACACAAAGGTTGCAATTTCAGGAGATTTTACCAATGTTCGCACACATTATGTTACTCATTGTAAGAGCGAGTAGACCAGAGAAACATTTGTGTGCGCCACAGTGCGGCACTGTGGTGGAATCTTGCCTTTAAGATATCTTGTTTTGGTATCAAGAGATATTTGATTGGTCGGATCTGATTTTCAGAGTGCTTGAGATCGCCTCTTTGAAAGGAATGTTAAATATAAACATATCATAAACTTAGCACGAGTATACAAGCACGGCTCTTTGCTTTTGGTTGAATTGGTGCCTTGCAAATTATTAAGTTCCCGAAAGTCTTTGAAAAAAATATCTTTTAAAGTTTCAATCACATGGTGTATCTACTGCTTAGATATTTTACTTGTACGAAGGATCATGGTATCATACCTACTTTCAAAAAATATGTATTCGCTAAAAATGATGGTTATTTTATTTTTAAACTGCTTTAGATTAGCTTTCCTCACACACGTTACCTTTACACTAGTCATTATACTCTCATGTTATATGCTAATTCACTTGATTATAAGCCGACTGATAATGAATCTTAACACCGATCATAGTTATCCAGCGTTAATGAGTACCAGGAATTCCTCATGTCTTTGGTCACGACTAGATTCTATACCAACGCTCTGTAAACAATATTATAGTTCTCAAACTTGTTTAGATATTCTGAAAATGGTCATAATGGTGATTTGTTTATCTTTGTCAAAATAAATATGAATAAAGGTACAAACAAACATAGGTAAATAGAAAGATAAGCATATTATCCTCCTTTGCCTCATCGGGTAAAAAATGGAAAGCCGAAGGGCTAATATTTTCTTTACGCTAGCCACAATGTGTACAAAAATTAACATTCATAAACACAACATTGTTATTATCTTTAATTAACCCTCGCATACTCGGAAGTTCAAAGGAGCGATATCATTCCAGTCATAAAAACACATTATACTAACGACAGTTAAAATAAACCGGCCAAGTGCGAGTCGGACTCGCGCACCGAGGGTTCCGTACAAATACTGAATAGATAAAAAGTGAGTGAGTCAAAATAGTTAATATTTTTTATTTTATAATATAACTAAAATAGTAGGCCAGTACCTTGTAAAAGTTATTTTATTGAAGTTATATATATATATAACATTTTATAGTCATCATTCAGAAATCTGATTGAAAATAACTAATTATGTCTTAAAGGTCATGGGGCATATCTGACCCGCTTTGTAAAAAGTGGCGGACATGAATCAAAGTAGTTTTAAATCGTGGAGAATGGTATGACGTTTCTTTGAATATAAATATTTTATTAAAATTCCATGGAGACGAATGTTCAGGATCGTTTGAAAAATATAAAAGACAAGCAGTTTCAGAGGATTGTACAGGTTGCAATGCTAGTTTTTATTGTTATAGACATTTCATAAAGAAGGAAGGTGCCAATCCGGATGACCAGGATCTGATGAGGATCTGGAAACCCTGAGAAATCGAGGGCAACTCTTGAATATTGTAGGCACGCATCGAGTCATAACCAGACATGTGAGTGTATTTTTGAGGGTACTGGTAAACAGTGAAGGTTTGGAGCTGATTTGATTATGGAGACTACAGAGAGTCAAGGGAACTCCCGAACGGTATGTTGCAACTACCACGTGTTTGGGCTTATTTTATTCGTATTGGCGAAGACTTTCCACAAAGATAGGTTTGACTGCCATTGTGGGATCGACAGCTAAGATCAGATATAGTTATGGGAACTCCTTTACAATTTATAACGTAACCTTGTGTTGGAGCTTATTTTATTTTAGGTGATGAGAATTCACTACTAACTTGGGTTAAAGCAGCCATTGCAGGAATGGGATCTTTTATTTTTGAGGGATTAATCACCTAAAGAGCCCCAGTTTCAGGTTTTTTTTCGAAACCGCCTGACGACTTGTAGCTGTCGAATTGTAACAACGACTTCTAGAGAGTAGGATTCGGGGCTGCTGGCTTTACGTTTCTAGAGCCTTGACAAAAGTGTTATTCTGTCCCTTTCTTTGTTTTATAAAGTCGGCATTATTTTATTTTGTAGCATTTTACAAACAAATCCAACTTCAAACATATAAAAAAACAACAAGAAAACAAAAGCAAGAAAGAAATTAAAAAGATGTTAGGTGCATCGGTCTAGAAGTCGGTGTCTAGAGGATGCATCTATATTTATTTAACCACCGAGATCTAGACCGATGCATATAAACAGTTTTCTTGTTGTTTTAGAAGTTGTTTTTTTTTTTTTTGTAAAAAGTTTTTATTTTTAACTTTTGTGAAAAGTTCTCGTCAATACGAATAATATATGCCCAAACACGACGTAACTAAAACATACCGAGTTCTCTCGACTTTCTCACGTCTCCATCATCAGATAAGCTCTAAACCTTCACTGTTTGATAGTATCACCAGACATACATCTGAGAATGAAGTTTTAATCCTATGCATGCCTACAATTTCTGATAGTTGCCCTCGATTTCTCAGGAATTCCATCATCAGATCCTGACCTGATGACAATGGAAATAAACGGCGAGTATACTCTTTCACTACAAAAAAATGATTTCTCAAATCCGTCAAACTTGGTCGTTTAAATTCCCCATTGAAATGAGGAAAATATTTGATGTTTACACCTGATTTTCTCTAGATTCCCATGGTTCACATTGATGCCACTAATGCCATAGTAAATCAGAGCCTTTATCATTATACTGTGCTATATTTCGTTCGTATCCGCCGTGGGTATGGTTTTCATACTAAGGTGCCCAATGCCCTTTGAATTATTTAAAATTTTTCACAGTTTAGAGGCCATTATATTTAAGAAGTGTTTGATATGAATTTCACTTTTTATTCAAAACTTTAATATCTCTACGCGTTCATGTGAAAAAGGGTAGGTAGTAAGTTTATAATTATTAAAAAAATATTTTATGTCATGTAAGCAAAAATAATATTTTAATTTTTTATGTAATTTCAAATTTATCATTTTCGCAATTTTTCCTTTATCTGTACTATATAACGTTGCTTCGTGCCGAATTTTAAGATTCTGAGTTCACGGGAAGTACCTTGTAGGTTTTGATTCCCTAGCGTGTGACGGAAATTCGTCTAAGGTGTCAGTAAAACTGCTGTATCTTTTGATCGCGTTAACTTAGAAGTTTGATTTTTTCATTGCTTAAAGGGACAATAAACCTAGGTATTTGGTATAAATTTCAATTTGGTACCTTTATTCGTTCGTGAGAAATAAGGTAGTAAGTTTCATTTTATTAAAATATTTTTATTATATTATATAACAAAAAAAATGAGATTTTCGCAATTTTTCCTATATTTGCATTATATAACAATGCTTCATGCCAAATTTCAAGATTCTGAGTTTACGGGAAGTACCCTGTAGGTTTGGATTCCTTTGCGAGTGTCGAGAATTTGTTGAAAATATCGACATAATCGGTTGTATCTTTTGATTGGCTTGGCTTAGAAGCTTGATATTTTCACAGCCTAAAGGGACAATAGACCCGAGTATTTCATGTGAATTTCAGCTTGATACGTTCACGCGTTCTTAAGATAAAGGGTCTTGACAGACAGACAGACAGACAGACAGACAGACAGACGGACAACAAAGTGATCCTATAAGGGTTCCGTTTTTTCCTTTCGAGGTACGGAACCCTAAAAATGGGGAGGCACATACAAAGTAGGTCAAAATTCAAATGAAACATCAAAGAACAGCGAAGTTTTGAATTAACCATATAAATTATTCCATACACCGGTTTTACGGTTTTCCATAGCGTGAAAATCGTACTTTACCGTTTCATTTTATATTCATGTAAGTGTCGCGTTCTTAGGAGTAATTAAGTGAGATTCGTGTGGAATAATAATTATTGCCGTGAGCTTGTCTATGTTCAGTGAAAACGTATAATCACGTTTTTCTTTACTATCCAATTTATTCATAATTGGCTGGTTTCCTCATTTTCACATGCGTCCTCAAATAATTAATAAACAGAATTAAGAAATTGTACTCAATAATCTACTGAAAGTTGTACCGATTGTGTATATTTTTGAAAAAGTTGACTTTAAAATCTTACACCAAAACTTACACAACAGGAGCTATATTTTCTCTGAGTATGCAGATAGAGAGTGGAATAATAAGTGAGAGACAGACTTTTAAACATAGGTAATACAACTAATACAAGATGTAAAGAAAAACCTAATGATATGTGTGTACAGTATGATTTTGCACTACCTATGCACATAGTGCGGCGCACGGATAGAAAGTCGCTCTCGGGTATTGGTACTAACCGGCAACTCACTTCCTTATAATATTGACGCTAAAACTAGCCTTTCTAGACTTTAATAGTGATGATTATTAATACACAAAACATGTGGTACCTTCTTGGTTTAGCGAGCAGTTGTAAATGAGGCTTGGAAAGTTGGAACAAAACTGTCATTAGCTTCAAGTGAAAGGTACTAAGTGATTTGTTCCCAAGTGTTAATGTTATGTAAGATTACCTGGTCGTATTACACCTTGGCCAATAATATGGGAGATAGTGATTATCCCAGTTTACAAAGCAGAAACGAATGGGTTGTGACGTTTTATTTATTTTATGCCACAGTGATAAATCTTGATGCGAGAGTTAATAAACAGTTTAAATAAAACATTGTAGACAAAAACACAAACCAAATTTGAAAAGATCGTATTTATAGTGTAAACCCTTGAGATTATTTCTTACAACTATATATAACACGAGACTTTGCCACCATATTCTTTTTCGAGGAATTCCTTTGGGAAACCGCGCCGAGATTTCGGCGCATATATCGTAAGGATTTCTTATACGAGAGGCAATATTGTTGATTAAAATGAGATTTGGAGAAATGATACGTATTGAGAGCTTAGAGACTGGAACTGTAGGGTTTATCGTAATCGAAAAAGAAGGAATCTACACAGTATTTTGTAAAGATATTTACAAAACAAAATATATGGCTTCTATTCCGAGAATGATTACACTCATATTCAAGAGAGATCGAAGAAGATAGACTTCCAACTTCCCTGGGTCGAAGATCTAGAGGCTGCCACAAAAAAAGATACATTGTCATAGTGATGAAGGTCTAGTGCCAAGTGTCAGAGAGCGATGTCATAGATATAGCGGAATAGAGGAAAAGAAACAGGAAAGCTGAACCACCTTGTGGGATACATAGCAGGAAATAGCGAAGTAATACCTACTCAGATTAATAGAGCGACTGTCTTCCATGATCCAATCCTAACTAATATTATAAATGTGAACCGATTTGTGTGAAATTTGGTACAGAAATAGTTTGGAACTCGAGAAAGGACATAGAATAGTTTTTATTACAAAAAAATACAAAAAAAATAAATTTATCCCGGACATATAGCGCCATCTAATGACAAACCAAAAATCTGCCGGAAGTCACTATTCCACGCGAATGAAGTCGCTGGCAAAAGCTAGTAATTTATATCTTCAACCATTATTACCCTATGACAAATACCTACTACAGCGCGATCATAGAAAAACGCGGCGCCAACTTTTACCTCTAAGTAAAGGTATAGAGAATCCAGGAATGCGTCATGGTTCATCGGTTAGATCTATTACTGGTACTGCCAGAATGTTTTATTAAACTTATAAGGTAAATTGCTAGCAGTCTACCTACTAGTAATAGTAGCTAGATTATACGATAATCTATAAATATAAAAATGAATCGCAAAATATGTTGGTAAGCGCATAACTCAACAACGCCTGGACCAATTTGGCTAATTCTTTTTTTGTTGTGTTTGTTATTGTCAGGAGAAGGTTCTTATGAAAAAAAAATAGGGTAAAGTAGAGAAGTCAGTTGACGGGAGCGAAGCCGCGGGCAAAAGCTAGTAATTAATAAGGATGTATGAGATATGTGTATGTATAGTAAGTAGTCTATGTAGGTGCATGACTTGTTCACGCAAAAATTACTACATGGACTTTGATAGGAAACTTGGCAGAAATCTAGTAACATATTAGAATTACATATAATTATGTAGAGTACCTGTTGTCCATCTAGGTAGGTACGTGAAGTAGTTCCCTCGGGGTACAGATAAAACCGCGGACCTTAGTTTGTATAGTTAAATAATCTTCATGCTCTATTAACCATGATTCCCAAAGTTGAATGGACCTTTTATCAAACAAAACTTTAGTCATATCAATATGTATAGTTCTGAGTGACATAATAATGAAGAAATAATTCACTGTGTATCGAGCTCTTTATACAATACTTCAGTGAAGTCAGAGACAAAAGGAACGGAAACTAGATTCTTAGGTAATTAACACTTATCATTTGATCTGGGTCGAGTATGCGAGTAATAGGGATTTATCTCGCTTAATCTGCGTGTATAGTGTACAAGTACCAATTAGTATGAAGCGTACAAGAGGATTTCTAGTGTTATCCTTATATAATTTTATTTATTCAAGGTAAAAATGATGATGTATGTCAAACCGCGGTAGGTACGTTTTAGAAATCACACATTCGAAAGAATACTTCCAATCCATATAGGAATATTATACATTGTCAACTGTAAATTATATTTATCGAGCCTGTATCTTTATCGAACGCGTATTTATTCTACTAAGTGTAAAAAATAATCTACTATTTCGAAGAATTTGTTTTTATACAGAAAATTCTATGGAAACGGCATAAGAAACTGATTTGCCGATAGGCTCAGTTCAATTTATTATTCTTCACTGAAAAACTGTCTCTTCTCGTACGTCAGAACCATCAATTTGCCAATGAAGAATGTATACTAAATTGTTAAGACTGTCTACGTAAGACCCAGTTGCACCATTTAACTGAACCGATAACCAGCCGTAAAATTGCCGCCCATCGGTCAAATTGGCGATTTGACAGCTGAAAATGTTCGGTTGCTGCTACAATTAAATGGTGTAACTCACCGTTTAACTGCTGTTTACTATGCAAAAGCCAAGGGCAACTAGGGACATTTTAATGTAGGACGAATGTTTCGAAATTATGTAGTATTTGCCGTCAAATCACTTAAGTGTGCGTGCTATTTTGAAATGAAATAAAGTGGTCACAATCACAATATCGGAATGGCCTGTTATTTGTGGTATACAATTGTGGACTATTTTCGGGTTATTTCTATTTATGCACTCTCCAAGGACACTTTAGTATTTAAATTGTTCCATTTAATATAATTAAATATAACCTTAAATATAACCTTTTTTGGGCTACGTATTTTAAGGGTACATGTTTTAGAAACAGGAAGCAGTTTCAAGGTTTTTAAACTTTCGCGATTTTTACACATATTTATAAATAATGGGGTCTTTAACTACTGCTGAATACTAGTAGTATTCCGCTCATAACTACTGGTCATCAGTCCATCAACTGACCACGCCCGGTGCAATTCGGCTGAAATGACGGGAAAATAAAAAGTTTTCGTATCTTTATAAATAGTATCGCATTTAAGTCCCGGTTATTTATCAACACTCAGTCATCATCATCATCATCATCTCAGCCATAGGACGTCCACTGCTGAACATAGGCCTCCCCCTTTGATCTCCACAGATACCAGTTGGAAGCGACCTGCATCCAGCGTCTTCCGGCGACCTTTATAAGGTCGTCTGTCCACCTCGTTGGTGGACGTCCTACGCTGCGCTTGCTAGTCCGTCAACACTCAGTATTATTATTTTATTTACATTTGAAATGTACAAAAATGTCAAAAATTTCATTACGTGTTCATAATGACTCGTTAGATTTCAGTTGACAGAATTCATCTTAACAAAAGGTCAGACTCAGATAATACGGAGATAAAACGAAAAAATTAAGATAACTATAATAAAGCGTTCTGTTAGACAGATTAAACAATTTGTTTTGTAATTACAAGACCGATGAGATAACCAGATGAAGATGTGAAGTCCGGGTAATGTGGGGTAAATTAGAGAAGTCCTAGTTTCATGGACTTATGTTATTTATTGACTGGTGGTGGAGTACAAAATAAAATTACAGATCCTACCAGGAAGGTCTTTGTATAACATAATGTGACTCACTCACTCATGGTTTAAAATTACTGTGGTCATTTGCACTTGCATTTGCAAATCAAATCCTATAGAAATTAATAGAGTTGCTTAGTCTTAAGGCTTTACAGAGCTTTAAAAACTTTATTACTTTTTTTTAAACCTAACGCATGTACTGCCAACAGCAAGGGCGGATCCACCGTTGTGGGCACGATGGGCATGCCCAAAACCTTATTACCTAGACTTGTGACATCACACTTTTACGGTTTTTTTAAATCGATAGGCTGATGATAACACTAGGGAACAAAATAATACTTTTATTTATTGCATTTAATTTTATGACTTTCTAAGTATATCTTAGACACCATTGACTGTGTTTCGGATGGCACGTTAAACTGTAGGTCCCGGCTGTCATTGAACATCCTTGGCAGTCGTTACGGGTAGTCAGAATCCAGTAAGTCTGACACCAGTCAAACCAAGGGGTATCGGGTTGCTCGGGTAACTGGGTTGAGGAGGTCAGATAGGCAGTCGCTTCTTGTAAAGCACTGGTACTCAGCTGAATCCGGTTAGACTGGAAGCCGACCCCAACATGATTGGGAAAAAGGCTCGGAGGATGATAATTTTATGACTGTTGTTTACTGATTCGAGATCACCATATTTTTTTTCTTACAGCTTTAGTGTTTGAGGTACTTTTGTGTCCCAAAACTCAAAAAAATTCGCGCTCGCTACGCTCGCGGCTTTTTCACTTTGCGGTGGTTTAAGTCCAATGTCGAAAACGTTAGATTAGTTTAAGTTAAAATTGAAAGTAGAAAAGGATAGCACCCCCATAACGCCCTCTTTCAGGACTTTCTGGTTAACAAGAAGCTGTGAAGAACAAAACAAACTTCCCAGCAACACAGCTGTCTATTACAATAAAATTATTATTATTTACAATAGTCACTATTTTACATTTTTTTGTACAAAACAGTACCAAAACTCAAAAAATCTCGCGCTCGCTACGCTCGCGGTTTTTTCACTTGGCAGTGGCTTTTTTTTATTTGTTTCTGTGATTTCGTGTCCCAAGACTCCAAAATTTTGCGCTCGCTACGCTCGCGCAAATTTACACGGTTTTATACCACGTCTTCGCTTTTGGTTTTATAATTTGGTAACTACGACGACATCTAAAAAATGTTCCGGCTTGCTACGCTCGCGCAAAAATCAAAACTACTCACAATCTTTCCATACATAGGGGTGCTTTAGTAATGATAGCACCCGGTACATAAGCTAGAGACGGAACTGATAGTGAGCATAATATGAGTTTAGATATATTAAAAAAAAAAAACGTTTTTGAGATTGGTTCGTAATTTTATTTTGTCGTTTTTTTTTGGGGTGCCCAATAGGTAGCAGCCCGGGGTGCCACCCGATGCTATGCCGCCACTGGTAGTTGAGAAGTGCACCAAATGCGTCAAACCCTCCCTATATTGGCTTACTGGCTACTAGAAGTTATTGATTGAAATAGGTTTGGATCGAAACAATTTTTTTTTATCGGGTCCAACTTCCTCCTACGTTTATTTTCATTCCTAATGCCAAAGTCCTGATGCTCAGAAAAAGGAAATAATTTCATTCAAAAGTTCATAAACGACTTGCATAATTTTTAATGAGCATGTTCATGCTCCGACTTTTACTTTTCTAGTAGCCGCGTCTAGTTCCGATTTTCTAGTAGCTGTGACCACAACCTTTTTTGAGGGCTGGATCCGCGCTTGGCCAACAGTTACTTGAAAGTTAGCTAAACATTTATTTCAGTTTTCAGTTCCCACACGTACAAGACAAAGGAGAATTTAATACCCTAGCCATAAAACATAGATACAGCTATTTTAATCAGAGAAAAGACGTGGGTGTTCCAAAACAAATAGTAAAAACTTTTCTTATAACCAAACTTTTAGTGTTTACGTAGACAGCCCTTTGTCCCGGATGTCGTTCTTTTGTTTGTTGTCACTATATTTATGGATAGACTGTAGTAAAAAGTTTTTATACAGCATGTATTGTTTATTACATATCTATAATGTTGTATCACTGTTCTGTCGTTTACCTTAGTTAGTCTCTCATTTCTATCATTTGAACATCTTTGGCAGTCGTTATGGGTATTTCGAAACCAGTATGTTTGACAAACAGTCTTACCTAATACCCAATACCCAATACCCCATTGGTTTGCCTGGGTAACTGGGTTGAGGAGGTCAGGTAGGCAGCCACTTCTTGCAAATCACTGGTACTCAGCTGCACCCGGTTAGACTAGAAGCCGACCCCAAAATAGTTGGGATAGATGGGAAAAGGCTAGGCAGATGATGATACCTGAATGTTGACAAAAATATAAGGTTCTTTAAGAAAGTGAAACTTGATCGTCAAATGCTGCTGAATGCTAATGGTATTTTTTCAGTACCAAATACGCATAGATATAATATTACTAAACAAGATTGCGCACGCTCAAAATATATATTTACGAAAATGAACTCTATTCTAACGCAATAAGGTACTAAATTGGTTGCATAATACACAGAGGCAAATCCGAGCCGAGAGGGATAGTTCGAACGGAGGCTGTTTGTCTCTTTCTAACACCTTGCCAGCATAAAAAAATGTTGTGATCAAAAGTTTTGTCTTCCCAAAAACAATTGAATCACTTATATTTTTATCTTATTTTAACAATTGTAAGTCAACAAATTAATAACAATCGCATTAATTTATTCGTATTTATTATTAAAACATAAACAACATAAATTTTTATTTTGCTTTTTTTTATTTTCTAGCGGTAACCCTGAACATTCTTGGCGCGTAATCAGCATTTAAAATTTTGTTTATATTTTTTTGTATTAAATCAATTTAAACTATTAAAATGGTGAAAAAGTGTTGCGTTTCTACTTGCAAAAGTGAATACTATGGTGGTTGCAATATATCGTTCCACAGGTTAGCTAATAATAACATTTTCGTAAACCAAACAACTAGGGTGCCCATGAATTCTTGTAACGAGTCAAAATATGGGTGATGGATTTTAAAACTGTTGTACTATTGTTATAGCTTCCCAAAACATGAAGAAAGGCGACATAGATGGCTCAGCAGTCTATATATGAAGTAGAAATACAAAAAAAACAGTCTTCACTTCGAATCTTCCTGCTTTTATACTGCTAATTTCCGCTAATTATTAAAAGCCTTTATTAGTATCTTAAGGTCACAAACTGCGTAAGTTAAAACTTCAATACTAATCTGTGTTTAATAATCTTAGCAAATTCGGATTTGTCTCACATAGCTTAATCTCATAGTCACCCTATTAGAAAGGGACAGACAGCCTCCGTACTAACTGTTTCACTCGGCTCGTTTTTTGGGTTTATATGCGCAGTCCTGTTTACTAATATTATGTCTATGCAAATACGTCCGTACAAACTCAGAACCTCCTTTTTTAAGTCGGCTAAATATCAATGAAAGCTTCCATTATTAATGAATAATTAAGCGTACACTTCCCTATAGAATACACATGGGCCTAATTGAAAAACCCGACGTAGTTGTAATGTGTTGGCTGGTAGTTATTATTATAATATATTTGAGTATTACATATTCATACGTATTCATAGTGATAGGTTGTTATGAATTTTATAGAGGGTTCAACTCGAAATATAAATAGGGGACCAACTTCTACGTGAATGAAGATTTATTAAAGATTAGGTACGGATTTGAATTCTTATAATCAGTCCAGGTATTGAGAGAAAATATACTTCGGGGTATGAACATGCATCTAACTTATGTAATATGTTTCATCCCAACGAATATTAAGCATCCAAATAAACCATTAGTAACTTAAGATAAGGGGATTTCTGAACACAAAATCTGTTTTGCAGTTTTTTTTATTTAATTATTTCTTCTTAGCAAAACTACATTATTTATTTGAACTGTGTGTCACCCGGAAAAAGTCCCGAGTCAATTACTGATAGTGACCAGTGTGATTTGTTTTGTTTCGAGCACGGAAGAAGGAAAGATAACGGAGAATGCCTTAAGGAGGGTCAGGCGAATTCATCAAAATCAATCTGTCAAATATCTTTATTGATTGGTTATTAAAAAAAAAAAAAGTGGTGAGTTTTATAGAAGGCATGTATTAGTAACCTTGCTCGACCTCCGAACACCCGCCACTTTTTTAGAAGATTGTGCGCTAAGTCATCTTTTTTATGGGAAATCATCAAATGACACCTCCCGCTGTGGGTTAGCAGCATGATGTAATGTCAGACTCTTACTGAATAAACTCATCATGTTCCTTCTTCAGTCCTTTATGTACTAGGATGGCGGTAATTCTTTCTAATAATCCCGCAGCCCCCGCAGGCCTGGGCCCTTCTGGGGATGGCTGACTCTCCTTGAGGATGGCGTGGAACAACGCGCGCCGCCAACACGGGTGTTGTCTTATTCAGACGGAAGGACGATGAGCCACCCGAAACCCACCGGCCACAGACTCACGCCTACGGTGGCCGGGAGTCATCTCTCGACACCCGACGCCCATGGAGTCTTTCACGTCCAGCGCTATGAAATCTAGGCTAATCATTTTGTTCTCCATTGTTGAGAGACTACATTTGTTTACCCTTTGACAGTTCTTGTTTATAAGCCTGTTTGTAAACCAATACATTGTTGATACGAGGTAGAAAGATCAACGGTGATTCAAACATGACATGTCATTATTTATTTGTCTTTCAAGGGCTAGGTCATTGTTTTGTTGGTCAATTGAGTTCAAGATTTCTGACTGTAGCAGATTATGGTTATGAGTAAAAGTAACATAAAGACAGTAAGGGCTGATTTTTCAATCGCCAGATAACTGTTATCTGAGGAATATGTTTGACGTTTTGACAGCTTTTGTATGGAAAATATGTCAAACCGCCATATTAATTCCTCAGATAGAAGTTAACTGATGATTGAAAAATCAGCCCTAAAAGTACTTATTTACTAAAGAATTCCCGTTTTGTTTCTATTTTTAATTTCTTAAGTATTAATTTATTAATAAGCTGAAATCATAAAAAAAAAACTCAAATATCGTTCTGTGAAAAAGATACAGCAAACTATTAAAATATTAAATTGACTAAACACACCAATTTGAATTTCGAACACCGTCTTCAATCCAACACAAAACCAAGTTTTAAATTTCGAACACAACGTTTTAAATGACGTCACTATCACATAATACAGGGGGATTCCTTTACCACGATGTCTCATGGGCCGCAACTGTGCCTGTTGTTTCCTTCCGTTACTTTCCTATTATTTATTTGACATCTATGTGTATGACGCAGTGACCGGGGGCTACCCATGTCTCTGTATGAGTATTGTGCTATCTTTATTACGGAAGAATAGTGATGGGATTTAGCGGGTTTTTGGCTTTATCGATAAGTTAAACATCTTCAAATATATAAAAATTACATATTATCACTTAGAATGGGGGGATTCCTTTACCACGATGTCTCATGGGCCGCAACTGTGCCTGTTGTTTCCTTCCGTTAGTTTCCTATTATTTGACATCTGTGTGTATGACGCAGTGACCGGGGGCTACCCATGTCTCTGTATGAGTATTGTGCTATCTTTGTTATGGATATAGTGATGAGATTTGCCTGTTGTTGGCTTTTGTGTTTTAATCGAATAATTATATATTTGTAAGTAAATGTAGTTTTTTGTAAAAGATATTAAACTTAAGAGCGAATGAAAAATGGACATCAAGTTTAATTTATTTTTAAGTTTGTTCATTAATGCATCTGAAATATCGTCTTAGACATATACTCTTAGATCATTCGAAATGATCATCTTATTATATGACGTACTACAAATATTATGTCATATTTATTTAGAAAATGACAAAATAACTACGTTATTTTTTATTCTGGTTAAAGAACTAACGATAAACAATAATGATAAACAAATTTCACAGCCCAAAAAGGTACCACAAGTAAAAGTCACATTGCACATTATCCGCGGTACGCATACAAATCACGATTACAACACTATTCTTACGTTGTACAGTCAACTTCAGGCCAGTGGTAATAGTTTTATAATAAAATCGTACTTATTACTATTGAGTTAAGGTGCATGACAGTTACCACTAATGTGCAGTTTACTGTACATAACACTATGACGTCACAACATTCTTCACTTATAAAAGTAGCTTTGAATTTTTAATCTGAACTACTTTCAAGTGTATGGGAAATGACATGTGTAGGATAGCGTATTTACAGTATATACATGGCTAGTACGCAAGCGTGTGAAACTAGTCGCGAATAGATTGGAATTCACTTTTTATACAAAGTCTTCCGATGTATACAGCAGCAGTACGCAAATACTCGCATATATTTTGTAGTGGCCAAAGTAACTTGCTTTGTTCCATAATATACAGTGCTAGTCCGCATGCAAACTAATCGTGTATACATTGGAATAGGCGCGAAAAACTTTACGATTCCAATCTATTCGCGAGCAGTTGCATGCTCGCCATTTTGATTAAAACACGAGCTAGCATTTAATGTTAATTTAAATATTAATAATGCTCGTTCAATTAAAAAACATTGTATTAAAAATTGAAGTTAGTGACGAAAACGAATCGCTGCAAAACCGACTCCACGTAGTCTTGTCTGCCCTACCCCTAGAGTGCAATTCAAAACCGCGTAGGCGCGGACCGCCGCGCCGGAGCCCCGCAGCACCGGAGCCGTGACAGAAACTATGCTTGCTGCATGTTGCTTGCTTACATTTTAAACGTACTGAACCGTACGAAGTTGAAAAATTAGAAGCTAATTAAATATATTTTATGATGTCATTTAATAGTATTTTAGAAGTTTACTGT
Source organism: Helicoverpa zea (assembly GCF_022581195.2). NCBI lineage: Eukaryota > Metazoa > Arthropoda > Insecta > Lepidoptera > Noctuidae > Helicoverpa > Helicoverpa zea. Next base: position 4,113,199 of record NC_061459.1, on the reverse strand, counting down.
TAGAATGCCTGCTACAAAAGATGCTAAAAAAATAACCATCATGCTGAGTTGTATTTAGAGTGGTTTACTTAGAAGATAACTATAGTGGCTAAGATAGTATTATTTAGATGCTCGTTAATTGTGGCTGACTTAATAATTTAGAAGGCAACATACATTTTTGTTTAATTAGCATTTTTAATAAACAAACTCAGATTCAAAGCCATTTTTATTTAATGCTTTACCCAATATAAATTTTGTATAGTTAAATTTGACCGTGTATAAATTGGAAAGATGCATGTGCACGTCTAAGCTACGGATTATACGCGAGCAGTACGCAAAATTCGTGTATACTTTGAAATCACAAATTAAAAAACAGCATTACAAAATATCAGCGAGCAGTTTCCTATGGATGCGTTTTGGCTATGTACACTCTGTAAATACGCTGTAGGATAATAATAGAATGGAAAAATTATACGCTATCAATCTTTCCAGGTATTTCTATTTAAGGAACAAAAAACCAGCGAAGTCGTTGTTTTTTAATATCTAATTATAAGGTGACCTTATAATTGGGTAGGTCATCTATCATGCAGGAGTTAAAGTGGTCATTTGTATAAGTAGCTTAATAATTAGTGACCTTTGTCTTGTCCAAGTAGTTTTGTACCCAATGAACAATTAGTGAGAGAAAAATTGTAAGCCTTATCCAAAATCATTGCAACATAAATCAGACAAATAGTTTAATAATTTGTCTTATATACAAATATATATTTAACTAAGCCTTACCCTACCTAAAAGTTTGTTTATGCCTACCCGTGCCCTAAGTTACGAATACTTCAGGTCAAAGCAATTTGTTGTGTTTTTCTTTCACATTTTTCTTTGTTAGCCGGTACTAGATAACTGACTCCTTTTATCTTCATATCATCTTTCAAGCTGTCTTACACTTTACCTTCTTACATCTTTCTAAGTTAAAAATCTTATATTTCGTCAGAGCAGACCAAAAAATAAAAAAAATAACGCCACTCTTCATTTTAAGAGGACGAATTGGAATTTTTGGCACCAAGGATCTCAATTTTTCTCAGTAAATACAAAACGGATCAAAATACAACTTGGTTACCTGAAAGTTCATGATATAAACCTTATTTTGTTAGACGTAGAAACATGATTAGGTAACTTTTATAACAGAGAAAAATATATCAAACATACCTCTTTTTAAAAAGAGATTCACATATTATGGGCAAACGGGACCGATTTAAGCCTCTTAACTTTTTTAGTAGTTGAGTATATACATACTCTTTAAAATTGTAGAAGGATTTTTTATTAAATTATCATTTCTAAATAATAAAATTACAAAACCATTTTGTCGCTTACGACTTTTAGTTATAAGCTAGCGCACGTATTGTTATCCTCGCCCCGCTCAGACGCTCCGACCCCTTTTGGCGCCTTAGATGCGCGTGCCGGTTATGGAATTATTGTTGACCAATTCGTCGCCTTAAGTCCACTAAATTTACCTAGTTCAGTATTAAAATACTAGAAACAAATCAGCATAGACCATCATAATCTTCAAAACATCATCTGACTAGCCTTTTTCCAACTATGATGGGGTCGGTTTGCAATTTAATCGGACGCAGCTGAGTACTAGCGACTGCCTATCGGACCTCCTCAACGCAGTTACCCGTGCAACCCATTACATTTACGTAAGACTGGTTGTCGAATTATTGGCTTATGATTACTCGTAATGAGCGACTGCCAAAGATGTTCAAATGACACCCGATGGCATCATAATACATCAACATTCGTAGAACATATCCAGTACTTACATCACTCGCTTACTCAATAAATCTTTGCATATCTCGTTAGCTTCGAACAGGTCTCTGACATTCAAATTCAGTTCCAAAACCAACCAAATCGTAAACAGTATGGAAATCCCCACCAAAACGTAACTCTTCACTCTTTGTGCTCTAGTTAAGGCATTCATCTGAATACCTTTAATAGCCAACAGGTTGATAGTAGACTGCACTAAATTACTCATTGAATACACACTACATTGCAAAATAAACTCTATTGGCACAGCTTTAAAGTGCTTAATCTGCTGGTGCAATAGTAGGTTATTCGCTGTTCGCATGCAGATTAAGACCGTCTGTTACTTAAGAGTTACGTGTAAAGGTTGACTTTTTATTTGTTGTTTGTATTCATACTACATGGTTTGCAACGAGACAAGATGTTTTATTGTTTTGTCATGGCGAATAAAAAAATAAGTGCCTACATACAATAAGAATGTCCATATCCAGCACTTATCGTGAGGATAAGACACTGGCGAGCGCACGTTGATGAAGTTTTCTTTAAATTAGCGTAGAAAATTGAAATAATATATTTCAACGTACTTCTCTTAAAACACTGGAGAAAGAAGAAGAAGTTGATAAAAATAATGTAATGCTTACTGACACGACAACCAATACGCCTTTATTGGTTGTCGTCTAAAGAAAAGTAACGCATTTACGGATCCCAAATGAATTGATATAACATTACGATGTTGATGAAATTTCTAGGAATACTCAAGGAGTAAATTCGGTAGATATTATTTACATAGCGCAGGCAGGCCCGCTCCTCTTGACAAATGAATGAGCTTGTTAACAGCCGTGACCAATGACGCGTGCTAAATGGGTGTCACGTCAATGAAGCTAGTTAAATGATGTGTTAACGTTAGCTGATACATCATCTGCTAATGTAATAGAAGAAAGAATAAATATTTATTAAAAGGAGAATATGATGCAAGAAAGATATTGCCTGACAAAGGTCCCAAAAAAATAATCTAGTAGTTTTTCTGAAGTTTTGAAGTTTAACCAAATTAAATTAACAACTTCTTGGATAAGATCATTATTTTATGATCTCAAATTCTTCTATATAGTATTATACGAAAGTTCTTCGAATATTTGCAACATTAGTAAGGATACTTAACACATAAGCGCCCAAACTTTCCGATATTATTTTCTCCTCAGATTTTCACACTCCATTACGCTTTCGGAACACTTTATTCGCAAACACGACGGCGAAACAATCAAATATCTCGCGCCCTTTATATAACAGTGTTCCTGAAGGAAGGTTCTATTTGTCAAACATGTTTACAAACAGTTGTTTGACAGACGGTAGTATGTAATGAAAGGCAAAGTTGTGTTTTTGTTTTAAATGTATGGCTATGTAATGTTCTGTATATGATTTACATATGAGTAACTTAACGAAACATCGGATAATATAATTTTCATCCCACCATCTCGGAAAGAGTAGTTTTACCCTTTGATATCTGAGCGCAAAAGCCGTTTTTATCCTCTAGAGCGGCAAAGTGATTTGAATTTAGAACATCGTGTGCAATACTCCATTTGTGACAATCTTGATAAGACTTTTCTAAGAAATACATACTAAACAAATTAAATACTGCTTAAAATAATTATTCAAATACCTAATTAAGTAATTTTTTTTATTGTTTTTACTTAGATTTTTAACTTCGTTTCATTTTTAAACGGAATTTTCAAATAAATGAACTTTAATAGGTACTTCTTTTTAATTTGATACTCTGTGCGCGCCATTTTGTTTTTTTGCATTTAGTAATTTCTTCGATGAAGTGGGATGAAATTATTATTTTTTATTGTTTTGAGGTCGATTTTGAAACCGCATTACATTTTGAAACTGAGTTTTTGCATAAATAAATTTTAATAGGTACATCTTTTTAATTTGCCATGTGTGACGTGCGTGCCATTTTCTTTTTTTGAGTTTAGAAATTTCCTCGATGAGGTGGGATGAAAAGTTACGTGTTGCACTCGAGTGCAAAGATTTTTCACCTTGTGCTCTTTTGATTCCCTCGCTATCGCTCAGGATTCTAATTAATGAATCCTTCGCTTGCTCGGTCATCAAAATTGAGCACGCGGTTAAAAAGCAACTTTGCACTCTTGTATAACAAATAACTATTCTCAACAGAAATTAATCATGACAAGTGGGTGATGGTACTAACAGTCACTTACAACATCATCAAAGAATTTCACGACCAATTCTGTTACAGGAATCACTTCAATTTAATTAATTGGCAGCCGTTAACATAGCAACACGAGTCGTTTTGATTAATTGGTTCGTTAAAACAACGCAGACGGCCAAATCCTAAGAAAGTGAAATCCATTAGAATCGAGATTAGTGGCGTAAAATGTTCGACAGAAGACACGACACTGGAATTACTCAGCACCTTAATTATCCACACGGCAATCGTGATTGATTTCACTTGCAATTTGTCCAAACATCGTGCTTCATTTGTTCATGCTGATATAATGAATGAAATTGTAACTGTCATCGAAAGAAATTGTATTACGTAATCAGGGTGCAGATTTTGCGATCAAATAAAATTATACCAATTAAAAAGCATCAAAACTAATTTTGTGGTCGACCGACTATTGTAACGAGGGGACGTAATTAGTGAATTTCTACTAAATTAGATAGCGTATGGGTTTTGTGCGAAGAGAGAGAAAATTCAATTGTAAGAAATTACCTTTAGTTAGCAAAGTTTCATTCGTCATACCTGTCTACTGTTGAAACTTTCATCATAACTAATTGGGAGAACCTCACGTCGAAGTCATGTCGTGTGGTTGCTAGGAAACTTTTCATAATATGATTCTATGATTTACCTTTGAGGTAACGAAGTTGACTGAAAATTATTCATTTTATCTTCACCTGTATTGTCAGCATTTTGTATGGTATAAATATGTTATTTTCTTCCACAAAACCACACGAAGAAATATTCCATACCAGGTACTCAGTATTCGTATATACTCCCTGATTCCTGCATTTAGAGCTCACAGCTATCCCAGAGCATACCTCGGGGTTTGACCTCAGGGTCTCTAGTTCAATTTGGGATGTGAATAATACCCAGTGTTGATAATTCGATAAGATTCGGACGGAGCGAGTCCGACGGTCAGGTCCCACTAACTGCCATAATGTAACGAAATAAACACAGTATGGGCTCTGTGGAATAGTTTCCTTTATTGAACACTGCGGGGGTATTTTCTCGTCATCTATGTTTCTAAAACGTTTTTCTTCTGTACAAACAATCACCTTAGCTGTTTCCTAAATATCATGGATCGACTTTTAGTCCTATGTTTTTTGAAAAACCAACCATCTTTAGGACGGAGCAAATGTTTGGACTTTCGCAATTCAGTTACCGCAATAATCATTGTCAAGATTGCCCATCCACCGTTTGGCCTTGGAAAATGCAGCGTTACCTTGATCCTTAGACCCGTGTAGTAGTTACTGAGCTAGAAACTAGCGTAGATACAAATATTGTTCGGCAAATTAGTGTAGCCTTAGAGAGACGCCACAGGTATGACTCGTGCCTGCCATTATAATCAAAAGACCGCAGACAGTAAAAGGAAAACAGCAATATCTCAGTATATATTCTCTTAGTGACGATAATAACCTGGAGAAATTCTTATTATATGATGCAGGTATAATAACTTCTGGTTGGCGGAAAATTGAATGCTAAACATTCAACTTTAGGTTTTGAGGGGGCTAAATGTAGGAAAAATATTGTTACTTATTTCTAAACAGGGCAAAAAGTTTTTTAGATATAGGTAAACTAAGTCACATCAGCAGGCCTTATACTTACCTGCTCTTCGTTTGGAGATTCTAATATTCATTCATCAACCGTATCCGAACAAGGAAATAACACAGTTTATTAGAAATTGGTCCTAGAAGCAAACGATGATAAAGATCGTCGGTTAGACGCTAAACAGATGCATCCAGAACCATTAACTACTCCCAACTTATCATTACATCATCTCGACCATGACTCATGTTAATTAGAAAATCGGTTCAGAATCTACGAGTTTATGTTTACAGATACCAGAAACGTAAATGTTTGTTCCTATTGTTCAATTCAATTACTTGTTATTATACCGTTTTTTTATATACTGCTAGCTTTAAAATGATTTGGATTTCCTAATGCAGTAAATAAACTCTTTTGCAAAAAAAGCGGGCACCTATGCGAAATCTTAGTTTTAAGGACTTTACGTGTATTTCAAAGGGTTTTAATGATTGTAGTATGTTTCTAGCATCAAAAGGGTTAGCCAAGCATGCGTGAGAGTGTATTCTAAATTTGAATTTTGTACAATTGCTAAGAAATTGGTTAAACCTTGTTTTGGACTAATTGCTGGCAGAATGTTCGTCGGTTTTTCGAAAAGTTTTTGAAGTGATGTTCAGAAAAATGATAATGCGGTTTTAATTAATGATTAATGTACCTTTTTGTTAGATCAAAACATTTTTGAAAATCTATGAGTATTTGATAAAATTTTCACCTGCTTTAAATGGGCTATACTGATGATTGATGGCAATGTTAAGACTTTCGGTATTTTAGTATAAAGCGTTCTAATGTTTAGTTATTGTACACACGTGTTTTAAAATATCGCCTTTTCATAATTAAACACTATTTAGAGGAGTATCAGTACTTTGGGCTGCGACAAAACCAATTTAAAGTAAGCAGTGCCGATCACAACTAGTCTCCTATCGGACTTTGACATTTTTAAAAGTCTCGAAATTCTACAAAATACAGAAATACAGACGAGTTGTGATCGGCACTGCTTACTTTAAATTGGTATAATATGATTGTGATTCCTCCTTGTTACGAAAGGCATTTTAAATTGGTGGGTTGGGTATCGACTGCCATTTGAGATCTTTGCCGCTCGCTATGGACTATCAGAAGCCAGAAATTCCGACAACCAGGCTATATGCATCTGGTTGATGGAGAGCTATAGCACATCTTATCTTCCTGGCTTTATTATCTCCAACATACTTTTGAGACACATCGTATCTGGCTAGCCTTTTCCCAACTATGTTGAGGCTAATAAGCCAAGGCAGATAAGATGTGCATCAAAAATGCATCACGTCATGGTTTACAAACTTCCTAATGTCGCTACGAACATCAGTGACACACACATGATATTTATATCACAGCAGCATAATTAAAGTTCGCTATTGTAAATACAAGTTGTACTACTTTTATTTGTATGGTGTAGTAAAAATGGATCGTGCGTGAGCTGTGGTTCCATTGTAACTTAAAAGTGAAGGGCGTCGTGTAACTACATTGACATATACATATTTTAATTTCAATGAATTGTGTATTATGGTTCAATGAATTTGACTTTGTCTTTCAACTTTAGGTAGGTTCTGTCTTAACAATTTCTCCTTTCTATCCATTTTCTCTTTAGCAATATCCATCAATTTTATTACAAGCGCCAATGCGCCATAAAACTGGCGATATTCTGTTACAAACATCTGCTGTATTATTTAAACAATAAAATATTTTATTAATTGCTCAATTTATTGTTTATAGGTTTATACAGCTTCGAGCGCTATTGCTGATTATGCCAGGGAAAGAAAGGTGAAGATCAATACTGGATTTAAAGTTAGCGCACTTTCCAAATATTGCACTATAGAAGAGAAAATAAATCCTTAAATTAATGAGTGTTCCTGTGGTGTGGTACCAGGAATACCTAGAGGTTTTCTGGAGGCTAGCCACACGTTCTGACCGAAGGAACATAACGGATATGGTTACAGGAAGGTGAAGTACATACAAAATAAGTGTTCTTGAGGACCGTTTCCTGTATGTATTAGTGTGTTTGTGGATTGAATTATTTGTTAACAAACTCCAGCTTACTAATCCTTCTGTAAGAGTCAAAGAAGATCATGTTTATGTTCAGCTGAATGATGTTAACTTAACGTGAAAAGTACACTGTTATTTGTACTGTTTAACATTATAACTTCTTAATACTTATGACAATACTTCATAAGTCTCTCTTTCTCGACTGTTTCCACACCAGATTTTGTTCGCGAAAAGTAGATTAAACCGGCCGAACAAATTGCTTTATTTGTCGCCGCGACGATCACAATAGTATTAATCTTCTTTTCCACGGAATTAATATTACTTTGTCAAGGCGACGAGGTTATAAAGCTGTGTTCTGACGTCTCAACTGGTGTTTTCAGTATTGTAGGCTTAGGTTGTATTGAAGTATGATCTAATGTTAAGTGGATTATATTTGTTTAACAGTTCATGTATTGTACTTACCTATTAATAAAAAAACCGTTTAACATATTTATAACATGTAACAATACTACATTTTTGTCATTCGTGTCATTTTTGTCTTAAACTAACTCCATTATATTCAGAAGTACATGTATGTAATGGAATATAAGGTAACTGGTTTAACCATCTTCCAAGTATCATGACATGAAAATTGGCAACTATATGAAGTTCTGATGACGATACAAAAATACCACTCTTCTCGCCTGGAATCATTGTTATCAACTGTGAGCATAGCAAATATCGTAGTGTCCAAGTTTTTAATATTCATACTCCTTAGCTTGTTTTGTTTTTGTCGCGCGTCCGATATTCGACAGGAAATGAGAATGGTCTTCATGTCCTATTTACTATTATGATGATTAGTTACGTCGATGGCTGTGTTGTAGTGTGTAAAAGGTACATACAAAAGGCAAACTTATGGGTATTTTTTTTTGTTAAATTATCTGAATGCAGTGATCTGAAAAAATCATATACTTAGGATTTATTATTACCTAACATTATTATTACATGTAATCGAGTCATCCATGTAGATATTGTTACAATTGCACATCAGACGACGTGCCGATGGCAAGCGGATTTGAGAAAACTCTGACACCATAGCGCATTAGGAGATAAGACCTGTGTTAAGTAAGACTAAATAAAATAATCTTTAAAATCTAAAAGTTTACCAACAAACAGCATACGTTATTTTATTTCTGGATATAAATAAGTAGGTACATATTCGGTTGCTCTATCAAGTACATTAAAAAGAGATTCCAACATAACTTACATGTTCAAAGTAAAGTTTTGCTATTCATCCGTTCTGTTCACGTCAACTCACTTACCGGGGCAGGTAGTGGGTATGCAACATTCATGTGGCCTTTCCCCCGAGTTCACTGGCTCTAGAAGCATATCCGTAGACAACGGTTTCAAGTTTGAATTTTTAAATCTCAATAGTCGTTTAGAATAATGGAGTCTTGTGAACTTGTAAACTACAGTTATGTAAATTAATAACTGTGTTTCCTAGTAAGTAAGCACTTTAGCTTTATTTGAAGCACTATAACGTATTTTTTATTGACTCTCAATTACCGGATAACAATTCACAAAACTTCACCATAGTCTCTTAATGTGAAACCGAGTCTACCTTGCATTTTTTTCACCCTGAAATGGATAAAAAAGTAGGTTAAAATACCGATTACGGTTCTGAAAAATAACGACACCTCGTAAAAAATAATTATGTAGCATTTAAAATAGAAACGTGTTACAGTTATCACCAGAAATTAAAGACACTGTGCCAGTTGAAATTTTCAGACTAATTATATTAATGAATTTTATACAAGAGAAAAATAATAAGCAGGCGAGCAATCCTTATGGAAGTGGTTCTAATCATATTAACTCATTACATCTAGTGGGAACTGACCTAATTCAGTTACGAGTTCCCGAGGTGTTCGCGGGAACTTAAGCGGATTATGTACTGCAAATTACTTTATCATCATATTTAATGGTAATGTTATAAAAACAGGTGCTGTGTCTGGCCGCTGGAAAATGGGTTTTAAAAGTACAGCTGTTGTTAATGCAGTTGGTTTTAAGATAGGTGGCCATTTTATTGATGCAGATGGGGATAGTTTTTGTGAAAGGTCTATTTAATACCTTCATATATTAAGAAAATGCATAAAATATGTATAACTAGTGGCCTATATTCCAAGGGAAAAACTATAAGCCTTCATTCTTACTCGTCAACGTATAATTGCATACTTTAAAATTAAATATGAACCATATAAATAGTACATATTTTGGCGGTGGACGATAGACGCTGGCGACGAAAACTGAAGATACAGTTTAAATCTTTGCATGAGAAAATTAGGTAGAATATTTTTTTGCCGGTTCTTCTCCATGAGACCCACTCTTTGGCACCATGCAACAAGCTTCGGAAGAGCCCTCATAGGCCTATTTGAAAAAAAAAATAATACTTAAGGTAATCTTTGGTTGCTTAAGGTGTTTATGCCATGCAATGCCGGTGAAATCGCAAGGCCTACCTAATCTAGTATACCTACCTATTATGCTTATAGTATGGGTTAAACAACATTCCAGTGATGTTCTGCTAACGATGATAGTTCAGTAATTAGGTTCGTGCGTATGCATAATTAACGCATCCTCTGCAAACTGCTTATCTCTCATTTATCTTTAGAGGGTTATACTTCGCCGTGAAACCGAGTCTACCTTGCATTTTTTTCACCCTGAAATGGATAAAAAAGTAGGTTAAAATACCGATTACGGTTCTGAAAAATAACGACACCTCGTAAAAAATAATTATGTAGCATTTAAAATAGAAACGTGTTACAGTTATCACCAGAAATTAAAGACACTGTGCCAGTTGAAATTTTCAGACTAATTATATTAATGAATTTTATACAAGAGAAAAATAATAAGCAGGCGAGCAATCCTTATGGAAGTGGTTCTAATCATATTAACTCATTACATCTAGTGGGAACTGACCTAATTCAGTTACGAGTTCCCGAGGTGTTCGCGGGAACTTAAGCGGATTATGTACTGCAAATTACTTTATCATCATATTTAATGGTAATGTTATAAAAACAGGTGCTGTGTCTGGCCGCTGGAAAATGGGTTTTAAAAGTACAGCTGTTGTTAATGCAGTTGGTTTTAAGATAGGTGGCCATTTTATTGATGCAGATGGGGATAGTTTTTGTGAAAGGTCTATTTAATACCTTCATATATTAAGAAAATGCATAAAATATGTATAACTAGTGGCCTATATTCCAAGGGAAAAACTATAAGCCTTCATTCTTACTCGTCAACGTATAATTGCATACTTTAAAATTAAATATGAACCATATAAATAGTACATATTTTGGCGGTGGACGATAGACGCTGGCGACGAAAACTGAAGATACAGTTTAAATCTTTGCATGAGAAAATTAGGTAGAATATTTTTTTGCCGGTTCTTCTCCATGAGACCCACTCTTTGGCACCATGCAACAAGCTTCGGAAGAGCCCTCATAGGCCTATTTGAAAAAAAAAATAATACTTAAGGTAATCTTTGGTTGCTTAAGGTGTTTATGCCATGCAATGCCGGTGAAATCGCAAGGCCTACCTAATCTAGTATACCTACCTATTATGCTTATAGTATGGGTTAAACAACATTCCAGTGATGTTCTGCTAACGATGATAGTTCAGTAATTAGGTTCGTGCGTATGCATAATTAACGCATCCTCTGCAAACTGCTTATCTCTCATTTATCTTTAGAGGGTTATACTTCGCCGTGGTAATGAGGATTTTCCTGGAATATCTTTCAAGAGTGTTATTCAGGTTTATTATTTCAATAAAATTTCTGTTGGAATAAGGAAAGGTCATATTTTTTCACGTAATTTTAATTACGTTCGTAGGTATAACGATAGGAAAGAAGAGTTTTTGGTAGTCGTAGAAAAGTAGTTGTGAACTTAATACATAGGCCTGAAATGCACATATAAATACGTATGCTGGTACTTAAAAAAATTCGCGGGTTCGATTCCAGGTCAGGCAAGTACCAATGCAACTTTTCTAAGTTTGTATGTACTTTCTAAGTATATCTTAGACACCAATGACTGTGTTTCGGATGGCACGTTAAACTGTAGGTCCCGGCTGTCATTGAACATCCTTGGCAGTCGTTACGGGTAGTCAGAAGCCAGTAAGTCTGACACCAGTCTAACCAAGGGGTATCGGGTTGCCCGGGTAACTGGGTTGAGGAGGTCAGATAGGCAGTCGCTTCTTGTAAAGCACTGGTACTCAGCTGAATCCGGTTAGACTGGAAGCCGACCCCAACATAGTTTGGGAAAAGGCTCGGAGGATGATGATGGTACTTAAAAAAATCATATTAAATAGGTAACATGTAATAAGATTTTTTAAGTGGCCTTTCAAACTGGCTTCACTTTAAAATTCTCTTCTATTGGTTAAATGATCTAAGAAATAAACTAGATCCAAACACAATGAGTAAGACAGAATTAGATTTCACCTAGTCAATAGCAATGAATAGAGCTCAAGGTTAATTGTACTGAAAAATAAAATAGTTTTATTTACTGTAACAGCCTTTTTTACCGTCCCACTGCTGGGCACAGGCCTCCTCTCACATGGAGAAGGATTGAGCATTAATCACCACGCTTGCTCAATGCGGGTTGGTGATTTCAGACTTAATAGTCCAGGTTTCCTCAAGATGTTTTCCTTCACCTTTTTATCAGCCATTGGTGTCTAAGAAATACTTAGAAAGTACGTACAAACTTAGAAAAGTTGCATTGGTACTTGCTTGACCTGGAATCGAACCCACACCCTCATACTCGAGAGGTTGGTTCTTTACCCACTAAGCCACCACGACTTTATTTAGTTAAGTTAAAAAAAGAAAAATGGCACCTAAGTAACCGTGAACTTATTGGAGAAAAAAAACTGAACTTGCCTTTTCATTATCCCATTTGTGTAACTTACCTACAAAATTCGAGTTCCATAAAGAATGATAAAGTTCAGCAATAGATTTATGATGTCAGTCAATATAGTTTTCATTACAATTTATCCAATCCCGACCAAATTCAAAAATGTCAAGGTGCGTTTTGAAAACTAGCTGCCGACTGCAACTGCCGACTTCACTTTCAACAATTGCTTGAAAAATCGATCGACATCTGAAGGTGATTGGAAGGTCTGCTACATACAAACCAGTAGTGCAGCTGCGGCACATTTAATGCAGTCACGGCATGTGCGGTCGGCAGTTGCAGTTGGCAGATAGCATTCAAATCGTACCTTTTTTTTTAACGACGTCAAAAATCATCAAATGACTCCTCCTGCTATGGGTTAGCAGCGGTGAGGGAGTGTCAGACTCTTACTGACTAAAAACCGTCGTGTTCCGTAGTAGGCCTTTTATGTACCAGGGCCGCGGTAACTCTTTCGAACAATCCCGCAGCCCCGATTCAAATCGTACCTTACGTCACCTTCGAATTTTAAAATGTCAATGCATTTATAAAAACGAATACTGTTAATGGAAACAAGAACTATCTTCAAGTGGTTGTACTAGATTTGCAGTTCAATAAAACAATAGTATATCAACAATATGAGATAAGCAGCACTCGTAAGTAAGATTACCAAGCAGAGTGATGAGATAAATTCATTGTCAGTACAGTTCTCTAGTAGATTACATCAGTTTAACTGTGAAATACAAGGATAAAATATTTCTTTAGAAACAAAAATATTTTCTTATTTTTTTATATCTAGCTTGTCTTTATCTGTAGCCATAATTAACTTGGAATTAGTAACTTAGAGTACCTATATCGGTTCTTTTTGTTTGTGAATTAGTTTTCAACATGGATTCACAAGTGGTAAGTTTTATTTTGTAAAAGACGTTTTTGTAATGAAGTATTTTTAAATTTCTTAAAATTATTTTCAGATATCGAAAATAATTTAATTAAAGTAAGTAGTATTCTAGATTACATTCTGTCCATAATACAACTTTTAACTTGCTTTTGACTCACAATTACTGAAAGCAGCCAAAACTCTCAAGGGTAAGGTAAACGCGATGCAGTTTTTCTTAACTAACCAATAAGTGGCTGCCTCATTGGTTTAGTGGTCGCAAGGTGATTGATTCACCCGTGCATCGGAGAGCACGTTAATGTCGGTCCTGCGCCTGATCTCTTTCCGGTCGTGTCGGATTGCCGTCCCATCGGGTTATGAGAGTGGAGGAATAGTGAGTGCACTTGTGTCTGATCTCCATATATGAGAACAGCAGCCGTGGCCAAAATCGGCCGTGGACGCCATTAACCAATAAGTAGAATCAAATTAATCTGTTAACGTCAGTTCTACAGATGGTCAAATCCATTAAAAGAGCATTTAAGTTCATAACAGTCACGTCAATTTGTAGGGCTATTATCGGCATTTTCTTCATAGTTTTCATAAGAATCGGTAGATAGCAGTAGTTAGTGTTATTATTTTTTTATTGGTTTATCCACTTTTTATAGCAGAAGCGATGGTTGCAATACAAAGGTAGGTTCTTAATTGTGAAAAAACACTGTAATATTGAGTGACTGAGTCTATTGTGAATTCTGTGATGTGAACATTTTTAATTGCCTACTTATGTCTCTTATTTTTACGATACATAAATAGTGTAAAGTAATTATGACATACAGGTCTTAACACGATAATTTTATTCACGCAGTAATTTTTTATGTCGATAAATATGTCCGATGCTGGCGAATACATTATTAGCGGTATTCTATAATTATTTATCTAGCTGTATGCCGCTTACCATGGGGAAGAACCGACGCAAACCATGTAAATAAAAGATTATTATGACAGCTTCTATGGTGAGTCGTCGGGGAACCACTCACATAATGACTCATAGCAACCAATGTATGTACAATTTGCTTTTGAAAATAATTGGCTTATTAATTAATAGTAACTCCTTAGTCACGCATGGAATCTTTACGTCAATAGTCATTACCTATTGTCTAAAAAACACACCACTTTTTTCATTCATGGGAAACCATAAAATGCGGATCCCTCCTCTTGCAGCGTGATGGAGTGTCAGACTCTTAAAGACTAAAACCCACCATGTTCTTTCTTAAGCCATTTGTATACCAGAGCCACGGTAACTCTTCCGAACAATCCCGCTGCCTCGGCAGGCTTTGGCTCTATGGGCCCCGCTGGGGTACAAAACACACCTTAATTCTTAATCACATTTCAAAACGCATCGAAAAATATAAATAGAACAGTAGCTGAAAACAATTAATTATTTTTCGAATATCTACATACAAGTGACAGTCGATTGTAACTTTACCGGAATCGCTACATTGCTAATTTGCATCGATTCCTATGCAAAACGTAATCGCTGTAATAGAAAGTGTACGTATCCATGTTACGTTATATGAGCACATCAAATTATTAATTCCAGTCAGCTCTAACGAATCGTGATGAAATCGATCGAGTGAAGACGAATGACAGATCAATTATGTCGATCCATCGGTATAGAATGTCGGTTTATTGAAAAAATATGGGCTTCATTAATTACCGCAAGCTATAGAAGGATAAATAAGATGGAACGATAAACAGACAGGAAAATCGAATTTTAGAACCATTCGATGTTCAGAATCGATATCTGAATAAATTCAATAAATATCACTCGGATGATTTGATTCGCAATTTGTATTTTGAATAAAAATATTGGCTGAGGGATTTATGGGAAAGTGGTTTTCTGAACGATTACGAATTTATGTATTCGTTTGTCAAGTATGTATCGAGAAATATGTATTTTTTGGAACACCTGGGCTTACTGAGCATACATATGTACGTTTCCAAGAATTCCAATTTTGAATATAATACATAATGTATTCATGATCATAAGACCTATTTTTACGAACACGAATCTAGACACACGGCAGTGTGTCCGCCAAGTTCGAGCAAAAAAAGCGCCACACCGGCCGTGGGTTATATTACACGAACCATTTCGGGCCAAATTCGACCCCCCTGTAACTCAAAATCTATTTTATTTATGCATATCAAATTTCTAGTATCTGTTGAGACCCCCTCACTTATCTAAAATACAAAATTTCATTAATATACCTATTGTAGGTCTTGAGATATTGACGTCAGAAAATAGCTATTTTTACTATACACTCACTGACTGACTGATTCACTGACTCACTCATCAAAAACCTAGACCACTTCCAATGGTCGTATTGACTTGAAATTTGGCATGGAGGTAGGTCTTTATGTCAAGGTAAAGGGAAAAATCTGAAAATGGCCAAGTGTGAGTCGGTTTCAAAATAATGAAGGTGTTTTATACCCGGTGTAAATTTATACCCCTATGGAACTAAAACTACTAAATTTATCTATATTTATATAATATATCTTCGAATGGTACAAAGGTTTGTATTTAGTCAAAGTAAAGTAAAAATCTGAAAACGGCCAAGTGTGAATCACTTTCGAAAATAACGAATGTGTAACTTTGATCCACGAACATAATATATGATAACATGTCATGTCAGTCAGTTGGTAAATCTAGTCCATTTATTTAATCTAGTTCATTTCTTTGTAAGAAACATAGTGCATATAAAAAAATCTAAAAGATAGTATAAATGAGACATTTCTTTAACTAACTTCATCATAAGAAAAAATAAAAATAAACAACCTTACAAAAATAAATGAAATCCCACCCAAAACAAAAATGTGAAAGACTGCCAAGTTCGATAATATGGGAATGCTTCGCCTATAAAAGAAGTGAGATCTGAATAAGTACCAAGTTCCATACACATACCTCAGTTAAAAATAGTTGCTTTTTAATTATGTTACTTGGCAAGTTTTAATAGAAAATTAAATACTTGATTCATTGCGTTTAGTAGGTTTATAACGGTGTATGAAAACTTGCCAAGTAACATCATTAAAAAGCAACTGTTTTTAACTGAGGTATGTGTATGGAACTTGGTACTTATTCAGATCTCACTTCTTTTATAGGCGAAGCATTCCCATATTATCGAACTTGGCAGTCTTTCACATTTTTGTTTTGGGTGGGATAAATATAAACTTAAGCGTGGATCAAGATGACCGTTACATTATAAATAGGGAATGATTCCGTCAAAAATCATAGTAAATATTTTGTTGTCGATTACGATAGACAGAAAAGATAAGAAGATAAACTAAAACACAAAAATGGTAAATCAAGGAACATTGTATCTATCCTAGAAAATTTGTATCTACAATCGTAACAGCAACAATTAGTTAATTAGTAAAGTATCTATCGTAGTTATAAGTAAACTATATTATTAGCCAATTATTTAACCTGTGCGTTTCGCAAAATAAGTGAAGTTACCTTACAACAGGGAACAATACAGGCACCACATTCAGGCAAGAAGTCACAAATCCATTAAATTCTGAAGAGCCTCAATGTGTGCAAAAAATTATGATACACTTTTATACAACTTAATAGAAATATTTGACATTTGCTGCTTTCTTTTTGAGTTTAAAATAAGTATGTAACAGTGAGAATAAGTGCAGATCATTTAGTTCGGGCTAAATCTTTTGATATAAAAATATTAAAACTATCTAAATTTTATTATTTTCTTATCACAATGATTAGAAATTAATGCTGCTATTATCTTTATGAATTGATAGATATCGTATAATCTCTTCTAGACCATTAAAATATTCAGTGTGACGGGGATTCGGCTTACGCCGGTCCTAAATTAATTTTCGGTTTTGTTAATCTGGATCGCGGTGAGTAAATATTCATAAAATATGAAATTGAGATGTTAAGAGGTGTTGTTGTATGATGGTATGGTGAAGTAGTGTTGTTTACTGTATAATTATAATAAGAGACCTTATAGTACTCAAAATTAAGGTTGAGAATCGATCGTGCGTATTTTTTTAAAAGGTTTCAACGCGACGTGATTGGACTGTATCGAGACGTATTTCTTAAATGGAATCATAGCAAGAATTTTATATTCTGTCCGAGATAGGTGTCACTTGTTTTAATATGTTGATATTTTGATGTTATGCTTAGATATGTATCTACGTGTATTTAAATTTCTAAGCTATAGACAGTACGGATATAATATACCGAAGTCAGTAGTCAAGAAATCTATTGAAAACATTTATAACATCTTGCAGTCTCTTCAGAGGAATTCGCCTCAAAGGACGAAAAGTGCGGATAACTAATAAATATGAAATCTCTATGTTCACTGGTGCGTAAACGCAATATCGAATTTTAGGGCAAAGGAAATTGTGTTCCAACCTAATTGAAGTGAAGAGTATCGGAATTTTATAAACAACTATATTTCGTCCTCGGTTTCACCCGCGTCCCGTAGCCGAATGGTGGCAAAAATCCAAAAACCTTCTCCCGGGTCTAAGTTACCTCCCCTCTAATTTTCAGCCAAATCGGTCAAGCCGTTTTGGCTGAAAATTATTGTTGGCGGTATGTCGTGACAACGGAAAGCGGGTTTCATTTTTATATATAGACTAGCCGATTTCACGAGGCTTCGTCCGCGTCTT
Organism: Helicoverpa zea; assembly: GCF_022581195.2. Lineage (NCBI taxonomy): Eukaryota > Metazoa > Arthropoda > Insecta > Lepidoptera > Noctuidae > Helicoverpa > Helicoverpa zea. The sequence continues at coordinate 4,095,120 of NC_061459.1, read as the reverse complement.
GTGAGTACTAGTACCCGTACCTTGATAAAATATAGCTTATGTTACTCGAGAAGAGTGTAGCTTACCAACAGTGAAAGGTTAGATCAAATTGGTTCAGTAGTTTTGGAGCCTTTAGGATACAAACAACCAAACAATATTTCCTATTATTTTAGGAGTACAGACTAAGCGATCTGTAATATAAAATGATTAATTTGGGAATTTTAATGACTTTGATCGCGATACTAGCTATCGTTAGCTGACTATAGAATATGATAAGGTATTTATTATGAAAAGGCACCTCGAAGATGTTGGTACTGGTATCGGTAATATTAACGTTGCATACTTAGGCCAAAGAAAAGTGTAAGATTTTCATTTCAAACGGTATTTGCTTGACAACGTTCTTCAGAATAGATTGAATTAAATTATATCCATAGCCACTTTATCCAATAGATAATAATCAAACTTACTGAATCAAAAAATATGTAGGTAGCTCTGCTGAAATAAATAGCCTAAACATACATTATCTCTGTTAGACAACTGTGATTTCTATCATACCATGTCATTAAGTGATATGATTGGTTAACCAGACAGTAAGACTTTACACGCGATTCCTATCAAGGCGAAATTCTTAAACGCTAAGGACGCGTCTACACGGTGCATGTAGCTGGAGCAAGTTAAAATGCGCAAGTGACAAGAGCACGCGGGTGGGTATTTTGCTTTGGTACATGCACGAGTCGCTGAACCCCCACGTTTTTAAAATGCAAGTCAATCAACATGCTACTCGCACCATGTACATGCACCCTAACCAATTTACCTATCTACCTATTTACAAGCAGATTAGTAAAATTTATTCTGTAGCCATAATTTCCATATCGATATCTTTCGTTAAGATAAGACAAACAATTATGATAAATAAGATTAAGATAGTTGGCGTCCGTCATTTAGAAATATTGAATACATTAAACCTCTTTTTTACGTAATGTTATTATTATTTCGCCTAGTTTTGATTCAAATGACTGTAGGATGTATTAAAGTGCTCTGACACTAACGGATTTTCAGCGCGGTTTTTCCGAGGGGATCAGTCGGGCTGTGTCCAGCGAATAGGTGCAACAGCAATCAATTACCTATCAACTGCCAGTTCAGAGCATTACACGTGAAACCGCACGTCAGGTTTTTTATCGCTGTCGCGGAATGTGTCGCGCGTAAAAATACCGAACGGAAAATCCGCTGTTATAGTGAACGCGCCACATGGGCTCAAGGAATTGTTTATTTTCCCTTTACACTTGTCAGTCGCATTGAATCGGCCTATTGTGTGAAGCATCATAAGATTTTATTTAAGAACCTAGATCAAAAATTCGCTTGGGCTCTGATAACTGATCCATCTTTATTATCGATGTCATATATTGCATCTTTTGTTTGACAGGTGCATGTAAACGTTATGAAAAATATGTAACTTAACTAACAGCAAATAATGATTTAATCTATTCTTTGCTATAATCAAAATTCAAAGCTAGAAACTTCCGCATACATTAATCTATTCAGCTTGAATTCCAATCTAGGTGCCTGAGTGCAATGTAAACTTAACTGGTTTCATTGTCTCAAGCAAATGAGTTAAGTTTCTATAAAGTTGGCTTCCAAAATGTTAGCCCATTTAGTTTTAATAGTACTTGAATATTTGCTTGAGATGAATTTACAATTAATGTTAGGTTAGGTTAGTTGTATCGCTGAAACATTGTTGCAAATAGTGATCATTAAGTGCAAAACATCGATAAGCAATTGCTTAATAAAAATGTTTGTGCTTAAAGAATATTCGCTTTCGAATTTTGGTACGCATACACTAAAAAAAATTACAAAGTATTTAAGTGGCTTTTAGTGGTACCTAACACTCTAATACTTTTTTTGTTATGTATAGTATTAATTGTAATGGTACATAGGTACCTTTTATTTTAGACGTAAGAGGTTTATGCTTATGTCCTTAACTTATATCAGGTACACAGGACACTTTGGTAACAGTACCTAATAAAATGAAATAAAAATAATGTTTCGTAAAAGTTAACAATCTGATTCCGGCTATACTTTGGCATTCTTTTGGGCTTGTTTTAATGTAATTTTAACTGTTTGTTTTGTCCACAGTTATACGCCGAACAAAATGGCGGACAACAGCAATTCCACCATGGAGATGGGAACCAGTGATCAGGTAAACATTCAAATTAAAGATAAAATGAACTAAGTTTAAAGATAAAGGAACGAAAATTAAAGAAAAGTTGTCAATGTTGGTTGATTATGCAATAGCAAAAAAAAACATTCAAAGTCAAAGTCAAAGTCAAAGTCAAAGTATTTATTATTTGTAAAACATAGGTGTAAAATAAAATGAAGATCTTAAAGTTAAAATAGTGCGCTATTACATTGAGGAGCATTTTTATAAAACAAGAAAATGCCTTGAGTTTATTTCGTATTAAAAAGTCGTTAGCTCGTCATTAAACACACAATTATCTTTATATACCTACTTACTAATGTGTTTGTAACTGCAGTATAAAGATAAATCTCAATAAAAATGAAACCCTGCTTATAGCTTTAAAAGTATATCGTAGGAATAAATTTTATTCTGTAGATGGCCGCGAAGGATCCGTTATTTCTCCAAATAAAACATAATTTGAATAAATATTAACCCAGATTCTACTACATATTTGATCATGCTAGAAATCGACAATAGGATTGTTTTTATAGTCATATTTTTTTAATCAAAGCTGAGGATTGTATAAATAATTGCAATGTAAGATTGTATAACGACAACCAACTATCTATGTACAACCTATGCCTAACAGGGTCAATAATTGTTTCATTTTTTTTTTAACATACCATTTGTTGCACAAAATTAGGGAATGCAATAAAGTATTTAGTAGGTATATAAAAGTGTAAAATATTTCACACTTCGGTAAAAGCTCAGGTTTGATATTTGACCCTTATCCTGAGACTGTCATAATAAGAAAACAAAAGAATACATTTTTGTTGCCTAATAAAATCAAACTTAACTTTAATCCTCCAATTAATTGGTACTCAAATAGCACGTGCCAAGCAACAAAACAGAACTAAATCACAAAATTAAAGTTATCATGACGAAACAATGTACCTACTACAATGAGAAGTATACGTAATTGATACTAAATGTTCGACGACCATACCAGATAGCCTTCGATAACCCCCGGTCTAGTAACTTTATGTAAAAAAAACTTAATGAAGGTTCATATTCGCGGCCGAGTCCATTCCACTTTTGTTCGTAGTAGTAAGCGGAATGGCCGATTGTGAATAAATAAGCTAGGTATTATTAATTTTGTAAATAATAAACGTAAGTGAGTATGGGGTTTGGTTCAGTGTAATTGTGGAACAGTGATCTTGGATTGCAGTGATTTGTGGGTCAAACGTAATGTATGTTTTGTTTTGTTAATTTATTTTTATTTGATTTTTTAACAAAAAAATATGTAACAATGTTTTTTGAAAAGTAATTACAATAATAAAAGGTACATTTGAATAAAAATATAACGTTAATGTAAAAAATACAAAAAATATACTTATAAGTTAACAATTATTAACGTAGGTAATGTTATAGTTAGTGTTACTCCAATGATAACGTGCGTAAGACTTTATATTTACACATTACGAAATAAGGAAAATCCCCTCAAATAGGTACCTATTTGAATCTCAGGTTTAATTACAATTTTAAATAAATATAAAGATATACTTTCAACAAAACTAGTTAGCCTACTGTATTACACTTTAATGAAATCTAAACATTTACACACCTGTTGTAAAGTCAACACAAATGTTATGATTTTTAATTGAAAAATCTGTTACGTATATAACGTACCTAATCACTTTTGTGGATATTTCACACATACTTATTGCGTTGTCAAAAGTGTTTCGACGAATAAGTGGCTTTGGCCTCCTTAAACGTACCTATATTTTTTGCAAGATCTTGATCGTCGCGTCTGTGACGCTTGTTTACCTTCGAATCACTTTGTCTTAGGCTCGCAATGTATATCAAACTTCCTAGTTACTGAATTAAATTAGCATTAAATAGAGTTAGTTACTTTAAAGTGAGTTAGCAATAGATGTGAGATCATCATTCCCGGTGCATCAACAGTAAAACAATTGACTACTTGTTTTCTTGTTATATGTGGTATTTCGTTTTGTGAGGCATTTCGTTTTATTATGCATTGTGTTAATAGAATTGAAATCGAAGATAGGCAAGACAGAAGTGACATACAGTGGCTTGCACCGTTTCACGATATTGCCCATTTACAAATAGTTAATTTGACCAAGCAATGGGCGGTAGTTTCACGACTGGTTTGGTTATTATAAAACTAAGTTAAATCAGTTAATTTCAGCAACTCACTCTTAGAATTTTCGAAACGACGTAATTCTGTGGTATTATTTAATTTTCATGAGAGATCTCATTCTTATTTGTTGTTTCAGTAACTAAAACTACATTCCACTTCCAGGTGCTGGTCGCAACCAAACGCAAGAAGACACTAGGCTACATAATCGGAACAGTCGCGATGTTGGCAGTAATAGGAGTCGTGATTACCCTCGTGGTAGTCCTAACAGGCAATGAGGCCGGTCCCGTTGAACCGATCGTATCTACCGAAGGGCCGACCACTCCTATAGAACCTTCTTCATCGACCACGACAAGTACGACGACAGAATCGCCGACATCTTCGACTGAGGCCGGTGGTACGACGACTGAGTCTGGTGTGACTGACCCGCCGTTGACGCCATTGGAACTTGAAGAGATTATAGAAGGAATATACTCACCTCCTTCTTTCAATGCCTCTTGGTCTTCTGGTAAGTTTATTTATAGATTATTTTGCAATAAGTTTAGTAGAAAATTGAGTATGTTCCAAGAGATGAAAATTTACAAGTAAAGGCCATTTTTATAGAATATTGATTGCACAATCTGTCGGATATCAGTTATTATAATACTTCTGCATAACGACCGAACTTCATAAGCGTTGCGTGCAGTTTTTGTTTAAAATTACGTAAACATCAGGTTTATCTTGTCGAGAACAATCATAGTATAAATTACCACCAAAATACGCAAGTACTTGATTACGTATATCTTAATGGATCTCAAGTTAAGTGACGCAAACATGTGCAGTTTGGACCAAGTGACATAAATGTCAGTTGTCCGATTATATTATATTATTTTAGTAAAAAGGTTAATAACCGGGCCAAACTATAAAATAAATATTAATTATTCATTACCTTATAAATTGATTTAGTCTCAATTTTATAGAAAATAATTATTAGACAAACCAGTCTTACATAAATATTAATATTTTCGTTTGCTATTTATAAACCAAAACCTACTTCTGTGGTCTGTAAATGACTCAGAAAAACAAAAAAATCCCCGTGCGGTTGAACTTATAAACTATTTACGTCTGAGATGTAACAAAAAGGTCGGACATGTGACTGAAAAAAAAACATGCATTGTAGTTAGACAGTGTTTTTCTTTGTTAAAAGTTAAAGTGGTAGAGTAGCTAGTTCAAAAGAAAACTTGTACGTTTTCAAAAGTTTTCCGAAGTAAGATTGCTCTATTTTTCTTGTACTGTACCTTTAATGTGTTCATTCAGTTGTAAAATTAACTTGAGTGAGCATAGTGTGCTATATATTTACAAGGACACGTTCTAAGTTTAAAATCGATCCTCAATATGTATGTATACGATGTATAAAAGTTTTATATTAATCGGTATGATCTATTTTCTCGATATGTATAAGTTACAATTCTACAAGTTGTCGATAAAATATGTAATTAGGTCGTCTTAGTACTGCTCTGTACTTGATTAGACCATATCGCATAGCATGGTACATGCCTACGGAAATTCTCAAACCATTCATATAGATACTGTAAGGGTGCGTCCACATCTGGCGAATGCGCAGCACGCGAGCCGATCGCGAGCTGTCCGCGAGCTGCGCGCGTGCATTTTTGTTCGTGCGCCGCTTCTGCGCCGCCCGCGCGCAGCTAGCACGCGACCTAAGCGCCGCACGCGAGCGGCGCGCAGGCGGCGCGCGACGTCTGCCATCTTCGATAGTACTGAGCCAATATACGGAACTGTAAGGGCGAGAACTGATTGCGCGCAGATCGCGCGCCGCTCGCGCGCTCTATACGAGCCTTGCGTGAGTTGCGCTAAAGAGGCGCACCGAACTATTGCAGTGACTGCACGCGCGCAGCTCGCGGACAGCTCGCGATCGGCTCGCGTGCTGCGCATTCGCCAGATGTGGACGCACCCTAAGAGTACCCACATACTACACACTAAATAGTCGGCCGACAGTTGACCCGACGGTTACCAAAAAAAATTTGTGAAGAAAATTCTGAATCCAATAAAAGTTTTCAATTGTTCTGACACCGGTAAAATACCTGATGTTTTCGTTCATCTTCATACTGAATTATTAGCCCAAACATACTATCGGCCGACTTAAAAGTCTACGGTGTGCTAATACTACTACTCTAATGGTATTGGCATAGTGCAATTTGTACAAGTCATTCATATATAGTGCAGTGCATTAAAACCAATCCATGAATAGTTTAGAACGGGTGCGGCCATTGACCAGAATACTTGTATTGCAAATGCACACACTTGCATATTTACATAATTTAACAAGCTGTTGAAAGGAGAACACTTGGAAATTATTTATAAGGAAACGTTTTGGCAGTTCCGGTAGTCGTCTTGAATGAGGTGGCAACTGAATAGGATGGCCTATTTTTCTTAGAATTTTGAAAAGCAGTTTTAAACTTGTATATACTTATTCTCGTTTGTGACACTACAAGTTCTTTTACGTACTTAGGGAAGTAGCTATAGAGTCTGAAAGGGAATTATTTTCATGTGACAATATTTTTTCTCACCTGAAGTATTTTCCTTTGTATCTTGCTTAGTTTGCCTTCTGAAAAAAGTGAATTAATTTATCTATTTTTAATCTATTCAAAAAAATGCAGACAAAAACTGCTTAGCACACATAAATCACTCGTAAATTCCGATTTCCGATATAATCCGGTTCATTAGCCAATAACTAACGATACCTACCAAATGCACGGTGTTGCACCAATTTTATTGCAAATCGGGTGAGCATGCGAGTTAGTAAGGGTTACAGAAAAAGTGCATGAATAGTGTAGTTGAATGTTAGTTTATGGAGAGATAAAGTGGTACAATTTATAACGCAGCATATATTTATTTATTTATTCTTTATGTACAAAAATGGTATATTGGCGGACTTAATGCCACAAGACATTCTCTACCAGTCAACTATCGGGTTAAGGGGAGATAATATAAACATTATGTGTCATGGGAAATGGTAATACTCGTAAACCAGAATTAACTGTGATTCAACATGCGATATGATTTGGTTAAAATAATTTCATTAGGTAGACATAAACATGAATGATATTGCAATTCAACTCGTATATTTATCACGTTCAGTATTGTCTTAACACAATATAAAACCAGTGTTAATACTTGGTTACAGGGAAAAATAATTAACTGTACATTTCTCAAATATAAAAATACCTCATTGCCCACTTTCAATTTCACAAACAAAATCACCTGCGCAAACCATCATCAACTTGCTATCAACGGTACCTAGGAAAATGGCGCTAGCACGATCCTATCATATCTTCATTAATATCGTTTAATTGCAGGAAGCGAGGTGTTGTTCCGCAACGCTAATGGCGATCTGGTGCTGTATGATGTTGATACTGACAGCACCACTCCACTGGTTTATAACTCCTCACAGGTATGTACTTTTTTGAATCTTTGTACAGCCTGGAACAAGTGACAGGCGATTTTCAATTGTATCTTTAGGCATTAAGGCTCAATTTTGATCTAACATGGCTAACAGCCACCACCTGGAACAAGTGACAGGCTATTTCCAATTGTATGTTTACGAGTATAAGGGTCAATTTTGATCTGACGTGGCCAGTGATGTGTGTTTAGATTGACATGCGAATCCATCAAAGAGGTTTTCTAGTAGGTACATTCACACCACCTTCATTATTTCTACTAGCAGATTCTTAAATGTGTTAGTAGTAAAAGTCGTTCAAAACCGATTCCTGTAAATGGAAATCTTTTCATAATGACGAGCACATTTAGTAAAGGACTTTGTGGAACAAAAAAGATTAAAGTTAATTGCTAAAGAGTTTTGTAATTTAACTTGACTCAGCAAATAATTTGTAACTCTTAATTATATTAAGGTCAGATGCCAGACTGTGGGGTAATCAATTAGATTTGTGCCTAAAATAAGGAATAAAATTAAAAAAGAAATAACATTGATTATGGGTAATTACTAGTAAATTAAACTGTAGATATAAAACAAAACAACATTGGTTGATTAAATAAGTTTGTTAGCTCTTTTTTGTACCAAGACTCTCATACATGCACACAACAATAATATCAGAGGTATGATAATAATTGGGTTGGGATTACCCAATTTAGAAGTCACGCACTTTTAAAATGCTAATCATTTTATTAAACCAGAACCAATCTGTATTGAATAAACAACATAAAACCTATTTACCAATATCTATTTTCAATTGAATGAACTTGAATGTTGGAGTACAAATAATTCTCTATCATGTAAGGCCCAAGTTCACCTACAACATAAACGTTAGCTTTCTTAAAGCAACTGTTTAATATGAATTTTCACACTCCTACAAGTCTTAAGTTTTAAGAAAAACGGATGTTTATGTGGCTTGTAATTTTATAAATAAAAATAGTCGATTACAATTATCATTTGTATATGTATTAACGTTTTAGAACTGCGAAAAATGCACGTGTAATTGCTACAAATTCATTTCTATATTGTTCATTGTTTGCGTACAATGACATTGTGTTGGCATGACGAATGAGGTATTAACTGCTCTATTGTGTTTATTTGTGAATTACCGCACATTATAGATTGGTTTATTGAATTTATCTGCGCAATGATGACATTTAGCTAATCATAAATATTGTCTAAACAATGTCCTTTTGAATTAACAACTAAATCGTGATCAAAGTTTAATATTAGAAACCTTTCTAGATCTTTTCTAGAAAGTCCAAACACAGCTATGAATTGATGTTCCATCATGAAGTTCCAGTTCAATAATACCATGTATTGTCATTAAAACTACATGCAGCTGCCAATTTTTTTGACGCAATGATCATTGAAAGATGGTTTATTTGATTGGTTACCTTAGATACCATTACATAGTTACACGACGACAGAAAATAAAAACGAGCTGCATTAATATTCATGAAATTAATGGAAAATTCATACATTTAAAAATCGAATTGGCTCATGCTTATGTCAATTTTCAAAGGAAATTATTGTCTCTTTAATGAAATATTAAAGTACTTAAGAGATGAAAACGTTTCCCTCAATTTGTGTTTTATTGACTTCGATTGCATGGCAGTTTAATTTATTACATTTTACATAAACCGATGTTTATTTTTTTCGGATATTGCTAATATACAACCTAGATAAGCCAATAACATATACGTTACATATGTTATGCTTCCTTTCACCTTTACTTACTAGACCACCACGACTTTTTAAATGTCCATCATTCTTTCATGTTCAGTCCTGCTAAAGTCCCGTCACAAGGCATGGGTTTCTTACGTCTCCCAGAAAAGGAATGTACCTATTTTAATTATATATTCATTGTTACAGATTCTGCAGCAATCGTCAAGAGTGATGCAGCTGTCGGCTGATGGAACCGAAGTTATATTGGCCTACTATGTAGTACCGGTAAGTTTACACTTTCTAGCTGTTTTCCTACGGTTTCACCCGAGTCTTAGGGAAACTTCTTCCCGTAATCGGACAAAATAAAGTATGTTATATCTAAGTCGTCACATCTACGTTTGTGGCTGTATTTACATAAATTAATTATAGTGTGCGATTTAATTAAAAAAATGGACATTACAAAAACATAAAATAGTGTGAGAAAACATCCAAATTTTGAAAAGCAAAGCCTTCATTATGATTCGCAAATCGCTTTTTTTACAGCGCAAATAATAAAAGCAATGTCACAGATAATATTCGTAATACTAAAATGTTTTTGTTTTCATACATGAGCACGTTCCGTAAATATGTTGGCGCCACCTTTCACTTTTCGCAACAAAAAATAATATTTATGGATTATTTTGCAACCAACTGAGCAAAATGGAGGATCTCATTTCAAATATTTCTATAAAACCGTTTGTGTTAAACCTTTAATATTCTATCTGTTAATCTGGGTAGAGTTAACCCAAATAGCCAGTCTACACTTATACTTTTTTTTTGTTTTCTGTTCGTACCCAAAAGGCCCCGAAACTACTGAACAGATTAAAAAAAATCTTTGACTGTTGGAAAGTGACACTTTACTCGAGTAACATACTAAATTTTATACTAATACAGGCAGTAGTTGCCACGGGACGCGAGTAAAACCACACGAAACAGCCAGTTTCTCCTCAGATAATATATTCAAGTCACCTCTGCCGAACAAGTGTGAAACTAACCAGATAACAAGTTGGTGCACTTAAAGTTCCTCCGAGTGTAAAGAACACCAGGAACTTCATACACTGCATTGACCCAGTTACACTTGCCGTATAGAAAATTGACCCAATTTGACAATTGATTTTTTGTTAAACTTTCGGGACGTTACATTGGATTGGAAGAGTGAGGTCTTTGGAAATGTGTTCGGAATTTGAAATAGTTTAGAATTTGATGCTCTGTTGTTTTTCATTTTCTTGTGATTTTTGTACCAGTCCAATTGACACATTAATTACATAAATTAAATTGTGGATATAATGTTATTGCATAACTTTAGGAGGGATATAAAAATAAAAAATACATGTCTATACTAAATAAATATCTGAGGGTTACGTACCTAAGTTCTTAAGTCATGTTGATATTTGGTACTTTCCCTGTTTACATGCAACTCAATTTGGAAAAAAACCCGACTTTACACGATATGGCGGGATAGCGTGCTAATTGGCGCTTTCATCAATTAGATCCAAACTGTTCGTATCATTTACTGTATATCGATGTTGCGGCACGTACAAACGTACAAACAAACATGCCTAATAGTGGCAATTATTAAGGAAATGCGAGTGTAGACGTTCGGGTAGCATGTTATTTATTGCGCGGTAATTATTCGCCTAATTTGATGGTAGGAGTCACGCAGGTATAAAAATAGTTCAGTTTCTGTTTTTTTTGGTGTTAAGGTACTCTCACTTTTTTTCATTTTTTGTCCGATTTATTTTTTGTAAGATCTTTATGACAATATAAACATATTTATATATATATAAATGTTATAAAAGTTCGGATATAAAAATAGCTTGAATTTTCATGAAAATTAAATTAAAATTCTATAGTACACTCATCAAGACAATTAATTTTTAATATTATTGCTGTCGAATTTAATTCTGCTGAGGCATCAATTTTGCCTCGACTGTAAACTTACCATACCTACTTGTATAGAGGTAGAATAAACTATAGTAGGCTCTAAAAGTTTTAAAGTGTTCATGAGTCGTTCACCTGAATAACCTTGTAAGGTAAATGATGCTTACCAAATAGCTGACTGCATATCTCATAAATTCCACGTCAGTTTAAAGACTGTAACACTAACTTTACGATTGCTTTGACGTCTTATTTTAAGCTGCCTATTTTCTTTCCAAATGGCTCGGTTTGAATTATAAAAAAGATGATTCATTACCCTTCAAAATTATATTTAAAATTGACTCTTGATTATAATGGTGTTTTCATATTGACAGATATCTTAAGTTCACTTCATCTATCATCACGTATTGACACTTATTAAAATAACAAATATAATAAAAGCTAAATTAACAATGTCTTACGCTCTGATTTTAAGCCCAAACTAATGAACCGATTTAGATCATTTTTTTTAATTTTTTAATTTATTTATTTAAATCAGGCATCAAGGCCCATAGAAAACACTATACATAAATATTATAACATTAAATCATAAACTAATACATATTTTATATAAACTACTTAAAACTAATGATGTCCTCCTAGCCGATTATCGACTACGGCGGCTGTTCTCATGTAAGGAGATTAGCCAACTACGCAGGACATATTATAGTGCACGAGCATTTGCGCAGACACAGGTGCACTCCCTATTCCTTCACTCTCATAGCCCGATGGGACGGCAATCCGACACGACCGGAAAGAGATCAGGCGCAGGACCGACATTTACGTGCTCTCCGATGCACGGGTGTATCAATCACCACCTTCCAGGCTCCGGGCTGCTATGCGAAAGTCTTCTAAAACCCACAAAGCGATTTCGGCCCGACTCGGGAATCGAACCCGAGACCTCGTGCTCAGCAGCCGCACTTGCGACAGCTAGACCAACGAGGCAGTTAAAACTATACTATACTATATGTTATAAAACTAATGCACACGAAGTGTCGGTATTTGGTACTCCAATAAAGAAAAGCCTGAGAATATACCTGCTTAAATTACTTTTTACCCGCTAGCATTCAAAAGTTCGCCAGGAATGTGGGCGAAACCGTAAGGACCGTCTATTTAGGAAACACATAATTTAAAAATATTATTTATTTATTTATTTATTCTTAGGAAAGCTTACAGGCTAATGACAATTTTAATAACTTACTATATTTCTGATTTGCTAACAACAAGCTTCCGCCAATAAAAGACATAATATAGTACTTAAAACTATCGTAGACCACATATAACAACAGTTTTGAAAAGAAAAAGAGTAAACATTAACAATTAGGTAAGTGATACAAATTTTATGTGAAAATTAAAGTATATATGTTATGGACCAAGTGATAAATTGAGCAGTATACATAATGCCCGGTCATTATGAAAAATGCCCAATATGAGAGTGCAGTTTGATAATAATTATTCAAATAATCAAATTGACCGGGCACTATACATATTGCCCATGACCTTTTGGGCAAAGTAATACAAGCAACGTAATAACATATTTATATTCAATTTTTTATTGTTATTGCCATTTAATTTAAAATTAACTAAATATTAAACCACTTAAATAATCAGCCTCATGATTTGGATTAATTATGAAGGACTTCTGCCTTAAAAATCCACTAGTTTTTGCATTTAAAAGTTAAGGAAAGTCATATTTAAAGGGTGCTTATTAAACAGGCTCCTTTTTAATATAATTATTCGCCCCGAATAATGTATGTTGCCTTCTTAATTACTAAGTCAGCCACAATTAACGAGCATCTAAATAATACTATCTCAGCCACTCGTTATCTTCTAAGTAAACCACTCTAAATACAACTCCGCATGATGGTTATTTTTTAGCATCTAAATTTGTAGCATGCATTCTAACAGTAAACTTCTAAAATACTATTAAATGACATCATAAAATTTATTTATTTAGCTTCTAATTTTTTAACTCAGTACGTTTAAAATGTAAGCAAGCAACATGCAGCAAGCATGGCTTCTGTCACGGCTCCGGTGCTGCGGGGCTCCGGCGGTCCCATGCGAGCTTATCGTCGCAGATGGTTTTCACGCTCACCGCCGCAGCTTCGGCTTGCTGGCCGGCTCAGCCGGCCAGCCTCAGCCGCGTCGGCGAGCGTTAAAACTACCTGCGCCTCAGCTCGCAGGCCGCCTCGCCCCTCCACACTTACGCGGTTTTGAATTGCACTCTAGGGGTAGGACAGACAAGACTACGTGGAGTCGGTTTTGCAGCGATACGTTTTCGTCACATCATCCTCCGAGCCTTTTTCCCAAACTATGTTGGGGTCGGCTTCCAGTCTAACCGGATGTAGCTGAGTACCAGTGCTTTACAAGGAGCGACTGCCCTATCTGACCTCCTCAACCCAGTTACCCGGGCAACCGTTACGTGGGATACGTTTTCGTCACTAACTTCAATTTTTTGCTTTATTATCAAATTGCCCAACTGTCATGTAGCAATATAATAATGCCCGTGCAATGTGATAAATAATGAAGTTAAGATAGTTATTAATCACTTGGCCCGATAAAGCTAGACATTATTCATAATGCTCGGGCATTATTTATAATGCCCGAATTAATCACATGGTCCATAACATATATAATATGTAGGTATAGTTTTAGGCAACGCATTAAGGATATTAAAGATCAACATTTATAGACGCGAGTCAATCTTTAAAAAAAATATTCGCTAATAAACGTTTCACTGTGAGAGCTTTTGTGCAAAAGAGATCTACATCCAAGTCTTCTGGCATATTATTGAATGCACAATTAATTATAACCCTTTTCATCTAATTCCAGGTATACAGATACAGTTTCCGAGCTCGCTACGCCGCAATAAACTACGCGACTGGTCACACCGTTGACATCCTACCCTCAGGCATTGATGCTGAAGATGCTTTCCTTCAGAACTTTGTATGGGGACCATCGGGAACTTCGCTGGCGTTCGTGTACTTGAACAACATTTACTATCAAGACCATCTGAATAATACTCCCCGTCAGATTACGACTACGGGACAGTTAAATGTGATTTACCATGGTATCCCTGACTGGGTTTATGAAGGTTGGTATATATTTTTGTTTCTAAATTATTTATAAAGGATTTAGTAACATACCTAATTGGCATAAAAAGAGTAGATCTGAAGTGGCATAAAGCCTTGTTTTGATGATGGTAGTCTATTTTATTCGGATCGGTCTATTTGATTTTATTCGGGAGTAACTTGATTGAACAATTTATTGTCAAATCACCCATGACGCGAACAAAATTCCTTGAACCCGTCTTTCTCTGCTCTAAGAAAAAAACAAAAATGTTTTTTGTTGCCAGCAATCCATTGCGTTTACCATCTACTTAAATTCGTTTTGACATTTTCTGCGGCCAACCACTTAAGTTCTGTATACCCATTGCTAACCATTTTGGTTTGCTCTCGAGAGAAATTTACGAAATGCATGTTTACGAAAACGAAATATACGGAGACGGAGAGGTTTTTGATACATTGAAAACGTAAACAGAATAACTTATTGTCTGTTATAAAAAGTAATTTTCTATCTTGATGGATTAGTTTTACACATGGCTTAAAATGGTGTGTAAAATTGTTGTCTATCTATTTATTGGTCAATAATGCAGCTGAATTTAAAATACGTAGGTACACGATGTGTGATTCCTGCAGATTTTATAAGCACAACAACGATAACTTCTAGCCTTATGTATTATGTTAACAGTCAAGTCTCTTCTTCATACATAAAACCTTATTTTTTGTTCTGTAATTAAAATTCTTCTTCAAATCTTCACAGAGGAGGTGTTCGGCTCTAGCAACGCCATCTGGTTCTCAAAAGACGGCAACAAGATGGCGTTCGTGACGTTCGACGACTCCGGAGTGAGAGTGATGAGGGTCCCCCACTTCGGAGTACCTGGCTCTGTCAACTACCAGTACACACAGCACCATGAGATCCGGTACCCTAAGGTAAGGAAAAGTTCAGAAAATCGTTCTAGGTTTCCTGCACAAGAGGGCTGGAAAACTCCCTACAAAGGAGCAATCTCCCTAACAAGCGTTGGTTCTCCTAGCTAGCTTCCGCCAGCGGTTTCACTCGAGGTGTGAATTACTCTGCGTAATCGGATAAAATGTATAGCTTGTGCTATAAATGTGTAGACTTGTGCTACAAATGACCCTTTTACACTGAAGGAACAAAGAAACATAATCTTTGGCATAATAACATTACCTTAACAATATTGTAATAATTTTCCTTTCGGTTACCTTAGTCTACATTACAAATGTATACAAATGTATAAAAAACAGCTTGGTGCTCATATGTTGCGCGAAATATACATAGAGATGGGTGACCATATAAAGTCCATACAGTCATCAAACTGTTTCTTAGTAAAAGGGAGTATATTAACAGAACTGTCGTCCAAAAACTGCTTATTTGTGAATCGATAAAACTACATAATCATTTTATTCTCATTCTTATCTTTTTATAAGGTCTCGGCACTGTTATCATAATTATTGTAGCTTTAGTAAATACCAATTACGATAATCAGATTAACCTAGATCGATTACAGATAAGAGACATGAATTCTTTACATCAACTCTTCAAAGACACTAATTGGCGCCTAAATAAATATTAATAGAATTTACGAATTACATTTGTACAGACTAGGTACCATATTAAGTATGGTGTTTTAATGCCTGCTAGTAGTAGTAGTTAAGTAGTAATCCATTATCAAGATTAAGACCTTGTAAATTATAATATTTTGAATCTTATATTTTCTTGATATTAAAATACAAATAATTTAAAATTAATAGTTTCTTTAAAACAAATGCATATGGAGAACGAAATTCCAAATATCAAAGCTACGTATTTTACTTGAGACAGGTCTTCACCTCCAATCTCGTTTACGAAATCTATTAAACTCCACTAACGCTTTAGTCAAACAACAAAACAGTTTGCAAACTTCACCAATAAAATTATAACCCGCAGCTCTCACACAACGTTAACTTCGAAACCAAACTAAAGATTTATTCCCGCTCCAAGTTTCCAAAACTGCATCTTAATCATTTATAAGTTCGACAAACGTCGCAAGTTATAATGAAATGTTGCAGCGAGTTCGACTGCATACAATCTAGCTAACTCGATTCCTTCGGTTAATTGCGTCAGTCGCTCTAGTGTTAAGGGGAATGGGGTTCCTAACTTGAATATTTATAGGGAGGTGAGTTTTGGAGAGTTTTGGGTTTTATTTTCAATTCTTTGGTTAGTTTAAGAGCGTTTCAGCAAGTAGGTAGATATTGCATTCAAAAAAAAATTACATGAACATAACATATTCCTCTAATTTTCGGAGAGGTAGTAGGCTAGATTAACATCATGTCCGCTTTCCATGCAAGATTACTTAATAAAGTTGTGTTCTTAACTTTATTATACAGAGAAGGTCAATCTTTCACATAGCGTGTACATTACTAAGGATTATTTAGTTGACCATGGGTCACATAATGTCCTCGTTTTTACCAAAACACTTTTGCGTATCAGGTTCTAAGTAGAGCACCGCCAACTAAACTCACATCAAAGTTTAACGTCGCCTTTGAGTGAAAGGGCACACGACTGGTTTGGCAAAGTGCCCAATGCAAAGAACAATACAGATCGAGGTCTCGCAACTACAGATAAAATTTCATTTTAATATGAATGGCGTGTCATAAATCTTCGTACACGGGATGTTACATAACTTCACTTTGTATACAGAGAACAACTTGAAGGAACACTTGACTATAATTCACTTGGAATGACAGCATTTTTGGTCTTACAAATGATGTGTGAAAACTTTAGTCATGCGTAACTTATGTAAAGTGTTATATTTTGTACCTAAAAGATAAACAAAAGAACTACTATTGTAGATCTTCATACATAATTTAAGGATACCGATCCAAAAATATGTAAAAAGGTACTTTGCGGGATTGACCCTTCATGACCCAATTAATTCACTCCTCAAGCCAATTAATCCACAAGCCATAGAAATCGTGAGACATTATAAAACGTTGATCCTTTTTATCCATGAGGATTTTCCATTGGTACATTTACTAAGTTCAGTAGGCAATTTGTGCGAAAGTAAGTCCTTAGTATCCCGTTCAGCGTATTGTGCTATTAATACGACACCAGGGTTCTTAGAAAGTCTTTATGAGAAAAACAATGCACTTCTTCATTCAGTAAAGTAAACCAGAATATGGATAGTGTTTTTGTTGCCTTCTTCCCTATGATTCAGATTCTCAAAATGCAAAATTTATATTTTTTCGCAAACAACGTCTCCTTAAAAGCATTTAAGATACGCGATGCAAGTGAAAGCGTATATCGGACTCGTTTGGCGCCCGACAGTGCCGGAGATCGAGGCCTTGTGACCGATAATCGCGAGATGCAACTGTGATACGACACGTTCGTATTGCTGCTGCTGTATTTTAATTTTTAATATGTTTGTTTTGGTTTGGTTTGTTGTCATTCTAAAAAGTAAATATGGTTTGGAAAGTTAAATAGTCTCATTTTGGTGATCATATCTGACATAACCAATATTTCGAAATGTTGGTGTAACTTTTTCGTTCTTTGACGAAGATGACCCTTTCTGGTCGGATTTTTATAAAGGTGTTCTATTAAAATCTTGAAATTCCTTTAATTTATAAAATACAAAATTTTATTTTGCTGTTTCTGCAATTTTAAGCAAACAAACTTTCACACACATTATTAGACCCATTCTACCTATCATCCCTCAACATCATATTATCTCCACACAAAGCCGTTTCCAACACAGCCTTCGATAACACGACACATAACAACACGAGTCTGCGACACAAGACTATTGTTCGGAACGTGACGATTGATAGCTCAGCGGAATTAGTTATTGATTCTGTTCCCTTTTAATGGAAAACACTTTACCAATGTGGGGGTAAATAAGAAGGTCTATTTCAATAAATTAAGGCCAAAGTTTTTCGACAGCACTGCAGTTTTTTTAAATAAATTCTCATATATAAATTTTCATGTTCAAGTTTCAAAGTAAACAAAAAAATATTTTTTTAGAAAAACGGAGAGTAAAGGCCCAAGTTCACCATGTTAACGGTGACGGTTAAATATTCTATCGCTGACCTGGGTTTAACCTACAAAAGTGCACTCTGACTGAAGTAAGGTATAGCATAGGTTTACTTCAAGCACGCTTTAATAATAACTGAAAAACTATTCATTTGTTTTGCAAATGCATCACAAAAAAATAATAACAAAAAAACTCTTCTGAAGTACGAGTATAGAGATGAAGATATTTAAATTCAGAACAGTTTCAAGTGATTGATTCCTGCCTTCATTTCATGAATGTTGAATCTTCTGTGTTCATTTGTTTAGTGCCTAAGCGATATGGATATAGGGAAATCAATTGAAGTGCTTTTCTTTGTTTTATTATGATTTCGTTTTGACGACAGTATTGTTGTTATGGATTAACTTCTTCTCATGGTCGACAGCTAAGGTTATCATGTATAGGGTTGGGATACATGGATGATCTTATCGTATACGAATCGTGCCGACGATTAGTACATTAAAAGCAAGTTAATGACTAACTTTTTTGGTATCGCAATAGACAGTAAAGTTATGGCTTTATTGTGTTTTTGACAGTATGTTGATTTCATCATCAGTATCTATTCTGATAATGTGAACTATTTATTGTACTTAATTATGCCATTTTAAAATAAAATGTTAAGATTTATTTTTACCTGTGTTCTTATCATTTCAGCCTGGAACAGCCAACCCCTTGGTCACGGTGACGCTGATCGACCTGAATACCAATGTTTTGAACGTATACTCTGCTCCCGAAGATCTCACCCAGTAAGTGTTTCCTAAATAAATAAGTTATTTCATAACCGAATATTTTTAGTAATTGATATCATGATGATATTGATATTCACAAGAGATAGTTGAGGGACAAAATTGCTTCTAGATAGACTATTTTTAACCGACTATAAAAAAGGAGGTTTTCAGTTTTAGTATGTATGTATGTTTGTGCGCGATTATCTCACATTGGGCTGAATCCATGTTGATGCCCTAAGGAGAAGGCTAAATTAAAGACGGTTTAATTTTCTTGTAAAAAAAATAGTTTACTACAAAAAGCAGTTTTTATTTAAGATTTAGATCATACGAATCTTTTGCTGTTTCAGCGTTCTTATACATATTATGTGGTAGAAAGTATGTAACTGGGTAAGGATTATACATAGTACCTATAATTTAACTCCAATCCCATTTCTAAAGTCTATGGTGAGACAAACGAGCACTATTAATTAGTAGGGAAGGACTTTAATGATCTTAAACTTATAAATCTTATGTGACTATTTTTTTTTTCAATTTTGTTCTTGCTATTTTCAGGCCCATATTGAAGACAGTGAAGTTCGTGTCGAACTTGGCTATTGCTCTAGTCTGGACCGACCGAGTACAAACCACTATGAGAGTACAGATCTGCACCCATGGCCAGGCTTCTTGCACTCTGGTAATTAAAATTTGATATTAATGAGACCTTAAGATGTCCGCCCACGTTCGCTAAAAGAATCGGTCACCATTTTAGGAGAAAAATAGAATACACTGTTCGATAGCGCAAAGGACATGTTCTATAAAAAGTCGCTCAGAAAATATCTTTTCAGAAAGTCCTACAAAAAATCTGCCTACAATGATGATTATCTGTCGCACAACAAGTCTGATGAGGGCAG
The DNA here is from genome assembly GCF_022581195.2 of Helicoverpa zea. Taxonomy (NCBI): domain Eukaryota; kingdom Metazoa; phylum Arthropoda; class Insecta; order Lepidoptera; family Noctuidae; genus Helicoverpa; species Helicoverpa zea. The sequence continues at coordinate 4,074,949 of NC_061459.1, read as the reverse complement.
CCTAAAAGTTATGACTTGATAATACCTTTAAAAAACTTGAATAATGATTTGAAATTCTGCAGTCTTTTTGTAAAAGTTTTGTGTCTTTGGCAAAAATTTATCAAGAGCTCGGGGGTTCTCTCTTGAATTTCTGTTTTAAAAAATAAAGGACCGAGGAAATAATCTACTATCTTGTCTAAATTCTACGTTTCGTAATTTCAGATCTACTCCTACACGGAAGCAAATGGCTGGATTGACAACATTCCTTTCTTCTTCAACGAAGCAGGCAATGCCTTCATCACCATCTTGCCGCAAGTGAGTAAACTAAATGCTGTTTGTAATACCTTCCTAATTTACTTTGTAAACTTGAAGTGAAAACTTCCTACTAGTAGCGACATCTGTCATACTTTCTACACAATTTTACAACTTAGCGCAGTAGTAGTTCATGCGCTATCACATAGATGGCGTAACATTAATATTACGGAGTTAATACTCTCTCAGATTAATTAATATAACATAGTTGTATTCATTAATCTGAGAGATATTGGGAATGAAAAAAAAAACAGCTAATCAATAAGTACCTGATCGTCTGACGATAAACGACTCTAAAATACTTTTTAAATAGTTACATTACTTAAATGAGTTTTATAGGAGTTGTGGTTGTAGAAAGGCACCTTTGTAGTTATGTGGATTTATTGTATCTTCACAGTGTTTACAAAAGTTATACTTTGCACTTTAATAATGTAACTACAATACTACAGTGAGAATTAAGAAGGACACGTGGTATCGCAACTTAATCTCCCTAGACACACTCTTAAAGACTGCTAGGCTATCGAATAAGAGGGTGCATACTGAATACGAGTGGACTGCGGGACTATCGCACTCGGATCCGTCTAGTTAACGAATGAATCTGGTAGTTTTTTTTTTTTTTTTTTTGTATGGCATCTCGCAGTTCAGCCTAGGAGGCCGTGTACTGCTTAACCGGACTTTTCCCCGTGGATGCCTAGAATTTAAGGCCTCCAGCCAGGGGCGGTGAATCTGGTAGGCCCCCGCTGGCCTTTATATAGTCGCCGCGGCCGTTGTTATCGTTGCTGTCGAAAACTCGGTGACACGTTGTCTGTATGTGTGCGTGCGCTGGCGGTGATGCGTCATTGTATTGAGTTGTTTACTTGGTATGTTATAGTTTTATTTTTATTTTTCAGGCAGTGGACGGCGTTATGTACAAGCAAATCGTTCAGGCATCACAGGGTACCACTGCTTTATGGCAAACTCAGAATCGCATTAACATGGCACACACCGTTCTTGAAATTCTGGCATGGAACGCCAATGGCGAAATGTAAGTACCAGTACCAAGTACCCAGTTCTTCTTATTTATACTCATACCAATTAAACATAATGGCTTACCAAAGGAGATCGTCCACATAAACCTAAAAAGAGCTATTCCAAAATTCAAACAAACGAACAAACCAGTACGTCATTTATCATTCTTTTTAACGTTCTTTTTTCGAGTTTAAGTTTACCACACAAAACAAAATTGCTTTAAATAAACAAATGAATATCATTTCCAGATGGTACAAAGCAACTAGCGTAGAAGACTCGGCAGAACAACACATCTTTGTAGCCAACAGTACAGGCGTGTTCTGTTTCACTTGTGCCATCCGTCGTCCTGATGATGGCGGTGAATGCTTGTACAATGAAGGCATGCTCAGCAACTCTGGTGATAGGATCACTATCAACTGTGCTGGTCCTGATGTGCCTCAAGTCTTTATTTTTAACACTGTGAGTATTAATTTTATAATTTGTTGTAATAGAATAAGCATCATCTAGCCGTCTTCAGGATTGCGTCTTAAGACAATAATCTGGGCAACCTGTACTGGATATAACCTTCAAAATAGACCCGGATCTTGCAAAACTATAGGGGCGAAGTAGGAAAGTGCGAGTACTGTCTAAATTGACATAACTTTTTTTTTTGTTTAAAGTATTAAGAAACGGTAGTCTGCAGATATTTTGTCTATCGCTGATAGTATTCCTTGAATGGATCCATCTAGTATGACCTCTTAAAACAAACACAATTCATTGACTTCTCTGTAATATCATCAGAATTAGACCTACTGCTTACAAAAACCAGCGCTTAATCTAAAAACAAAAGAATTCGATTCACAAATTAAAAACTTAAACAAATTTCAGAACGGCTCCCTAGTCCGCGTATGGGATGACAGTGCTGAGCTACGCTCCATCACCAGCAACCGCGTGCTGCCGGCCAGTCTACGCCTCAATGTCAATGTGGGCGTCGGCTTGCCTCCTGCTGATGTGCACATACAGGCACCAGCTGATTATCAGAACAGGACTAATGTGCCGCTGCTTGTTTATGTGTAAGTCCATATGTAATTGAATGTTCAATGTTCCAGCCATAATTGCTCAAATTAATTATAAAAGTTGTTCAACCTATTGAACAAACGTATGGCATGAAGCTTCTTAATTGACTTCGGAGTCTCCTCGAGATGAACCTATCACTTCTAGTGAACTTTAACTCTCTTTAACACTGTACCCATGTATGTTGGCCAGGCATCTATACCTACATATAGTTAAGTAAATAGATTAAACTGTCTATAACATCGTTGGTTACGACTGATCATCTTCCGAGCCTTTTTCCCAACTATGTTGGGGGTCGGCTTAACATTGGTTAAGACTAATGATCTAATTCCTCATTACCAGGTATGGAGGTCCCGACACAGCTCTAGTGACAAAACAATGGACGCTCGACTGGGGCAGCTCGCTCGTCAGTCGGTGGGGCATCGCCATCGCACACATCGATGGACGAGGCTCCGGCCTTAGAGGCGTCACCAACATGTTCGCTCTGAATAGGAGGCTTGGAACAGTGGAGATTGAAGACCAGATCAGTGTTACTAAGTAAGTTAAATGTGAAGATCTTGGCAGTACGGGTACAACTGTTTGAATGAAAAAAACAAAACGTTTCAATCTTCTATCAGATGATCACTTATTGGTCTTTCATTGTAAGCCCTAAAATAAACATCTATAAAGATGTGCCTGTGACAATAAAGTATCTTTCTTAATGTCATATTTTTCGGTAAATATGTATTTTTCCAAACAGTAGGTAGAATTTTAAGTAGTTTCAAATCCGAAAAAAGCAATGAAACTAAAACAAATCCTTAATTACACAGATACCTTCAAGACAATTTGAACTGGATTGACGGCAACCGTACGTGCATCTGGGGTTGGTCGTACGGTGGTTATGCGGCCAGTAAGGCTTTAGCTGAAGGTGGCTCCGTCTTCCGCTGTGCTGCTGCTGTCGCTCCCGTTGTGGACTGGAGATTCTATGGTGAGTAATTTTAGTATAGCTTATCAACACGAATGCCCAGCATCGTGAACATGGACAAAATCTTCCTTGCTTTGGGGAGGTTTCTGTCTAGCACTGGATCAGAAGATCTTTTGCCCTATCATATTATGTTGTCTGCGTTGGGTTGAATTAGCCATTTGCATATCTGAGCTAGGTAGTGCGTAGCCAGTAATGCACTGAAAAATTCAGAAATCAACAATTTATCAACATTTTTACTGTCTTCAATTACTAAAATAAAAAAAAGTATCTCATGTTATTATTTTTTTCAGACACAATCTACACTGAACGTTACATGGATCTGCCCTCAACAAACGCGGAAGGTTACGCCGTGTCATCACTTCTCACTGAACAAGTTGTAAGTGCTCATCAGAAGTTAAAAGAAAGGTTCAAAACAACATACCAAACATTGTTTTAGAGTGTGCAATGAGTGAAATTTCATAAGAGCCTTCACAAACCTATTTGAAATAAAAGTATTTGACTTTGATTCCCGATTATTTTCCCGATTACCTCATGAGTTCATCAATGAGATGGTTTAGGTAAATCTTTTTTTACCATATTTGATTTAATTTGTAATTTATCCCCAAGGCGGAGGCACTTCGCGAGAAGAGCTACTTCCTGATCCACGGCACGGCGGACGACAACGTGCACTACCAGCACGCCATGCTGCTCTCGCGCATGCTGCAGAGGCGAGACGTTTACTTCACGCAGATGGTGAGTCCAAACTATTGAGTTTAAGAAGTCGGTTTGGTTGGGTTAAAATCAAAATTGTTGAAGAACTCGACAATGAGTTTATTACTCACTGTGTGAGCTGATGTTAGGAATGACAATGATCATTATTAGTTATTATAGCATAGTTTATTCAAAAGTAGGAATAGTCGCTAGATGTACGGTAACCGATCATGATCTAACTATGGTTGGCCTTAACACCGCCAATGAAAAACCAAATAGGAAGAAGAGGATAGTCATGAAAACAAATTATGAAGCTGTATCTTCTGACCTACAGAAAATTGAATGGGAAAACGTCACTAACAAAACCGATGTAAACGAGGCACTGGAATGTTTTAATTCTATTGTAGGCTCAGCAATAAAAACCCACACTCAATACATTAAAAGCAGCCGGTCAAAGTACAACTTAAAACCGTGGATCACTCCTGGCCTGATTAGATGCATGCGCCACAAAGATAACCTACATCATCAACTAAAACAAAATCCAAATAACGAAATTCTTAAACGTTCTTATACTAGATATAGAAATTTCTTTATAGATATTTCGCGAAAAGTCAAGGAGAACTATAAAAACAAGATCCTGGAAGAAAACAAGAAAAATGCTAAAAGACTATGGAATACAATTAAGGATATATGTGAAATGCCACGACGGAAAAGCGATTCATCTGATCTCCTGGCAGGTAAAGGAACACCCTCGGAATCATTGAATAACTGTAACCTACACTTCACAACTGTGGGCAAAAATCTGGCAAATCAAATATTACAACGGCTATCAACGTCTGAGGAGGACTTAGCTGCAAATGTCAACAATAATAACTCACCTACTGAATCGATGTTTATGACACCTACAGACGAATTTGAAGTAGACTCTGTAATAAAACAATTAAAATACGATAGTGCTCCGGGTTTAGATGGAATCAAACCTTCACTTTTAAAACTTATTAGCAACACTATTTTAGAACCGCTCACCTACATTTGTAACCTTAGTATTTCAACGGGAGTCTTTCCAGAGTATTGGAAAGTGGCCCTCGTATCACCGATATACAAAGCAGGACCTAGAAATTCTCCGGACAATTACCGACCGATATCCTTGCTCTGTATTTTATCAAAAGTTCTTGAGAAGATAATGAACAATAGAATCGTCAAGTACCTAGAAAGCAACTCTCTTCTCTCGGAAAGGCAGTATGGGTTTAGACGAGGAAAATCTACAACGGATGCAGTTGATCTCCTAACTCACATAACTTCTAAACATACAGATACTGGAAAGCGATGTCTTGGTGTGTTTCTAGATCTTGCCAAGGCCTTCGATACAATTTCTTCCCGCATACTGCTGAGAAAACTTGAATTGTCTGGAATAAGAGGGAAGCCACTTGACTGGCTCCAAAGTTATATGAGTAACCGACGACAAATCACAAGAATTAATGACTTAGTCAGCGACGAACTGGAAATCAGCTATGGAGTGCCACAAGGAAGCATCCTTGGTCCTACATTATTCACGGTCTATATGAACGATATCCTTAACATCAACATTCCTAACGCTGATCTCATTTGCTATGCAGATGACACCGTTGTGCTGTTCCATGGAAAGGACTGGGAAGACGCATACAGAAAGGCTGAAGCGGGAATGACTAGGATTTTAAAATGGCTCGATATGAACCTGCTCACGCTTAACGTTAAAAAAACCAAATATATCGCTTTTAGGAAAACCGTAGCCACGAATATTCCCACGCGGATTTTAAAGATACATAACTGCTGGCGGTCCAGCTCTCTTAATAATAACACTTCTTGTACGTGCAACGCTATTGATAAAGTAGAAGAAATAAAATACTTGGGTGTAATTATTGACCAACACTTGTCCTTCAAATCTCATACTACTGAGCTGGTAAAACGGGTTAGAAAGCAAATTTATATTATGAAAATGATACGAGATTGCGCATCACTCGAAATTAAGAGAACAGTGTACATAGCCCTCTGCCAGTCACTGATTCAGTACTGCATTGTCATATGGGGAGGAGCGGCAAAAACAAATATTATAAACCTCGAAAGGGCTCAACGTGCCGTACTAAAAACCCTGTTGCACAAACCATACCGCTATCCCACCGAAACCCTGTATAGTGAAGCGTCTCTATTGAGTGTACGAAAATTATTCATTCTAAATGCCACATCCAAAACTCATATTTCCATACACAAACGAAAAGACCTCTCATACATACAGACCAAACGCAACTTCAGAATCCCGACACCTTCAGTTAACTCATCATACGCACAGAGACATCCACACTTCCTACACCCGTACGTCTATAACGCTGTAAACAAAAAGTGCGATATAGTAGACTGTACCCGAACACAGCTAAAAAGAAAAGTTACATCCTGGCTGTTAACCCTAACATATGAAGATACAGAAAAGTTAATCACAATAGCAAAATAACATAATTAATAGCTACTTCAAACTCAAAAAAAACACCGTTCACACACATACGCCTACACACCCTCCACTATACCATTACACTCACACACACAAACATCCACAAATACACTATTCATCTCACACCCACCTCCCACACCATTTTTTTTATACTCATTTATTATTTTATTTTTGTTAATTTATGATAAGAGTTCATGTTAAGTTTCAATTTAAATTTTTATAACATTTTTTTTTTTTTCTTTATAAATTTATTTTAATTTTAATTAGTCTTAAGTAAAATTCAAATTTGTATTACTAGTAATTTGTATTGGTAAACCCTCTCTAAATTAGCGCCCAAGATACAGGCTTTGCCTAGTTTGGGGCTAATAATAACAGAAAATGTACCTTTTTTGGAAATAAATTTCTTATTCTTATTCTTATTCTAGTTTATACTATGCTATAATGTCGATCTATGAAGCAGTAATAGGTGTAAAAGAGAATGTGGAAATCATTCCTTAGGAGGAAAATAACTCTATTAAAAACTTTATTTTCTGTCCAATAAAGCAATGCAGTTATGGTTGATGGATAAACTTGACTAATCCTTTAGTAGTTTTTTAAAATATGTAACATCGCGTTACTAAAACGTCCATAGTCAATAGATGTATTTTTAAATAAAATTGTACCGGCAATATAAAACCTCGAGTTTCCTAAACAGCAACATTATTTACCCCAGACGAAACTTCACGAAACGTATTCCCAGCTAATAAATTAGGTCATTTAACCCTTGCCTTACATTAAAAGAAGGCACAAACGCGAAGCAATTCTCTGAAGTTATCCTACTCAACATCGTGAAGTAATGTGTGAGGAAATATCCGCTCGTTTATATAAATAATGGGCTCTAGAACATTCGCTGGCTCAGCGCTCTTGGGACCTCTGACTTGATATACTGCAGGTATTCAGTGTAGGTACTTACTTCTAAGGTGGTTTATTATTAGTATGTTTAATTCTAGCCAATTAGATGGTAATCGTTCTTTTAAACATACATTTGACATATTGAAAATGTTTGGTTTATCTTTGGGATATTGTTATTTATAGTCGATGTGATATGCCAGTTTGGAGTGACGAGAAGCATAATCTTTATATCGGTGCATCCATCGTATTATGATATCTAATCTAGATTGCGAAACTGAAAATGCATTCTTTTTTCATAGTCATATATGACGAGTAGGAGTCCTTATAACAACAAAATATTTTTTTAGAATACCACTGTAAACTGTATTACAAATTATTTTAAGTTTAGTATAGTTATCGGCACGAATCTTGAGCTCTGACCTACATCTGAAGTGATTTATTAGCAAAGAACCAATCCCGAGTGACGGCTATGACGCGATGCACTGCGGGCCAATCACCGCTTTAGCCCGCTCCCGCGCCTCCATTCATACCACAAAAGGGACCCAATAAATTACTTCTGCACAGATGTGGGTCAGAGCTCAAGATTCGTGCCGGTAACTCCTATATATTTCACACTATAGAGGTAATTTTCATCGATCGGAGTAATGAAAGTGAAAAATATGTAGGTACCAATCATGAAACAAAAACTATACATAAAATCTATTTTCATTTTTTCAAGAACATGTAAACTCCTATGTATTTGGGATACTCGAGTACATATTTTTCTAGCTTGTATTCAATAAATAACCTTTGAACTCTCTCCACAGAGCTACACAGACGAAGACCACGGCCTGGTTGGCGTTCGGCCGCATCTGTACCACGCACTAGAGAAGTTCCTTCAAGAGCACATGTTCTAAGCGTCACACTCGAACCGTTTTGCTCAGTGATACCTCTACTTAGTAGTAAATTATCGTATTTTCGTATACAAATAAAGATATTAACAGAGCAATGACAAATAGAACAATTGAACATATTTTGTTTCAAGTTTTTTGAAAAAGAAATTGATATTTATTTATTTGTAAGGTTAAAGAAAAGCTGAGATACGTACTTACATTGGTTATTATGCAGAATAGTTTTTTGTGTAAAGATCTATCTTTGCGATATGTTTGTCGATTAATAATATCGGTTTGACATAATTGTCTAACAATTTCGATTCGAGTAAAACGTATTTTTAAACGATAAGGCTATGAACAAAATGTTAAAATTTTATAAATATTATTAAATATGAATGTTATTATTTACTCCAAAAACTATATTTTGTTCAACCACACTTTAAATGTGAATACAATAATATAATAATTATATTATATCTATAGTTATAAAAAAATACAAAGTTACCTGTCTAATAGCGCAATAATTTATATGAAATATTACGAGTCATGTAAATAATTTTAAACTGAAGTAAGTCTTTTGAGTATTGTGAAGTTACTTAAAGTTGCCAATGTTAATAGTATGAAACAGGGTTTTCGGTGGATATGATGTACCTAGATATTGTTATTCAAATACCTATTTATGTGAAACAGTAACACCTGACATAATAATTTATAATTAAATAGTTTGCTGTATGTATAGTTTCAATGAATCATGATATTGATTTCGTTTGTAAATATTTTAAGTACTTTAAGTACAAAATATCTAATATAATAAATGTGTTTTCTACAATGCTTTATTTGATTTTTCTCCTTTACCATTCCATTATAATATATCAACTGTGATTTCATCAGCTTGCCAAATAAGGAGAATTTTTAAAAGATAGTTATAATTCCTCGATCAGAATTGACCGATTGGAAACAAATCTTTAAGAAAATATCTTCCTAAAGAAAGCCTTAATTTAAGAACCTTTCAAATAGCTACGTGTCAGGCACATTTTTATAAAAGCCTATCCCCGTATGTCAGACGCCATTAACGCCCGAAAAAAAAAACACTTTCACGCCATTTTCTTTTTACGATACAAGGATGTAATTTTTAACGCTTTTATTTACAAAGGGTGTTTTTATGTAGCCAGACAATGTGTTTTGTACAGGTTTGAGTGTATATAAAATGGAAATTATAGAATTAGGTGGCAAGGTGGGTCTGAAATGTTTTAGCTTTCACTTTGTTGGTGTGTTACGTTCTTTTGTAGGCCTGGTTGTGGGCTGGTTTAAAGGAGATTTTAGCTTTTATATATTCGTTGTTTGGATATGTTGATAGACAAATTAAATGATAGTGACGTTCATTGAGTGAGGTTTAGCTGCGGCTGGATTCTTATGCGGTTTATAGTATTTTTCAGACTTAGGAGAAGGTTTGAAGTCGGTTTTATATTATTAAATAGTTTTTATTGTCTCGTGTACTTATAAGGCAAACACATTTTTTTTTCCTCGAGTAGCTATTATTATATTATTATTATATCTAGCCTGTAGTGTCCCACTGCTGGGCAAAGGCCTCCCCATCTCGCTTCCACTCTTCCCGATCTTTCGACCGTGTCCACCAGTCTCGACAGTAGGCGTCTAGTTCGTCACGCCATCTCTTCCGGGGCCTACCCCGCCTGCGGTGTCCATCCTGAGGTGTCCACTGGGTGACAATAGTGGCCCATCTCTCTCGAGTAGCTATATTAAAAGTAATTTATGTCTAAACCTATTCTAAAAGGTATTTCCATAAAACAAATGCTGATAGTAGAAATGGTGTTATGCCAAGAAGTTTGTGTACATTAACATTTGTTAAGGAAGGAATAAATCGTTTAGAGCTTCTTGGCTGCATGCCAGTCGACGCGAATAGGTAATTGAGCAATAAGTGTAATGTGCAATAAATTGGACTTGTAGTGTTATATTTTATCTTGGCCGTTTGTGTAAAAAAACATGCTTCGGTATAGCACAAAAGCACCAAAAAAAAATATGAATAGGCCACGAAGTCAGAAGCCAGTGAGTCTGACACCAGAGCAACCAAGGGGTATTGGGTTGCCCCGGTAACCGGGTTGAGGAGGTCAGATAGGAAGTCGCTCCTTGTAAAACACTGGTAGGTAATCAGCTGCATCTGGTTAGACTGGAAACCGACCCCAGCATAGTTGGGAAAAGGTTCGGAAGACGAAGATGAGAAATGAAAAATGAATGTTATGTTTTTTTATTATTTTTTGGTAGTAAAAGGGTTAATAGAAAAAGTAAATAACCTTCCCATCATAATTCCTGAAAATTCTCTGGATTGCAGATTTTCTCTTTCAAAACAAGACATGCAAGGAATTAAGTATTCAAACTAATTACTATGCAGTTTCTGATTGGGTGCTCATGCATTATTTATTCATAATAAATTAAAATCCGAGCGAGGATTTTACACTGCATTTCTATGCAGAGTACACTTCGATTTTAAGTCCGTTGCAAAGTTTGCGAAGCTGGTTTTATAAAAAATATGAACTAAGTCGTTTTTTTATTCTCTACATGAGGTCAGATCAGACCGTGGTAATATAGAAAGATTTTCTTTGGGTAAGTATTTTCAAATTAACTGAGTTTTATAAATATTAGCCGAAGAACCGATAACCGTTGGGGTAAACGAGTTTTAGAGTGGAGACCACGCCTCGGCAAACGTAGTGTAGGACGTCCTCAGGCACGGTGGAGTGATGACTTGCGCAAGACGGCTGGCAGGAGCTGGATGCGAGAAGCCGAAAATCGATCTCAGTGGCGTGCACTTGGAGAGGCCTATGTCCAGCAGTGGACTGCGATAGGCTGATGATGATGATGATGAGGCAGGTATAGTACATTGGAACACTCGATACCAATTAGAGGTTTTCTATAGATACAGTACGTCGATTCTATAAAATTCAGACAACAACTCGCATTTTACTTCGCTATTCACTCTTACTTCGCATTCGGTAAACGTTCTAAAAGTCATCTCATACTTTATCTGTCAAAATCTCGAGTTTAATTTAGTTCATCTCGCAAACACGCTCGCAAGATTAGCGCTAGTGTAGTTTGAGAATGCCAATCACGAAACTCACGGCGGATTCAGATGCGAAGTTAACAATGAAGTCTTACAGAATCACACCACAGGAAGTGTTTGATCACTATCTCATCTGATGACTATAAAACTGGAATGGTCTTGTTAGCTTAGAAAAATAACGTCTATCCCATCGCAATTGTTCCGAAAAGCGTAATTGAAAATATTTCCTCATATTATAAAGTGATCAAAACATTAGCATAACTTACTCAAGATTTTTTTTTGGTTTTCGCTCCATTACTTACACGTGCCTTTATTTTCCGGAAACCACGAGAAAGTTATTAATGAAGATGTGTGCCATATGTATATGTATCCCAATCATTATTAAAAAAATCTAAACTGAATATACGTATCTTTATTGACATACTATATACATATAATTTTATAAGTACCTATACAGCTTAGAAACTATAAAAAAAAACATGTTGCGTACCTTCTACTTTTTTGAGAAGTCGGTTAAAAGTAAAGGAAGGTTTGAGTTAATAAAATCATGATAAAAATATAAATCGTGTACTATCAACATTTTCAACGGTATTATTATGTATCTTTTATGGACCATGTGATTAATTCGGGCATTATTTATAATGCCCGAGCATTATGTATAATGTCTAGCTTTATCGGGCCAAGTGATTAATAACTATCTTAACTTCATTATTTATCACATTGTACGGGCATTATTATATTGCTACATGATAGTTGGGCAATTTGATAATAAAGCATATTTTACGCTGTGCGAGGGTGGCAGTTGTTCTAATAAATAAATCCTGTTACTTGCTACATATTTTATGATTATTGTTTTGCAAATTATATGTTCTATTTTAATGGGAAATTATAAGTCTAGCCACAAAATTATTTATTGGACAATTGTCATCTAATTTACTAACTCGGCCTCGTTTTTTTTATCTCATTTTACTTGGCTTGTTTTTTTATGGTAGAATTTAATTTGAATTCAAAACATTGTATTAAAAATTGAAGTAAGTGACGAAAACGAATCGCTGCAAAACCGACTCCACGTAGTCTTGTCTGCCCTACCCCTAGAGTGTAATTCAAAACCGCGTAGGCGCGGAGGAGCGAGGCGGCCTGCGAGCTAAGGCGCAGGTAGTTGAAGCGCTCGCCGCCGCGGCTGAGGCTGGCCGGCTCTGCCGGGCAGCAAGCCGAAGCTGCGGTGGTGAGCTTGAAAACCATCTGCGACGACAAGCTCGCATGGGACCGCCGGAGCCCCACAGCGCCGGAGCCGTGACAGAAGCCATGCTTGCTGCATGTTGCATGCTTACTTCCATGCTGGGTCAATTAATATGGGATGTGTTATATTTTAAACGTACTGAGTAAAAAAATTAGAAGCTAAATAAATATATTTTATGATGTCATTTAATAGTATTTTAGAAGTTTACTTTAGTTTAGTTAGAATGCGTGCTACAAATTTAGATGCTAAAAAATAACCATCATGCTGAGTTGTATTTCGAGTGGTTTATTGGAAGATAACTAGTGGCTAAGATAGTATTATTCAGATGCTCGTTAATTGTGGTTGACTTAGTAATTTAGAAGGCAACATACATTTTTGGGGGCGAATAACGATATTAAAAAAAAGCCTGTTTAAATAGCACCCTATTTTAATTATATTTTCATTTGACTTTTACTTAGAGAAGATGCTAATTATGCCAAATAATGAATCTGATTACTTAAACTTTAGTTTATTTTGTTTTATAATAATAAGTCATTTCTATAAAACAAAGATATGTTGTTAAATAATTATATTTTATGTTATATTTTTAATATGACTCTCCTTAACTTTTAAATGCAAAAACTAGTGGATTTTTAAGGCAGAAGTCCTTCATAATTAATCCAAATCATGAGGCTGATTATTTAAGTGGTTTAATATTTAGTTTATTTTAAGTTAAATGTCAATACCAATAAAAAATATGAAATTAAATATGTTTGTATTACTTTGCCCAAAAGGTCACGGGCAATATGTATAGTGCCCGGTCAATTTGATTATTTGAATAATTATTATCAAATTGCACTCGCATATTGGGCATTTTTCATAATGACCGGGCATTATGTATACTGCCCAATTTATCACTTGGTCCATAACATATCTAATGTACACCTATGTATTATGTATTATCTATTTTTTTTTTTATTCTTAAAAAACTTATAAATATGATGGGTGCATTTTTTTTAACATGCTGCCTCGTTAAAATTGTAGCTTTATTAAAAAATCGAGATATTTATAGTTCTTAAACCACACATCACCTGCAACTTATCCATCCGTATCTAAGATAAGGCGACATCTTGACAAATAGTTCAGCATCTGACCCTTTTTAGCCGAACATGATTAGTGGGCCGACCGAAGCTTTTACTGCTTTTTATAGAAAACTCAAGACTGTTTACTGTCCCAGATTATTCGCGGGTCGAAAGCATCTTTAGTTGGGTTTCTTTGTTTTTGATAAAGCTTGGCTTTTTTGGGGTTAAGGTCAGATACTACGTGTGGAAAGTTTTTAGGTTTAGGCTGTTGCGTTGGTACTATTTTTATAGGTATTGAACCTAGATGTTTGGTTACTAGTGATTCAAAGTATCTTGAAAAGTTAATGTCAAATACAAACTAGTGGATATTTAATTTAAGTAATTAGTCAAAGTCATTAATTAATTATACCCTGGCGATATAAATGGGCTACAGATTACCTATTAAACGCTACATGCTTCTATAACATGGTTTCCATAAATCTTGTCTCATTTGAGTGATAGGTAGCTTACACTAAGACTGGACAGACTACGTGACACGAGTTAAGCTGATACACACCACAGTTGCTCTATTGCATAAATATGCATATCTATCTACGTCAACCTCATTTACGGCTTATAATGAATAGGCAGTACCTATGGGCATGTTTCCTTTCCTAACATTCTTCTTTACCAATAATAATTCAGTAAGAAATCCACCAAAATAATTAGGTGCCTGAAATACGACCACAACTTTAATACTTCAACTATTATTTTAATACTCCCGTAACTTATCTCCAACGTTTGCAATTCCAATTACATCCTATTATCTTTGTCTCTGCCCATTAAGTAACCATTCATTTTTACATAAAAACTGAATCGAGCAATTCCGGCCTTATTTACGAGCAATCAAACTCGTTCCAAGTTTAAATTGTGCAGTTTCGTAGCTCATTGATAATAAAAAATGTTACAAAACGCTTAAGTAGGACGATAATTCATAAAGTTCTTCACTTAAATACACCTGCTGCCAAAATACTGGGAACAAAAGATGGATATCGAGTCCCTGTAGATGTTCAAAAGAATTACTGAAAAAAGAATATTTTGTAAGTTCAGAAATATTGAGACATGGCCCCAATAAGTAGTATTGTGTGTTTTGTTAAGCAGATTTTTTGTTCGTTTTTGTTTGGAAACAATTATTCAGAATAGACAAGAAAGCGTGTGATACTGTAAAGGTGTATTTAAACCCAAAGAACTAGAGATAAAAAGAGCATTCTGGCGCAGCATATTAGCATTATACTCTTAATACTCTTTTGATGTTCCTTCCACCAAGGAAAGTTGATAGAAGGTGACAGGTTGTTTGGTTTAAATACTCATTTTACATAAATATGAGAAAATATATTAGTGACTTTTCCTCGATTTTGCCCCAACTTCAAAAAAACCTTCAGAAATAGGAAAAAAACAAACTTTTATTAATCGAATTCCAGGAGAGCATTTTCCTCCTTTTCCTTATCAACGTACTTAGGCACAAGTTGGAAACCGATACGGACAAACAAATGTAAGTACGGGTGCGAAGTAATTTACTTACGATGAAAGTGAAATCTGAAACTAAAAGGCTGTGCTCAGATTATTTTTTTGTTTGATTTGTTTTCTTTTATATTTTATTGTTTTCGGCGGGACAGTTTCTGATATTAAAATTACTAAAGTACGAGACTTTAGTACATATTCATTTTCACAAAATTAAGCGCTTTATTTAGGTACTTTATTGGTGCTGGTCTCACTACAATTACTAACTTGTAATAATCTTATTTCTCAAATAATTAGCCATAAATGCAGTAATGGTGTGATTTCTTTATTACAATTGATAATTTTGACATACTACCTTACACTATATAGGATTTGTATGGTTCCTTAAAGTTCAAGCCTAAAAAATTAAGATACCTAACAAACATTCAAAACTAGAACACAAAAATTACACCATTTGACTTATCAAATTATCCACACAATAGACAATTTTTCCAGAAGATGTTTTCGTACATAAACGCCCTCGAGGGCCGCGAACTAAAGAAAAGAAAACTCCGCTAATTTATTCTTATGTTTTTGCCTTGAATTCTGTTTAAGGGCACCATCTATCTTCATCTGTGAAAAAACATCGCGAGTAAAGAGTGACGGGCTTAATGAAGGAACATTCCTTACTGATTTCGAAGAAAGCGGGCAGACGTGGACTTTCATTAATGGTCAAGATTTTTTTACAGTTAGCATAGAAAAAAATGTGGTAGTGTGGACGATAGTTTTTTGGTAGTTCGGGGTTTTTGGGATGAGATGTTATTTTACTGTAAAAAAACGAATCAATGAAGGGATCTACCAGACAGGGAGCGGTCACGCGGTCAAGCGTTCAAGTTTTGCGTTCAAGCTCTACTACCACTACTTCTTGACCGACGCGGTCAGAATGCCTACTGTGTGAGCATATCTATATAACGTAATATGACACAAAGAACGCTAAACTGACCGCTGACCGCGCCGCGTCTGATAGATCCCTAAAACAGGCAGGTGTAAACAGTTACCTACCCATCTTTAAAAATAAATGTAAGGCTCACTCACTCACATTTCAATGGCATGATGCTTAATAGAGTAGGCAATCATTTTTTGGACTTAAACAATTTATAGTTTTTTTCCTTATATAATTTTGGACAGTAAAATAATGGCAAAAGGTGATTGCCTTTATAAACAGATCCAGTATAGAGTTTGGGAGTGCACTGCCCGTAATGTCCGGAGTATATCTACGGTTGTTGAATAATAGCTAGCTTAGTTTGAGATTTGTCTCAGGTGGACCTAAGAGGTTTGGGAAGGCGTAAGCCTCTTAGCCCAGAGCATCTAACACGACAATCATTACTTGGCCTAGGACTTATATGGCCTGGTATTTCAGTCCATGGTTATTTCCTATAAATAATAATTTCTAAGTTCAGTATTCAACAACCCCTAATTTGGAACTAAATCGAAATGTGCGTGTACGTAGAACATTACATTAGTATCGCACAACGATTGTATGTAATATGTAATATTACGAAGAATGAGTGAATAGCATTGCTATTATATTCTATTATCTTCAATATTGTGCAATAATACTTACATACTTTTCAAAGAAGAATTCTTCGTATTATCGAGATATTTCTAATACTTGCGGTTAAGTTCTTGCCCTGGAAAAAATAATTCTAGGTTAAAGATATTTCTAATATCAATTTAACTGTGATAATTATAAACGTGTGATTAAGTTCTCTATTTGGTAAAAAGATATGCACTGAAATGTATGAGCATAATTTTGTTCGAAGAGTCTTTACATATTTTCATTTTTATATTTTGAAAGAATAGATGAATATCATATTATTATTTACAACTAACAATTTCCAAGAATTTCTCAAGCTTACATTGTAATCCTAGCACGTGATTGATGCTAATGCATAAATTAACAAAATATGTCATAAATTAAATCATAAAAGGTAAATGTGCCTTCAACAAAACAATTTATCTTCATAAATTATTTCTTGAAAACAGATGCTAATATACTCTGAAAGATAATCATATTATTAAGAAATATTCTTATTTATAAAATAATTAGTAGTACAAATTATATTACCTAAGTGATTGAGTGCATGCTCGTTTATCTCCAAAATATTGTAAATTAAGGTGCTCTTTCACTTGGAGCGTTCACTGTAATGTTACAGATTCGAGCATTGCAATATTTAGCATATAGTACGCGAGTGTTCGTCAGTCAGGAATGCTACTTACTAGCAGACTTTGTTCCAATCCCACGTCAGAGGCTGTCAGGTAGATTTGAGAAAACTTTGACACTAGGGCTTGTGAGGCGATTAAACCTGCAGCTATATATATATACCTGTATAACGTGACGTTCAAAATTGAGTCTGAAACGTAACAAACCGAACATTCCAAGTGAGTGACAATAAAGTTATTCGACTATTTCCTTCAGAAATTCATGCAATCAACTTGTGTGTTAATTGGAAAGCTTTGGCTTTGTTCCAGTGTTATCAAATTTTCCAATTTGCCATGAAAATGACTGATTCATTTAATCCAATTAGGCATCTTTATTGAATACTTAGTAAAGGTATTTATTATCATTGTCGCTTGATACGTAAATGATTGACAGCAGCAGTTAGGGTCCTATATGATGCGCTAGTCAGGAGTCATCTGGAACATAGTTCGGTCATACGGGCCCCACACGAAGCGAAGTACGCGGTTATGTTAGAGCGAGTTCAGAATAAATTCACGCGCCATCTGTACAAGAAGCTATATGGGGTATATCCATTTTACCCACTGATGTATCCCACCCTGTTTGTCCTGGGCATGGTTGGCTATAATCAACTGCGTGTCCGACGAGAGTTTGCACTGGTTGCCTACTTGGTGAAGGTGCTTCGCGGATTGGAGAGTCACCCGGCAGTGCTGCAGCGCTTGAGCCTGTGTGTGCCGGACCGCTACGTGTGGCGGCGGCGAAGCCCACCTCTACTACTGGTACCCACAGCGAGAACCAACCTACTCGCCAAAGCACCACTAACTAGAGCTATCGGCACAATTAATGACCTACATAAAAAGATTGATGTATTTACATGCTGTTTGGGTGAATTCACAAAGGAATTACTGTTTATTTTATGCTATAAGTAGAATAATAATATTTAATAATATGTTACCAAGTAGAATAATGTATAATATAATAGTTGTAAATAACGTAGTTTTTAAAATAGTGTTAAGTTCTTAGCTATCGTATTAGGATAAGTCCTGTGATGATAGTTTTAAGGTGGTTTAATAAATAAATAAATAAATAAATGATTGTAATTTATAAAGACTGCTTGATATTCATAAAATGCCTCTCTTTATCAGTGTCGCCATTGGATCATTTTGGATTAGGAAGTCCAAATTTTGCTCAAAGATTTTAATTCAAATTCATCAAAGATTTTATATAGATTCTATATAGATATATAGGCATGATAAAAAAACCATTTCAGAAGCTTCAAAAGCAGTAAAAAAGGACATCTATGTATAAATAATAACGGATAAAAGTAAGTACAGCACCATCTGCCCCGGAGACTAATTTGAAGGAAACTACTTTTGTTCTTAGCCTTTTGGGAGTACGCCAACTGACCTAACTTATCCTATTTCAAGTAGTAGAACTTTCTTCCCAAATATGTAGGCTGTTTTATTCTCATATTATAGCGATCGAAAATATAGATTGCTGAAGTTTTAGAGGGTTCTGTTTCTAACATTGAACCTTATTTTTATGCAACTTTTGTGGAAAAGCTCCCTATAGTTGGAATTCGATTGAGGCTAGCTTCCTTTTAAATCATTATTCTATTTTAATGTAAATATATTTTCACTGTGATCAGTTTTTGTAGTTGTCTTTTGCCTAAATTGAAATAAATGAAACGGTGGTCTTCGACATTATTTATTAATATTTTTACATTCTGCTATCATTTTAAGTGAAAATCACCAGTTCAAACACAATTCATCTACTTTACGTAATTCATGAAACTAGAAAGGCAAATACCTTCTCAAAATCAGCACACTCAGTATCAAGTATCAAGTGATTTGGACCCAACCAAACATAATAATACGTTGTTTGTCGGAGGAAATTGAGAGGCAACCAAGTGTACCCTTTTAAGTTAGTTCAAATATCATGTATCGGTTACGCTTTTAACCCTTTCTAGGTGAAGGAATCCCGTCGGTGTCAGAGAAACCTCAGTTTG
The DNA here is from genome assembly GCF_022581195.2 of Helicoverpa zea. Lineage (NCBI taxonomy): Eukaryota > Metazoa > Arthropoda > Insecta > Lepidoptera > Noctuidae > Helicoverpa > Helicoverpa zea. Next base: position 4,055,598 of record NC_061459.1, on the reverse strand, counting down.
TTTATTAGTAGTGTTTACATTCCGAAAGTGGTTGGTTTTCTAGAGTAAATTGTTGTGTGAGGCGGAAATCTGGAGTTGTTTTACAACCCTTTCACTCTAGTGGATTTGTTCGCGAAGTTTCAGGTGTTTTCGTTTGCAGATATTCTAATCTACCTAATACGTAGTAGCCAAACAAGCATTGTTAAAAAAGTTGGAAAAACCGAGCAATTCACTAGTCCATTAGTGTGCAACTTCAGGTAAGAATTTGGCCAATTCTTAGTCGTAGGGAAGCACCATTACGACGAGTAAATCCAACGTAATATCGCGTTTAATAAAGGTTCATAGCAAAGCTTACGTTTACATAAATAATGTCTACACGCATTATAACTGCATGAAAATTAATAATTGCATACTGAAATCTCGTTGAAATCGAAATGTTACGTAAACTGATTTTATCCGCACTTTTGTCTTCCGTTTCCGTTTGGCTTCCGTTTAATTATGAAACTGATATAAGAATGATTTTTCATTGCACTGTTTATTTTTAATCCAGATTTTCGTTTAGAGCTTTTAAAGTAAGATTATAATTTTAAATCTTAAACTGAAGAATCATCTTTATAAGCTGACGATGCTAACTAATCTCTAAGTTACTGAGAAAATTGTAGATATTGCTATTTGTATGATAATATCGTTTACAATTTAAATGCTGGGCCAAGCGCTAGTTCATTACACATGTCTCTGCGACTTATGTCGTTGCGTCTGACTTTGTTGTTATGTAGGTACTTTGATGCCCGTTTTCACCAACGAATACCTAAATTTAGGGAGCATTTACGGAACACTTAATAAGAATTTGATTTTCACCAAAGCCTAGGTGTCAATTTTAACCTAAAAATTTCACTTAAACTTGGGAGCCCGATTGATGCCTGCTTAAACAACTCCTATCATTATCATTACAGAATACAAACATATTTTGAACCGTTTCTGGCGATGGATAGTGAAATGTACCTTTATATGTTATGTAACACCAAAAATACCATGTTTAAAAAGCAAAAAAAAAATGAAACGTAAACTTTTAGAAATTTTAGAAGCTGTGGACTGTGGAGGTTGTGGATATGTAAAATAATAATCATTAGAAGACCACGTACCTATCTTACGTGAAAGAGCAGATGTCTGAGAAAAAAGTACGATGATCATGACTTTTTTATAAGATTATAGGTTATCACTTGCTATGAATGCACTTGCTAGGTCGTGATGTCGCTGAATTATTCAAAAATAGGAAGTCCTGCATGTCCATAAATATACAGACCATAACAGATGCAAATCTGGTAATCACTGATGTAGTTTCGCGGTGGCCGGGACAACTATAGGCCTATTCAGACCTAAGCGGTATTCGCTACCGTCTACGGCAGAGAAAACCCTGTGGGTATGCGGCTATGCGGTAATATGACTGTTCAGACCTAAGCGGTATTCGCTACCACCTGCGACAGAGAAAACCCAGTGGGTATGCGTTAATATTACTGTTGATGTTCGGGATGCATGCCGCTGCTGCCGCACGGTATGTACTTCTACCCACAGCGGCAGTGGATATCGCTCAGGTCGCTCTAGCCGCGGTATAGTTATCGGCACGGATATTGAGCCCTGACCTTCACCTGCGCAGAAGCCATTTATTGGTTTATTGCCTTGTGTACAGTGCGCAAAGCGATCCCCACTCTTCCGCCGAGAGCTCAATATCCGTGCCGGTAACTATACTTGATAATAAATACCTGAGCGAAACCGGCGCGGTATCTACCTCTACCCACAGCGGCAGCGAATATCGCTCAGGTTTGAATAGGCCTTAAATACCAAAACTGCAGTAGATACCAATGATTCGAAAATGGTGAATATGGAGGAGCCTATCTCCTAGGTGATAGGGGATACCCTCTGGAGGTAAGAAGTAGGCTAACATTGAACATAATAAATTATGTAAATTAAAACAAAGATAGTAAACAAATATTTTAATATTAGTCCTCATATGATGTACCAAACATTATCATCATCCTCCTGCACCAATTCAATTTGAGGTGGGCTGGGCGCAGCATGTTTTTACACGTCTTTCCAATTTCTCGCACCACCTGAAACTAAATAAATATATAATTTTAAACCCATACTTAAATCCATCAACTCATGGAGAACAAAAATACAATGAAGCCGACAGTAAAACAAGGAACACAGTTGTACGGCAATATCTTAATACACTATATTATTATACACAGATATTATTCACATTTACCTGTAAAGGGTTCCTATCGCATTAAAACTATTTGTGACTGGATCCAAGCTTTGTTTTTGGCTTCGTTCGTGGTCCCATCCGTTTTTTATTTAATATTGTGTCTCTATGAGACGTCAGCAATTTCACTAGCTTGTCTTTTTCTTCTGCAAGAAAGGTTTATCCTCGTTTTCTCTTCTCTGCCAAAATAAACTTATCTATTCAACAATAATAAACCCAAAATTAACCTCACTCTATGTACACATACACATCAGTCAATTTGACAAACGCGCGAATGACATAGGTAAAAATTCACCTATAGAAAACCTCTTTACTGTTTTATTGCATAAAACATAGCGTAATGTAGTTTAAGTTAAATTAAAATAACATCACAAGAAAAAAAACTCACAGGCTTTAGTAATATATACTCGATAGACGTTTATTTCTTAAGAAGTACAGAAAAATCATTTTATCGATAAAATATCGACTTTGCATTATCGTTTGTAGAACTAGTAATCTGTCACTTACTTAAGGGATCCATGTACAAGTGTGGTGAAAATGAATTTAGGTAGGTGTCAAATTGGGAGGGATCCTTACTAAAAGTAGCATTTAGATAGGGAAACGGTAAGAGGTCGTTGGTGAAAACGGGCATGAGAGACTTATATTTTGTTGGTTCTTTGAGCCATACAGATATTTTTCTTAAAAACAATGGTAGGAAGATTACATTATCTATATCATTAAAGAGGCGAATTTTTATAAATACATAACTATTGTGTAACTTTGTATGCAATAGGTAGATAATGTCATTGTATGAAACATCGCATCAACCACGATGTTTCATACAACTTAATATGTATATTCCGTAACGATATTTTGAGAAGAAACCATGGGAAAAAAATAAAAAATCCTACGTATCTTGTAATTCACCGCTGCCGAGAATGCGCTTAGCAAAATGAAAATCGGTTTCGGTGGCACTTTTTTCAGTTTTTGTTTGCCAGCTATGTCGTCAAAAATATTGGATTAAAAAGTCAGAGTTTGGGGATGTCATTAATTTAAGTATGCAGGAACGGAAATATGCAACATTTACGGCCAGTTTTTTCATCAAAAGTTAAAGTTAAAGTAATGTCTAAAGTTAAAGTAACGGTCAAATTTGTTTTTTCAAGGCTAAAGTGACAGCAAAATTCATAGAAAAATTGAATTTAACCGTTACTTTAACTTTAGACATTACTTTGACTTTTACTTTGGCTTTAACTTTTGATGAAGAAACTGGCTGTAAGTCAGGTAAGCCAATGGCAAACTTTAGGAACATAACCGACTTACCACAAAAACTTTTAAACGTCAGTTTAAGTCTTGTCTAAAAAAATGTCAAATTATGACGTTGACATATGGTTCATTTTGCAGCCACAATTTTTTTAGACACGTGTAAATCAGGTGTTTAAGTTTTTGTAGTAAGGCCAAACAAGTTTAAGGATTGTTTTAATAATTTATTGCATTGTTCTTTCAATAGGCCAATATTTTTTTCAGGTCTACCATCGGATAAAAGCTTCAAGACTGAACATATCTTAGGTAGGCTAGGATATATCCTAAACGCTATCAATCTATCTTAAACGAACCTTAGATTGTCCTAGATCTTATAAATGATTTAGTGCGGTAGGTGGACAGAATCGGCGCTCATCCTCCTTTATCGCTTACTACGTTAGGTGAACATTTATCTAGCTTTACTTTTGTAAAAAGAAAGTAAAAATATACCGCAGAAAACCACAAAATATTTATCAATGCACGCAGTGCTTATCACTTATCTATGAAAAGTCCGTCCCCAGTACGTAGAATAAAAAGCACTGATAATGTTAATACTGTGAAACTTATTACTTCTTAATGTTAATAGGTACCCATACATAACACATGAAATGAATGGTACTCAGTTGAATCCCGGTTAGACTTGAAACCGACCTCAACATAGTTGGGAAAAGGATCGGGAGATAATGATGGTGATACATAACAAATGAAAAGGAATTACCAAGTTTTATTTTCTTTTAAAAAGAGTGTCCATGGAGTTTCTTGCCGGTTCTTCTCCATGAGACCAACTCTTTGGAACCGTGCACCTAACTTTGACGTTTCGAAAGAGCCTTCATAGGCCTATTTGAAATAAAAAAATTTGAGTTTGAGTTTGAGTTTACCATTAAAAAAAGGATAGAAAGTAAAACGTGCCTCGGTAAATGGTTGGCGGTTGGTAGGGATAGAATAAAGGATATAGCTGATTCTAAGTGCTTAGCGGTATCGTGTTTCCGACTGTCGGTTTGACGAATAGAATGAATAAGAAATCTGGATTCTAAGTATCTTGGGACATATTTTAAGTACCTATTGTTTTTGTATTTAAATCTATACACCTAAACCAGTATGGAGACGAATGGTATGGAATAAAGTTTGATTGGATTCACTTGTGTAGGTAAAATTTACTTTAAATATACTTACCATCGGGCCAAATATCGCCAGTAACAGTAGGCCTCAGTGCTTCGGTGGAAAATTAATTTAACTAATATTTATATGTACATAGTTACCATAATTTTAAGATGTTATAAAATTAATATTCATAACGAACAGGAAATCACGTTGTTATTACACAAGTCAGAGTCTCATTACTCGTCACAAAACACAGAACTTCGAGCAATGGAAGTGACGTCGAATAGAAACTAATTATGTTAATAAATTGTAATAACTCTAAAAAAATTGTAATGACTCGGGATCAAAGCGCGAGGTGATGAGGAAAGGTTTTGTGAGCACGCTTGTTTAAATGTGAGAAGTACGCTTTACATAGCTATAGTTACAAAGTACTGGATGAACTTAGCTTACTGTGAGGAGTTCGTTACGGTGCAAAGGAGGAAGCGCCGTCAGCGAACCAACAAGAATCGTTGCGGCACGGCTCCTATTGAGCCAAACATCAAAATTCGTGCCGCCAAACCGAACACCCCGGTGTACATCTCTCGCCTACACTACACTACTAAGGCGGAGGACATCATGGAGTACGTGCGTCAGAAGCTGAAGTACGCCCCGAGAGTGCAGCTGCTGGAGTCGCGCCATAACGTCAATTTCAAGGCGTTCGTGGTGCGAGTGCCGACGTGTTTCCTGCACCTCGTGTTGGACGAAAACTTCTGGCCACAGGACGTGGTGTTCCGTCGCTTCCGCGGACAAGTGCCACAGGACCGCACAGTAACATAGTGCATAAGTGAAGTGCTACTAACATAGTTTTAAGTTTTTATTTACTAACAATTTTGTATATCATATGTATGCTAGTTTTAAGGTATTTATCTATGGGCCTTTGATGCCTGAGAATAAAGATGATTTGATTTGATTTAGCTATTCTAGGTTTGTATTTTGTTCCATGTAATTTAAATTAATATTACTTCTGTTAATTTTTCTAATCTATTTGTTGATCAAAAGTATGTTGAGTTGTTGATATGTGACTTTGTTTTAATATTAGCCTGTGATATGCTTGTCCGTACGCATGTTGGCGTTTATGTTTTAAACTGAGATAGTGGGTATAAGGTCCAAAGTTCGAATCCGGAAACATGTATTTTGGCATTTGAACCGACACATACCAAAAAAGATATTCTTCAGTTAAAAACATTTTCACCTTATTCAAATAACAAACAATTTTAGAAACTCTATTTTAAATAAATTGTACATCTCCAACCTTATCTGGAATAGTAAACAGCCGGTAGAGTGTGGTACAAATGAATTATATAGTATCGAAATCAATTAGACACATATCGTTCAACGTGTTATACTCCCTGGGGGTGTTACGTGGAAACCATTTATTACTATTTGAGTTGTAATTTGTTCCTTTATTATGTAAGTTTATTACATAGGTAAGTGTTTGTCATTTAGATTTTGACTCATATAAAAAATATGGCACATATTTACAACAAGGTTCCATCGGCCGTTACACGCGAAGAAAATACATTCCATACTCAGACAAAGAGTAATCTGTTTCCATCTTAAGGGTACCAAACAAAACAAATCTCCAAGAGTAATTTTATATCCATCGGATCAAAGAGAAAGAAAAAGATCGATATTCTACACGTACTGGTAACTCAGCTTACCCCAACATAGTTAGAAAAATGCTAGGCAGATGATGGTGGATCAGACAGAAGCAAACGAACAAGGTTATCCAGCACAACTTAATATATATTTAAACCGACACAAAAGAGAAGGTAAATGACGTATTACATCATTAACTTATTATAATCTAAAGTTTTCTTTATCAAAACCTATATGATGTAAGCACACAATGACAAGAATTTAATAACTACAGTTATGCTATCTTAGAGATAGTAGTCGTTCAACTTTGACCATCCGGGTAACTGTGAATGATAACAGCCAATGAGAGCCGTTTATGTTTTAGTTATCACTTAGACTCCGATGTGGTTAGTGTATTTTATAGTGTGGTAAATTGTTTGTAAAAGGAATCATTATGGCGAATAAACGTACGTATTTTTATTGCTTTTTATGTTATGTACATGTAGTTTATAATAATTTTTGAGTTTTAAAACTCATTCAATTAATTTAATTGTTGATACAACTGGTTACATTTAGTTGAAGCCGGTATATTACTGACCGAGTTCAGGCTTAAGTCCCGATACTATTTAATTTAAATGTTATTATTATTTTTTTTTTAATTTATTTAATAGTTTATGTACACACACAGAATACAGACAAGAAGAAAAAAATAGATACATAGTATATAGTTATCATAGTTTCAAAATAAAGATAAACGAAATAATGTATATATTTCGATATGTAATATCAAATATGTTTAAATGTGTACAATCTGGCTGTTTGCAATTATTAATATTTCGGATTTTTAATGTTATAGTGGTAGTTATGTCCAATATGGAAAATAACATTCAATATGATCAAAATAAAATTCCCAAACGTGAATAACTTCAAATAGCCATGCCGTGTATTGCACGATAAACAGATAATACTCGTTTTAAAATCCCTTTATTTACACAGCTAGCATTTAAAATAAAGTACAAAGTGATAGTATTTTATTTTAATCACTATCCATTAATTGATTCGCATTCAATTGTTGTGAATAAAAAAACCATTACGTTGGTTCATTCCAACAGTTACAATGAAAATGAATCCGATTCCCATTTAATGTAGCCAAGCAATAATGTTTATTTTACTTATTCAGTATTTTCTTTTTTTTAGCGAAATTAGTGAGATTCATTTGTTAATATTTTTTTACTTTTGTAAATATACGAAAATTGCTCTACCTATGTACTTATTGTTAAAAAAAATGATCTTAAACCATGCCATACACCATGTCGATATTCATCTTCAAGAACTTAATTTATAAGATTGTGATCACAAGTATCGTATAGCCTCTAATACTTCTCATTTCAATTTAAAAGCTAGTGCTTTAAACATCGCCGGGTGTTAGCTACAAAATTAAATTGGTTGAATCTTCCAGCTATCGAATGGATGGATGAAGTAAGTGGTATTTGCATAGTGCCTATAGAAAGCGCGAGCGCAGTGGACAGAGCTCTCGACGTACTCTTTGCAGACGGCAAGTCTATCAGATTTGAGGACTGTTGGCTTAGAGACCATTGCAGGTATTAGTGAAATCGATTAACGAGTATTTGTGGAAAGGAAATAGTTTTTATCTGATGAATACCTACTAATTTAAAACATCCACTACAATTTGGAATGGCTGATTGGATTAATGATAAATTAAAAGTAATGTAACCGTCATAAGCGGGATGGTTGGCGTTCGTTGGGAGAGGCCTACGGTCAGCAGTGAACGGCAATTGGCTGATATGATGATGAAGCTCCAGTGTAGCATAAAATCAACCTAAGTTATTCAGTTAAAGTTGTTTATTGAACAACAACATTGTATGCTCGAAAATGGTTTGCCATTCTTTTTGTCTCAAAGATGTCGACCAACAAACACTTGAATTGATTGTCATAATTAAATATTCAAGCAAACAGCCAAACCTAAAATCGCAATAGGTTCCCTAATGAATTTATTTCAAGCACCAACCCTCTCATTGAGGGCTTTTAGTACTGTAGTAGTGTTGTGCAAACATCGAGACAACAAACTCCCCGAGGAAGGTTTCCAAAGAGAATTCTATCCAATTTCAAGTAAATTCGTTTATTTGTACCACGAAAGGGTGCGTGTACTTGCCTGGCCTCGTCTTATTAATGTAAACTGAGGAACGTTTCAGGTGTTCGTCTTGCTACCACTCAGATACGTTCCAGAGAGCTCATCATATACTAGACATTCCTGATGCGACGATTCTTAGTTTCGAATTTGATAGAAAGAAGATTGATGTTGTGTGTAAGTTTTAAACATATATCGACAATCTAATAATAAAATCATCAAAAGTAATATTTCTTGAAATTTTCTTAAAATTCAGGCAAAGGTTTTTTTGAAGTCCCTCACGTTATGCAGCTGAATCAGATAACGTAAAATAGAATCGTTTAATGAATTACAGGGAGCGACAACCACAAATCAACATACGCAGCGGAATTCCTATATGAATTCGACTATAAAACATGGAAAGAAAGTCGGCGACTCAAACCGATACTATGGCATGGGAACATACACGACAAAATATCGGCTGTACCTATGGAGAAGTTTCTTAAATCTGTGGACGGGGCGAAGCACGTGTTTCAGTCACTACTCGACTATGGCGTCGCGTTGGTAGAAGGGGTAACCATTCAATTTAATTTTGCCGATTTCATAAGTAATTGTATCGTTGGTGTTAATTAGAAATGTCATTCAATGCGGTCTTGTTAGCGGACGGTTAATTGAAGGGGAATTTGTCTACCTATTTTAGGGTATGAGAGAAATATTAATTGGTTTTTAACAATATTGTGCAAAAGATAAATTACCTTAGATTAATTATATTTAAATGACATGACTTTTTGGGCAGAAGTTTGTCAGGTAAAGAAGTAAGTACGCTGAATCCAAACTAATATTATAAATGCGAAAGTAACTCTGTCTGTCTGTCTGTCTGTCTTTCTGTCTGTCTGTCTGTCTTTTCTTCACGCCTAAACTACTGAACCGATTTGTGTGAAATTTGGTACAGACATAGTTTGAAACTTGAGAAAGGACATAGGATAGTTTTTATTACAAAAAATAAAAATTAAAAATAAAATTTATTACGGACATACAGTGCCATCTATTGGTCAAATGTCGAGCTGTTCCTATGCTCCGTAGATAGATGGCGTTAATCGCGCAATGGTGTCATTACACGTGTTCGGTTCATGTTATTGTTTTAATTCATCCTGCGGGAGCGGGAACTTCTCAAAAATCCCGCGAGATCGGGAACTATGTGGGTAAAACCAAAAATCTGCCGGAAGTCACTATTCCACGTGAACGAAGTCGCGGGCAAAAGCTAGTTATGTAATATATGGAAACCATTTTAGTCGCATTGTTGCATTTTACTTTATGCTGGTTATGTATATAGGTACATACATCTTTATATTTTACTGGACCCTACCAAATTCAAATGGTTTTATAGGAACAAATATGTCCTTGCAGTTAATTAACAATTTATAACTTCCCTGTCAAATGTGTCATCTATACTAATATATTAAAGCTGAAGAGATTGTTTCTTTGTTTGCTTGAAAGCACTAATCTCAGGAACTACTGGTCCGATTTGAAAATTCTTTCAGTGTTAGATAGCCCACTTATCGAGGAAGGCTATAGGCTACTTTTTATCAGGGTTTATGCAGAGGTTCCCACGGGATGCGGGTGAAACCGCTGGCAGATTGATTAACTATTGTGTCTGCATCGTGGACAGTGAAGTGGTTATTCATACTCATCTATTCATTTTACATCTCTATTTCCAGGTCGGTGCATCTCTAGAAGAGACAGAGGTAGTGTGCAAGCTTCTCGGAGGTGTTCAGCACACGATTTTCGGAGGAATGTGGCAGTTCACCACGAGAGCTGACCACGCTGACACGGCGTATACCAACCTGCCTTTAGCCGCTCATAATGATAACACGTACTTCACTGAAGCTGCTGGGTAAATATGATTATTTATTTATTTATTTAATATGTGGGGTACCAACAGCAGTAACATTTAATAATTATAAAACTATTTATGTAACATGCAGCCAATCATAGGTCCCCACTTTTAAACTATTGTATACATGATACTTATATCGTGTCCAGACATGAAAGTATTGAATTACACAATAATACACAACTACGAAGTTCAATCATCCAATACAATCAAGTTGGATATTTTTTAAAGAAATCACGGCTCAACACCCTTCTCACTGTCGCATGGTTAGCATTAAAGATATCAATGTCATGTAATTTACATGATATGTTAAGTGACTTTCCTGCTCGCCACACAAAGCTATTCTGTCTATAATTTGATGATGCTATTGGTAGATGGATCGGTTTATAATGTCGTGTCACTATCGCTGGAACATTAATACACATTTTTGAAAGAAGTTCGGGGTTGTCAATATTATTAGCTAGTATAATATGTAGTTATGCTAATATAATTGCTATCTATCTATACATATATAATAATAAAGAATCATTTCATATAATAATTCAAGAAGTGCTTATTACAAAATGTCGAAAATATCTTCTTCTTTTCATAAATATTTTCATTTCGGAAAAAATACCAATCAATTTCTTCCGTGACCGCTAAAGGTATTCAAAAGCGGACAATACCCTCTTCCGATTTTTATGAATACCAATTTATTAATAAATCTTCTTTCCTTCCTTGTATTGCGTAACAATTAATAACAATTTATTGTTCGAACATTATAAATCATTCGTGAAAAAGATTTATAACAAAAAACACGAAAAAAGTATTATGACAATTACTTGAAAATCAATTTCGTTAAGTGGCTACCCGAACTGTTTGTCAACCGAGTTCGTCGCCAATTAATTCAAGCGTGAAACGAAATTCGCATTCAAATTGTGAAAGCAACAAATGTCTAAAGAAAACATGATTATTATTGTAATGAAGCTAGTTATTTTTGGCAGAGGCCTATTTGAGCCTCACTTCAGTCCGTCATTATTATTTCGGAGTATTTGAAAAAGGTTTCGTTTGTTGGTCGCTTTCAAATTCTGTTTAGCAATTCAAGCATTGGGCTTCCGACCCCGTCACAGTACTTTGTGGCGGAGTAATGGCGGTCTCTTTACCACGAACGTCTCGTCCCAATTGTGTAAAGGTTAAAGGAATTCTTGGAGGACATCGTCCCACATACATCGCTTGACTTTTAGGATCTTTGATTCCGTTTGTTTCGTATTTCCAACAATTTTGATTTTGATGAAACCTCCCAAAATAGAAATGTTTTATGTGACTTTAGTTTAATTGGGTTGAAGACAATTTGTTACGGAGATACTATCAGACGTCTGCGTTGAGTTTGAATAGAAATGTTATATGAATAGGCGAATGTGGGTTATGGAGTGGAAATTATTTAATTTCGTTTCACATTTATATCGCGTTAACTGTGAGGATTATTAAAATACTATAATAGAGTCGTATCTTTAATACCATGAATTCTAGATATTAAATATTATAAAACATACGATGAGATATATTCGTTTTTTTTTCGGTTTACGTTTGTATTGACAAAAACTGTAGAATATTCCAATTTGTATATCTTTGAATAGATTCTAAATTCCTATATGTTTTTTTTATGTTTCAGTCTACAAATATTACACTGTCTTGAACATAAAAATGGGACAGGAGGTGAAACAATACTAGTGGACGGTTTCTACGGTGCTCTTGAATTAAAGAAGGAGTATCCAGAAGACTTCAAGTTCCTTTCCACTTTCAACTTGGAAGCAGAATACATAGAAGAAGGACATCATCATACTTACTCCGCTCCTGTCATAAGAATTGACAGTGAGACTCAGGAACTTCAACAAATTAGGTACATACCTCTTTTGATTTGGAAAACCCAGGTGACACCCATCTTTAGTAGTCCGTTGTTCCAAATTAGGTACCTACGGTTTACATAGAACAAAATAACTATATTTTAGTGAATAATTATGATAATAAAAATAAAATGTGAAAATTTGTTTTTGAGATTTCAAAAAATCAAAAATATTAGTGTAGCTTATCTCTCGTCTCTATTGTAATCTGATCATTTAAAATTATTCTGCCAACTAGAAACACATTTTTCGGCTAAAAATCAAAATCCAACAAGATAAATTCGTTCTTTAAAAAGTCAGATCGTTTTAGTATAAAAGATTTCATCTTTTGTATTGCGCAGTGCATCGGACGCTTACCTATATAGTTTTATAAAATAGACTTCGTTCTTATAGCTTTACTATTTTTGATCGTAATTTAAAATGATTCTTATGTTTTTCAGGTTTAACGTATACGATCGAGCAGCAATGGCTTTTAAAAACAGTGAAGAATGCAGGTCTTATTACCGATCTTTGAGAAACCTATCGAAGTATTATCAAGATCCCAGCAACCAGTGGAGATTCAAATTGAAACCTGGTAAGTAAGATCGACAAGCGACTATTGGTAAAGGTTTTGTACCCGGTGAAAACTTGTTCTAAAACCTTTCTTCGTTCTACACCTTTGTTCTACTTATGCCTCGTCAGCTGAAAAACATAGCGAACTCAACAATAATAATATTATAATGAATGACGAATGCCTTTTATCATTGTTAAATTAAATAAAAAAATATGGATTCCTTTTTGTTACTAGTCGTATTTATGTATGCCTACAAGCAGAGTCTTACCCGTCCGTATACATAGTTTCAAATGACACACTTCATTAAACTAGTGTTAAGAAACTTTTTGACATAGATAGTTTGTCAGATTACAGAAACAATCTTTGGTTTTCAGGGACCGTGATGATAATGGATAACTTCAGGGTACTACATGGTAGAACCGGTTTCTCTGGCAGTCGAGTCCTCTGTGGCAGCTACGTCGCGCGCTCTGATTGGCTGGACCGAGCTCGGAGTTTGGGTCTCATTCACTGAAATTTAAGTTATTAATAAATGAAATCAACACTAGAGTAATTTTTTTCATTTATTTCTCCAACCATTTGTTACAATACATATTTTTGATACAAGTTGACACTATAAAAAATTGTCTAAGGTGGATAGTGATCAATACAAACACCCTCCACGCCCTTTTTTATGCCATACAAAAAATGTAGATTCCAGGCTTTGAACACTTCAGATTTCTCTTCTTAGAAAGTAAAGAGCGCTTTCATTAAAATGTCTCTTAGGTACTAAAGCAACAAGAAAACGAAATCATTCTTCAGACCTTATCTCATCGCTCCCGTTCCATTGTTTTCTTAACTTGACCTTCTAAAAGTTAACACAAAACGTTGAATTTTAATTTTTGCATACAAATGATGCTAAGTGCTGAACAATAAACGAAGCCGGAGCCTGTAGGTCTTTCAAATTTTCATCTAGAACTGAATATTCATGAAAACTACGACGCTGTAATTGCTTCGTGTTTCCCTACTTTTATGTTTGTTTTGGTATCATTTTTGTGGATAAGCTAACTGCCTTTGGTAAATGATTAATTGGTTTTCGGCTGAGTTCAAAAATTAGATCTTTAATTAGTTTTGTATCAGTTTGGGAATACGAGGATTAAGAGGCTGATGTTACATAAATATGTTTTTAATTTACATATTTTAGTGCAGTTATGGTGCAGTTATGTTAAAGTCGTTGTGGCCTAGTGGGTAAAGAACCAACCTTTCGAGTATGAGGGTGTGGGTTCGATTCCAGGGTCAGGCAAGTACCAATGCAACTTTTCTAAGTTTGTATGTACTTTCTAAGTATACTTAGACACCAATGGCTGATAAAAAGGTGAAGGAAAACATCTTGAGGAAACCTGGACTATAAAGTCTGAAATCACCAACCCGCATTGAGCAAGCGTGGTGATTAATGCTCAATCCTTCTCCATGTGAGAGGAGGCCTGTGCCCAGCAGTGGGACGATAAAAAGGCTGTAACAATCAAGTGCAGTTATGAAGTCTTGAAATATAAATGGGCGTAATTTAAGATGGTGTCAAATATACGATAATTTTATCACTTCCGTCATACTTCATACAAACAATATCCGACATTTCAACCCATTAACTAGGTACAACACGGAAAAACGTAAACAATATTCATGTCAGCCAATATTATCTCATTAAGTCCGACACATCGGGGGCTGAAGCACTCAAAACGCCAATAACATTTACATCATCATACTGATATTTAAATACAAACTGTCCCCTGTCGGCCCTGTCACATACAATGTTTTACACGCCAGTACACTTAAAAAGGAGTTTGCATAAAGGTTCCACTGTTTTTATTTGTCCTTTAAAAAGGACACAATTTCTAAGAATATGAAAATGAAGAATGTGTGTTTTTCATATTGGTTAGTATTTATGAAAATAGGTTCCTTAATTTTTTGGGCTATAAAAATCATGTACGTTTTCCAAAATCATATGTGGGGCCTGAAAATTTTCTACAATTCTTGTTTTCTGCCGGTCTGTATGAGGTTATTGCTTAAGCTTGTTTACACTCTTTTTTAAATCATAAATAACTCTTGCCGTGGAGGAAATATAAAGGCCTCATTCATATTCCTTTCAACCCTTTGTATTTCAGGGTTCTTTGTGTTTAACGATTTTAATTTAATTTTGGTTATAATATTGCTATAATTTAATATTTAAGAGAAAGAAAGAGTATCAGGTTCTTTATGCACATCAACGTCAAGAATCACAAAAGACGCTATTTTGATTTAAAACGTCACTTATGTCAGAATTCAGTCTAGACGGTCATGTCTATTTATTTTTAAATCTGTTAACTTTTTGTTTGTTTAAATTATAAAATACGAAGTAAAATCAAGTGCACACTTAACTGATTATAAACGAACGCGATTTTCAACTCAACGACATATAAATTTAATTAATGTCCATTAAAATGTTGAGGTCTTAAAGTATCATTTGAGTAAAATGAAGTCAAAATTAAGTTAAATTGAGACAGTCGCGGCTTTTGTTGTACTGTTAATGGCAGAATTTATATTTTGTTTAATTATTATGGTATTTAATAGAGGTCTCTTGTCTGTCAACGCCAAATTCAAAGGGTTCCAGGGAGAACAAGAGATGGATTTCTATTAGTAAAAGTTTGACTGTCCTTCCTGGTGCAGTCGGCATAGTGAGATAGGAAATAATTTGAAGACTTCATAAAAAAGGTAATGAAAAATATTATTTCAAACGTGCAGGGCAAAGTAAAAGAGAGAGTAAAATAAGATCTATAAATAAGATATATAAATAAGATCGAATAAATGTTATTTAACATGTATCTTTATTGTGTACTCGGTCGAAAGATCGAGAAGTGTGGAAGCAAGATGGGGAGGCCTTTGCCCAGCAGTGGGACATTATAGGCTAAAAATAAATAAATAAATCATTGTTGTATTTTGTCTTCCTATCATCTGAACTTTGAACAGAGCTCTCACTACATAGTTTGTCATGATGAATCACTTTGGGACTTCATTCATCTTAATACTTTCGGCTCCGGTGCGAAAGTAAGATATGGCCAAATGATTGATTCGTACCAAACCTGGGGAATATTGTTGAATTCAGTGTGGTAGGCCATATCGGAAGAATAATTTATTTGACTCTACTGTATTTTGAACTAGTTATAACTGGAATTCACGTTTTTGTAATAGCTATCTTATGATCCGGCCCGTATTACTTGTTGCTTAACCTTATAATAAAATCTTTATTTGTTATATATATGTACTTTTGTTATCGAAACATTTATAATACATATTTATTTTTTTCACTTATAAACCAGTGACACTGTCACATAACCACGAGATTCCCAGAGAAAATTCTTTAAAATTGGGAAAAAGTAGTAAATGAACGAATGAGTTTAGAGACTTACATCCAAACAGGCTATAACCTCAAAATCATCATCATCCTTCGAGCCTTTTTCCCAATCATGTTGGGGTCGGCTTCCAGTCTAACCGGATTCAGCTGAGTACCAGTGCTTTACGAGAAGCGACTGCCTATCTGACCTCCTCAACCCAGTTACCCGGGCAACCCGATACCCCTTGGTTAGACTGGTGTCAGACTTACTGGCTACTGACTACCCGTAACGACTGCCAAGGATTTTCAATGACAGCCGGGACCTACAGTTTAACGTGCCATCCGAAACACAGTCAATGGTGTCTAAGATATACTTAGAAAGTACATACAAACTTAGAAAAGTTGCATTGGTACTTGCCTGACCTGGGATCGAACCCGCGCCCTCATACTTGAGAGGTTGGTCCTTTACCCACTAGGCCATCACGACTATAACCTCAAAATGCATCTCATAAACATCACTATCATTAAAAAAACATTTCCACTCAAGTCGCAATTCATCAAAGAAATAAATAGGTACATTTATATCGTTCAAAGTAAATGATTGAGCCAGCGATAGCATTCAGCACTACAGGAATGCAGATCCACTTTCATTCACCTGGTTATTACGTAGGAGACCAGTAGCAGATTAAATGAATCCCGGTGAGAATGCTTCAGAGTAAAATACAAGCTTTAAAAGAAGATTAACTTTTTATAAGATTGTTGAGGCCTTTTGTTCTTTTTAGTTTTTTGTTCAGGTGTTATGCAAGCAAGCGAATTACGTGGGATTCCGTTTTTTTGACTCTCATTTGTGTTAGTACTTTTTTTGGCGTGGGGTGTAGTCGTAGAGGGTAATGTCATGGTTGGGAAAAAATCCAACAAAAATTATAATTTGGCTCTTTGATTGATAAAAATACTAGATAGGACTATATAAAGTAAACTTTAACAAAAGATGAATTTGAAAATTAGAATTTAAAAAATGATTGAATATAAAAATAAAAATTACTGCGAAAAAGTGTTCATTATTAAAATTCTTATAAAGTTTTAGATAGTGTGAATTCGTCTGAATATAATCGTATTTTATATTACACTAAAAAATCTAAGTGGCATACATGTATTTTATTACGATTTTATGCAAGACTAGCCGTTTTCCCGCGGTTTCACCCGCGTCCCGTGGGAGCTACTGCCCGCACCGGGATAAAATATAGCCTATGTTACTCGCAGATAATATAGCTTCTTAATGGTGAAAGAATTTTTAAAAACTTTCCAGTAGTTTTTGAGTTTATCCATTACAACCAAACAAACAAACAAACAAAGTTTTCCTCTTTATAATATTAGTATAGATTCCTTCTTCTTTCTTCGTTTTAGTTATGATCCTTTTGCCGACGTCTACACGCGTCTGTCACCTCTATATTACTTCGGAATAGGAAGCTTTTCCCAGCAAAAATAGCCCATAAGACATTACATTTAAAAACAATTAAATGGGACAAAGCCTTATGTTTCTTCCTAAAATTTTCTTTTCGCGGAAGAGAGGTGTGAAGTTTATTTGGCAGTATTGTAAGTAAAATCCAAGTTTCAGGGCGTCTTCCCAACAGGATATTAAGTGTCGTCATTGACGGGATTACGTCTTTGTGAACAGTTTGTATGTAACCCAAATAAAGTTAAATGTTTGGGCGCTTCCAGTTTTGCGTGAGGAAATTAACTGTCGTTGTAATGTTGTTGTGTTCGCGTTTTTTGTGTTATTCTTTGGATACAAAATGTACGTACAGCATGTCGATTCTATAAAATATCACAACTCACTTCGACATCACTCTCACTTCGACTTCGATCTAAAGGTAGAATTCCGTGGACGCGACAATAGTCAACCTATGAAAATGTATGGCACCGTTGTCGAGGCCCGTGACAGTCGCGCGCGGCCGACGAATTTCGTAAGCTGCTCGCGGCATTGTCAAAAATTTAATTCTGGTTTTACTAAAATTCTATAGATGTTATTAAGCGCTAGACCATGTTGAGAAGCGTACGGCCGCGAGCGGCTCACGAAATTCGTCGTCCGCGCGCGACTGTCGCAGCCCTCGGCAGCGGTGCCATACATTTTCATAGGTTGACTTTTGTCGCGCGCGGCTGCGACAATCGCGACCCACGGAATTCTACCTTAAAGTTTCGTGATTGACATTGTCAAACTACACTAGCGCTACACTATCGAGCGTGTTGACAAGTTGAACTAAATCAAAGTCGAGATTTTGACAGATCTGTCAAAATCTGTCTATCTATAGGGGAGGTAGGGGAGAGATGGGCAGTTGGGAGACATGATCAAATCAGAATAAAAGGGGGGTCCTTTTATTCTGATTTCTGATCATAGTTTTGTTTTTTTTTATTGGGTAGTTTACGTAACCGACTGGTAACGGTGTTCATCCATAGACTATCTGTCATTTCTGTGAGTTGTCAAGAACAAACACTCGTAAAAGTACTTAAATATTTTGTTGCGGTTTCGGATCGTTATAAAGAGAAAACTAATGAAAGGTATGTGTATTTTCTATTATTAATTATTGATTGTCAAAATCTCCAGTTACAATTATAGTAAGTCGATGCAATCCACACCTATTATACCTTTAGAAGAGAGTACTACAGCAATAGTTAATGGGCCCCACGTTTTTATTTTAGTCTAATATGACCGGGACCACCTACGTAGGTTGACAGGTAAGTAACTATTTTTTATTTTCTAGTTTTCAGTGCACATAAGATAAAACCGTTTAACTTAAAAGTTTTTTTACCGATTTTTTTTTCATAAACTAAGTCAAAAGTGTCCAATGCTCCCTATGGTAGGGAGGCTTGGACATACCATGTAATGTATAATTTGTAAATTTTTGCTCTTCTTCGTCAGTGAAAATTTGTGAGGTTATAAATCTGCGCGAAAAATCCTTTATAGAATCTTGTTTCAGGTACCGTTGCCAACTTGATCTAGAGACTATTATATTTAAAATAGTGTTTAAATAAAGTTCTAAGTGTTTTAAAGTGATTAAGTGCCTACCTTTAACGATGGCTAGAATGTTTTTGCTTAAATCTTTATTAGAAGAAGCTCATGATTATTAGAATTTAGAAAAGCGTCAACAATCTGCTAGAATTCGCAGTTTATCTTTATTAACTCGCGATGATGACTATGTGAGCATATATAGATTGTCAAAGGAGCTAATTGACCAACTGGAGTCTGATTTACTGCCCCTGATAAAGCCCACAAAACGTCGAGGCAAAGGACTTACAACTCGTGTAAAAGTAAGTATTGACACAGTTTATAGTTGAAAAATTGTAATCAAGCACACAATAATAAGAAAAACACTTAGTTCTTAATAAGGAGTATTCCCTTTATGTGGTTTCCCCGCCTGCTGATATGTTTTCAAAAGACTCTGTACTTCAGTTATAATATTGGTATTCTCTTAAGCATGAAAATAACCAAATTGGTCTCAATTTTGTTTTCACTAAATCCAGATAAAGTAGGTATTACATTTTTTATTGATTTATTGTTTCACAGATACTATGTACTTTATCATTCTTGGCTAGTGGCGGTTACCAGAAGGTTATTAAAGAGGGCATCAGAACTTATTTATCGCAACCGTCTGCATCTCGTTGCATAAATGAAGTAGTGAAAGCTCTGAACAATCCGGCCGTAGTAAAAAAATATATAAGGTTTCCTCAAAATCAGCAAGAAAGGCAAATTGGCGCTGTCAGTATTTTTTTTTCGTAGGGTAAGCATAGATTATATTCACAGCACGAATTTAGAGATTTCTGTTTATTTTATACTTAAAAGCTGCCTCAAATTCCTTACAATAACAAATTATAACTAAAACATCATATTTAGCTAAAATTCTGTGTCAAAACTGATAAAATTAAAAACTGATTAATCTCGGTTGACATTTTGTCGAGTGGGGAAGTCACTAGCACAGCATTGGTCGATGTCGAGCTCACTTCACTTCGCAAGTGATTAGGTGATGTTTACAGAATGCAAAATCAAGGTCGTTCTGAATCGAATGCGAAGTGAGAGTGAATAGCGAAGTGAAATGCGAGTTGTTGTTCGAATTTTATAGAATCGACGTGCAGGCAGGCCTTGGCCCTGTTGCGCCCCGCTGGGGTTGCTGACAGTATTCTACTTGTGTAGCCCTTTCATTTGATACCCATATTGAGGGGGCTGTGCCATTTTGTGCCGGTGGCCATATTGGATTTAATTAAAGGTGTATACAAAATTTCAGACCAATCGGTTGACAGGAAGAGGGTGAAATTTGAATTACTAAATTTGATCCAAGAATAAATAATAAAACAAACGGGGTGAGCTAAATAAAACCGTTTAAATATCTCGTAATGTTGAAACTGATTGTAATTTTTAGGAAAGCTCTTTCATTATATCTAGCCGAATATAAGAAATGGCAATAAAAGTTGATAATGATCTGTAAAATCTGATTTTTTATGCAATAAATTGTGAAAAAGTGCCCATCCCTCCCCTACCTCCCCTAAAGTATGAAATGACATTACGAATCGAAGTGAAATGCGAGTTGTTGATCGAGTTTTATAGAATCCCAGTACAGGAAGTGAAAAAATCCTTTGGAATAAGGTCGATTTTCTTTGATTAATATCATATTTTTTCGAACTATGTATCTAATCTGAATAGCTTAAAATCATAATTAGATAAGATAATAATTAACCGAGGTAAAAAGTAGACCTATTACAAAGCTCTAAATATTTTACCAACATAAAATGAAAGCGTAAAAAATTACACAAAAAAAAAAAACATCAATTTCCCATGAGAAGGGATGACATACCTTACCCTTACTTTATCCCATGGATCAGCTTGGTTGATCATAACAACATCAGTAACACGGAGTAAGGAAAGCCGAGCGGAGATGTCATAATGCAGGTAGGTCTGGCGCCTTTTCCTAGGTCAAATATTTACGGGGTCACCAAAATACCCCAGTCTAACAGTCCCAGGGTTGCCCGGGTAACTGGGTTGAGGAAGTCAGGTAGGCAGTCACTTCTTGTAAAGCACTGGTACTCAGCTGAATCCGGTTAGACTGGAAGCCGACCCCAACATGATTGGGAAAAAGGCTCGGAGGATGACCAAAATACCCCAATAAAGAGGCATTTGGATTCTTTGTGACATCTCTCAAAGATTTTTGGTATTACAAAAAATGGGCGGGTCTAAGGAAAACGTATAAAAGGCGGAGATAGTAACGTTCCTTGTCCCCCGCACACCCGCATTTTGGCGCGAGACTTTCTTAGGAGATTTTCCGTTATGGCACCTCCACTAGTCATTTTGTTCTCCATAATCAAGTCGCTACAAAAGGTTCACGTATGACAACCGTAATCTTTTTTCAAAGCATTTTGTTTTAAGGTTCTTACGAAGGATCAAAGGCAGTAGATACATCTGTTGTCTGAAATCGTACAATATTACTTAAACATGATAATGTATGAATGCTTTGTTAAACAAATTCTCGTAGCGAGCCCTTTTTATTATGTTTGAAAGTAAATCCCGTTTGCGGTCGAGCGAACTTGTCAGTCATATTGCGTACAATAACTACATATTTGAAAGTGTTATTTTATTTATTGTAATATTTGTTACTGTAAAGAAATGTTTTTTTTTGGTAGGTAAAGTAGAAAGTTTAAGTTTAGTATGTTTTGCTATGAATACTTTATTTCATTGTTTTTTTCTTGTAAATCTTTACCTAATTGGATGTAAAATAAAAGTTGTCAGTTTAGTCTTGAATCCATGATAGATTTAAATTATTATTTAAAGTCATATGGCGTCAAAATAGTCGTTGTTACTTTACTAATTTTAATACTAAGTCAGTTTCCTATTCCAAAGCCATATATTACATAAAAGTTTATTGTTTAATATACGAAACAGTATAAAATTTTATTATTTTATTAGCACAGGCAGAGTAATCCAGAAAATTGTAACCAAGAAAAGTGTTATTTGGTTGAAATTTTCTTCATAAAACACAAAGTTGCTGTTTTGACCTCTATGTAATTAAATATATATCAATCTTTCCTCACCCTTAATAACTGTGGTTGCGCGGTAATTTTCATACTCATAATTTGTTATATTGGTAATTTCACTGGTGTTTGCAATCCTATTCCCTTCCTTTTCCCGCACATACCTCAACGCATTCGTTGGAGCGAGAGGCGACACTAGCGCCCTTGAGTCGTGTGTGCAACATAACAAACAAATCAATGGCTGACAACGCGCGCGAGAGCTCACGTCTCTCTCCGATACAAAAATCGATATTGAGTGGAAAACTGGTGTGATTTGTGTTGAACTTTATTTGTGGCAGTGCTCCTCGTACAAGAAATCGCCGTAGAAGACAACAGGTACTGTGCTCCTTTCCTTTAGGCATACTTTCTTGTTTTGTGTCGCCCGCAGTATGCCGATTTTCCCGTCGCATTTGCAATCACCAGTTTTTCAAATGTTTCGCATCTTTACGAACCATATTGCGTTTCCCGCGTAACCATTTGGTCCTGCATAGCCGGATTAGTATTTAGAATCAGTGTTAGCCATTCATTAGGTCGTTTTCGTCAAACCCGCATTGTTTCGTAGGTACCTACCTTACGCGTCGAAAAGTAAGATAGGTATTTCACGTACCTACTTATTTCGTTGAATTTCGCTAAACCCGCAAATATAGTACACGTACACACGTACTCCGGTGCCTAGGTACCTACTTAGTTGATAGATATCCACGTTCTAGTCGCTTTCAATACGTATTTCATTTAGTTTTCGTAATTCGTAGGCCGCTAAAATGGCACTGGTAGATAAATCGTTGAAGCTGCTGATAGCTAAACGTGATAGAATATTCGCTCGCATGCAAACTATCGCCGATAAAATTAAAAACATTGATTCGCAAGATTCCACTAGGGAATCCTTCCTGTGTGACCTTGAAACAGTAGATTCTTTGCGTACAGATTTCGAAAGTGTGTTGGACGACATTGCCGCCCTCGAGCTTAAACTAAATCCTGATTATGTTGTCAATTATCAAGCACTTTCTTCTTTCGAAGACCTTTTAGGCCGTATAAAGCGAGCAGGGAAATCACTGCAAGTTCAGTCGCATTCCGAGGTCAAAAGGTCACCCCGCTTGCCTCCCATCGAAATACCCGAATTTAACGGAGATATTAAAAATTGGCCTTTATTCATAGCTAGTTATCGTAATGCCGTACATAATAATATTTCTCTGACTGATTGTGAGAAGTTATATTATTTATTAGGAAAGTTGACAGGCAAGGCTCGTTCAATATGCGCGGGTATTACCCCCTCCGCGGATAATTACTCTATTATTTTCGATTCACTTTGCAAAAGGTATGAGGACAAGCGTCAACAAGCAACTTCATACTTAGATCAGTTATTTGAATTTAAACTTATTCCTTCAGGAACCCCTAATAATTTAGAATTATTTTTAGATAAATTCGCTTCGTCTGTAGCTGCGTTGAAAAACCTACAAATTGATGACCTCGCTGATTTTATTTTGTTTTATGTCGCTCTTAAAAAACTCGATTTAGACACGGGTCGTACTTTCGAGTGCACTCGTAAATTAAAACCTAATAGTTCTGAATTTCCGTCTTTTTCCGAATTGGATAGTTTTGTTCGTGACCACATAAAAGTATTAGAACGTACGTCATCATCGGTTGCTCGGGTCACCAACAATAAAAAACCTGCAGATCGTAAACCTACTACTACACATGCCTATACGTCTAGTTCGGCTGAGTCATCCGCGTGTAGTCTATGCGGCGAGCAGCATGATTACATTTATAAATGTAGGGTTTTTAATAGTTACAAACCAGATCAACGTTTTAAATTCGTAAAATCTAATAACTTATGTATAAATTGTTTAAGTAGTGGTCATCGTGTTTCCGCATGTGGGTCGACATCTACTTGCAAAAAATGTAATTCCAAACATCACACTTTATTGTGCTTTGATAGTAAACACGCGGCAAGTAACTCGCCCCATTCAAACGCGGCTCGCGGGCTGCCACCGGCCGCCGTTGCCGCGGCCGGGCAGCCAGCCGCTGCTCCCGCCATTTTTACAGCAGCGCCGCTGCCATCGAGTGTAGCGACCACTACCCCCGCGCCCGCGCCCCCGCGCGCGGACATCGCGCTGTGTTCGTTATCCGAAAATCATACCGAGAGTAAACATCGGGGCCCTACTACGGTGCTCATTGCTACTGCTCGTATTATTATCGTAGATTCGCATGGAAATGAACATAGTGTTCGTGCATTGTTAGACAGTGGTTCTCAAAGTAACTTTATAACTAGTGATTGTTGTCGACGCTTAGGTTTGAACATAAATAATCGGCCTTCTTGTTCTACCGTAAAGGGAATAGGGGGTTCGAGTAAAATGATTCAGGGTTCCGTAAATATTAAATTTTATTCTCGTTTCAATCGTAACATAAATTATTGTTTAGAGTCGTTGGTAGTAGATAAAATTACCGAACGTTTGCCGACAGCCACGGTTGATGCTTCTCTTTTATATAATTTCAAAAACTTACCGTTGGCTGACGATACATATTTTTCATCAGGCCCGATTCAGGTTTTAATCGGCGCTTCGATTTTCCCGCATTTGCTCTTGTCGAACAAAGTTCAAGGACAGCCCCCGCATGCTTCGCCTCTCGCTTTAGAAACTGTCCTTGGCTATGTAATTGTAGGTGACGCTCCAGTACGCGTTGATAGTAAGTCGACTGTATCGTATTGTTGTACCACGGACCCGTTGGACTCCGCTGTCCGTAAATTCTGGGAAATAGAGGAGGTGGATGTTCCCTCCATACTAAGCCCGGACGACACATTGTGTGAGGAGTTTTATACCCGCACTACCACTCGGGATAGTGACGGACGTTACGTAGTTGCTTTACCTTTCAAGGGTGAAGTCGAATCCCTTGGGAACTCGCGTCAAGTAAGTGAACGTCGATTTTACTGCTTGGAAAGAAAAATGCAGGCTTCTCCACAATTGAAGGTCGCGTATGACAGTGTCATCTTCGAATATTTAGAAAAGGGTTACATTTCACCTACAGATTCTGTCTCTTCGGAAGCTTCGTACTTCATTCCGCATCATGGTGTGATCCGCGATGACAAGATCACTACCAAGCTTCGTGTCGTTCTCGATGGTAGTTGCAAGACTTCTACCCGCGTTTCGCTTAATGATCTCTTGTATGGTGGTCAAAACCTACAAGGGAACTTGTTTAACATTATCGTTAATTTTCGTTTGTTTTTGATCGCTCTTTCCGCAGATATTCGTCAAATGTTTCTCAGTATCGGAATCCGAGAATCGGATCGTCGTTTCCAACGCATTTTGTATCGTTTTTCGCCGCAAGAACCTTTAAAGGTTTATGAGTTCAATCGTGTCGTTTTTGGACTTAAGTCTAGTCCTTTTCATGCTCTGCGCACTATAAAGCAGTTGGCGGAGGATGAGGGTGATTCTTACCCTCAAGCTAAGGAAATTGTAGCTACAGGTCTGTATATGGACGATTTTGTCTATTCCGTTTCCTCGGAAGACCAAGGCATTTCCACCGCCTCAGAAATGATAGGTCTCATGAAAGCTGGTCAATTTGAGTTAGTCAAATGGACCAGTAATTCTCAAGTTGTACTAGACTCGATTCCTCCTTCTCATCGCTTGCCGGCTGTCAAAGAATTTGATGAGTCTGACCAACATAAAGTACTCGGCTTGTGTTGGTCACCTACTTCAGACCATTTCAGCATGAAGGTGAATACTCCAGCTAACCATTGTACCAAGCGCACAATACTGTCGTGTGTCGCTAAAATATGGGATGTCATGGGATTCGTCGCGCCTGTCGTCCTGTATGCTAAACTTCTCATCAAACAGCTCTGGCTGTGCGATTGTGATTGGGATGATACTCCACCTGAAGATATCGTCAGGCTGTGGACTCGCTTTAAAGAAGAGCTACCAGTGCTCAGTCGTATAAAAATCCCACGTCACCTAGGTATTGTCGCCGATAGTGTCGTCACTATCTTAGCTTTCGCGGACGCTAGTGAAAAGGCATATGGTGGAGTTATTTACTTCCATGTTCAAAACAGCGATGGTAATACTGTCAACTTGTTAACTGCTAAATCGAAAGTCTCTCCTAAGAAGGTAGTTTCTCTCGCTCGTCTTGAGCTATGTGCTATACTTGTGCTAGCTCAACTCATAAAAAATGTCGTTGTCGCTTGTCAAAACCGCGTTGTTATTCGTAATATATTCGCATTTTCGGACTCTACGGTCGCACTCTGTTGGGTACATTCGTCGCCCCATCGGTGGAACACCTTTGTGGCTAACAGAGTGTCTAAAATACATAATGACTTATCTCCACAAAATTTGTATCACGTGTCCGGTACAGACAATCCCGCTGATTGTCTCTCACGCGGACTCACACCTTCTCAAATTATTGATCATCCGCTTTGGTTTACTGGTCCTCGTTGGGCTCACTTGGATGTCTCACAGTGGCCTGTCGTTCCCTTCAATCCCTCTTCCGTGTCCGAAGCACCTGAAGAGAAGAAACATTCGTTGCTAGCTACACCAAATGAAAGATCTCTCATTCTTTCTTTGGCCGATCGTATTTCGTCTTGGAGTAAATTACTTCGTGTGGTAATTTACATTTGTCGTTTTACTAAACTGTTACCTCTTAGATATCGCATGTCAGCGTCGGATTACGACTTCGCTGAATTACTCGTTCTTCGCCAACTTCAAACTCATTATTTCTCCGCTGAGATCGTCAGACTCGGGGAAGGCAAGGATTGTAGTCCTTTTATTCGACACTTGAAACCGTTCCTCAAAGACGGACTCATTAGAGTCGGAGGCCGTCTAAGTAACTCTGATTTGAATTATGATAGGAAGTATCCCATCTTGCTTCCAAGTAAGGATCCAATTTTAAATTTGCTTGTCGAATACCATCATAAGGTTAATTGCCACGCAGGTCCTGATTTGCTGATGTCACTCTTACGTCAAAGGTATTGGATACTTTCTGCTAGAAACTTAATTAGAAGTAGAGTACACAAGTGTCTTCCTTGCTTTCGGCTCAGACCAAAGCCAAACTTTCCTGAGATGGCAGATCATCGTTCTTGCCGTGTTGTTCAATCTGCTAAACCGTTCGTCCACACGGGCACGGATTATGCTGGTCCGTTTAAAGTTACCATGTCTCGTGGTCGAGGTGTTCGTTCCACCAAGGCTTACGTGTGTCTGTTCGTCTGCATGACTACACGCGCGGTGCACATAGAACTGGCTGGTGATCTCAGCACAGCTAGTTTTATGGACGCTTTTAAACGGTTTCTTTCCAGGCGTGGCCCGGTTAGTAGAATTTATTCAGACAACGGGACTAACTACATAGGCGCTAAACGCAAACTGTCGGAACTTCATAGATTTCTTTGCTCGAAACATCATAATACTGAATTTGGTCATATGTTAGCTGAAAATCGTATAGATTGGTCGCTCAATGTCCCCACTGCCAGTCATTTCGGCGGCAACTGGGAGGCTAATATCAAAAGTTTAAAGTCGCATTTATATCGTACTGTAGGAGATACTGTTCTTTCGTTTGAAGAATTAAGTACCGTGCTTACCCAAGTCGAGTCTGTAATGAATACGAGACCTTTGTGCAGGACACTCTCTAGTGATCCTTCGGAACCACTTGCTTTAACTCCAGCACACTTTTTGAATCTTACGCCTTTAAAATACTTACCGGCGCAAGAAGTAGAGACAAAATCTATCGTGACTAGACACCAGTTGTTAGACAAATTAGTACAATCGTTTTGGAAGCGCTGGAGAAATGGATACCTTCACACATTGCAATCGCGTCGTAAATGGAACACGCCGGTGGATCCAGTCGTTGTCGGCACGGTCGTCGTTCTTAAAACTGATAATTCCCCTCCACTACACTGGCCTTTGGGTGTCGTTGAGGAGGTTTTCCCTGACTCCACCGGAGTGACTCGTGTCGCTCGGGTAAAGACAGCGACTGGATCCTACTTGCGTCCCGTCGTGCGTCTATGCCCGTTGCCCAATCAATAAATTTCAAGCTCGTTATTCAAAACTTTATTAGTAGTTAGGTAGATTAGGCAAAATAGGTACTTAGTTTTCATTTTGTTATTTCGTTTCGTATACTTACGTAGTACAACTATCGTATAAATAATTTAGTTTCGTAAATTGCTTCAACTCTTGAAGGCATCCCTTCAAGCCCGGGGGGAATGGTTGCGCGGTAATTTTCATACTCATAATTTGTTATATTGGTAATTTCACTGGTGTTTGCAATCCTATTCCCTTCCTTTTCCCGCACATACCTCAACGCATTCGTTGGAGCGAGAGGCGACACTAGCGCCCTTGAGTCGTGTGTGCAACATAACAAACAAATCAATGGCTGACAACGCGCGCGAGAGCTCACGTCTCTCTCCGATACAAAAATCGATATTGAGTGGAAAACTGGTGTGATTTGTGTTGAACTTTATTTGTGGCAGTGCTCCTCGTACAAGAAATCGCCGTAGAAGACAACAGGTACTGTGCTCCTTTCCTTTAGGCATACTTTCTTGTTTTGTGTCGCCCGCAGTATGCCGATTTTCCCGTCGCATTTGCAATCACCAGTTTTTCAAATGTTTCGCATCTTTACGAACCATATTGCGTTTCCCGCGTAACCAAACTGCATAATTAATCTTAATTAAAATAATATACCTAGATTTCCTAGGTTCATATCTTGAGCTAATCACCAACTACATTTAATTCTATGAAACCCAAGAGATAGATACATAACAGGTTTGGTTGCCAACAACTACCAACTAAAGTTGCCACCACAAAATGCCTGGCAATACGGTGTTACAAAGCGAGTTACTCAATTCGGCAATGAAACTAACACACAGTCAAAACTAAACCCAATTCTATTCAGCTATAAAGTCGAAATTCAATGGTAAAGCCAGCTATTAAAACCGAACAAACTGTTCCCAAAAACGATCTATCATAAAAACAAATACACATCGCGCACTTAAAGCAACATCATCCGAAATACATTAATAACAAATGAACTACAGTTGCAAGTAATACATTATACTCGAAGTTCACCGTTCTGCATCGCTCGGCCGTGACTTTATTCCGTCTAACGACTGTTTTATTGCTCGGCTCGGCTAGGGAAAATTACAGGAAAGATAATCCCGGTTTTTATAGCAGCCAAGTATTGGAAGGCTCACCGACTGAATAAAACGACAACTTCTCGGAAATGTCCCCGTCGGGTTTGTAATGAGATGGTCGAGTGTATTGCGGTTTATTGTTATAGTTTTTTTTTTTATAAAACCGATGAGAATATTTTCATCTTAGCTTTGTATTTTCTTTGCATTATAATCCCAGATATCTGCTTGAAACATATACAGCTGAACTTACACATGATACGTCATTGTCACCAAAACCCTCCATATTTGTCACGCAACCGTAACGTTGACTTTCTTCCTAAGCCGACGGTCCCATAGGCAAACCGACCTATCAGTGATAATGACGTGACGTGCGACATCAGCACAAGATGTAATGTTATTGGTCCTTGAGGACGACTTCAGCATAAGACGTAACGTTTATTGATCCTTGTAACCGATGTTAGCATAAAGCGTTCCGTTTGTTGGTCCTTATATCCGAATTAAGTGATACTGCCTCGCTGGTCTATGTCTCGCAGATTCACTCGGAAACGATCATTGTAGGTTTTAAGATACTTTTAAAAAGCCACCTAGAGTATGGAGCCTGGTAATTTACCCCTGCTGCAAATGTTGTGCATCAGAGACCACGTAAATATTGGTCCTGCACCTGATTTCTCTCCGGTCATATCGGATTGCCGTCTGTCGAACTATGAGAGTGAAGGAATAGAGAGTGCCCCCATGTTTGCGCAAATACTTGTGCATTATAACCATGCCCTACGTGGCTGGCTGAAAAAACTGTTGCCGTGGCAACAATCGGTCTCGACCTCATTATTATTTACCAATTATTAAGTGATGCAACAAATCTTTCAGTCATTCAAATACAAATTAACGTAAACAGAATGAATTTTGGCATCACAACTGAAACAATAAAACCGCAGCTTCACAGAGGAAAATTTGCTACTGAATACATCAGACAATGGTAATTACCCAGTAGTAATTAAGTTAATTTACGGCCCCGCGACTGTGGAGCCCTGCTTGCTATATTTCGATCACGTTCGGAGCACCCAGTTCAAGTTTAAATTCAACTGAAGTAGGTCTACTTAGGTTTTTTGTTACAATTGTGTCCTGAATAATTTAGTTCTGCTGTTTTGTCTTTGTAGTTTATGGTTGTTGTAATTTAATTATTGTATTTTGTGTTTGTTTTTGTGTACCATAAACATTACGAAATAAGTAAAACTATGCTCTTCTAAGTATTTCCCTCAAAAATGTTGTAAAACCAGTAGCGGAAGCTAGTAACCGCAACCAAAATACAGCAAAAATAACAGTGCTTTTCAGTACAATTTGCATAAAAACTACACAAACCATACATTCCTTTCAATGGACCCTTACCTGGCTCTGAATGGGTCCTACACAATTTCCTTCCCAAATCAGTGTAGGATATAATAATGACGCATAGAAGGGACTTATATGGCCCTGAATATTTACGTAACCCGTAAAGGGCGGGCTGCAAATAAATTGAAGTAATATTTCATACTCAGACGTTTCGGTGAGTGAATGGAATGTAATACGGAAACTAAGTCTGCTGGAGTTTATTTACTTACGCAAAAAGTTCTCTGCATTCCGCTGTGGGAATATGACGGAGATGATGTATTTTGTAGGGTTGGACTTGTCGATATTATTGCAATTTGTTACGAATAAATAGTGCTTTGATTCAATGAGGATTTCTTATTGGCATTAGTAATTGTGTGGTTTTTAGTTCTTTATGTTTTTGTCTCTGTTCAACAGAACAATAAATGATAATTTTTAATTCTCATGATGTCGATTTTACCTAATTTAGGCTGCTACAGATTCCTTACATATTATAAATGCAGTTAACTGTTTTACTAGTTATAAATTAACAGAATTCATCCAAATTCATTCCCAATTTTACTATGATAGAGTAATTTCAAACATAAAAATTTTTATATTTATCAAATTGACATCGTCCATTTATTTATATGCGCCGGCTATGAACCCAGGTGCTATGCAATGTAGTGCGTGCATATTCACAACATCATGCTGCGCAATGGGTGATCGATTATATTTTTTTGCACAAAAGTATTTGATTGGATATTATTGTAAGTTTTTTAATGTACTTGTTATCACCTAAAACGGAATCTTTTTTTTTACATATTATGGGTTACTGAATTTGTTTGATATCGAACCTAAATAGGGCTAGTACACGACAATGTGTAGGTGTGGCAATTAAATTGAGCTTCGCTAACTTAGTGCACGTAGAACTCCGTCAATACACTAGGTAAATACATAAACTTACAGAAATAAAAGACGCTGCAATATATTAAATGGCTTATTAAAATCAATATGTAAAAGAGCTCAAAATATGACATAAAAAATAAACATCGTTATCGAAAAATACACTGTAGTGCAAAAATAAATAGTGTCCGTTGAATGTGAAAGTAAACATACCAACATGAGAAACTGTATCAGAATTGTAGAAAATGGGTCAGCGTATTTCTAGTATATTAATAACATATTTTGGGGTCCCAATATTATCATATTGATTGCAAAGGAACCTTCTGTACTGTGTCAAATAAGAGCTTGTTTATTCTGAGCGTTTTGTAAAATACTCGATTGTTCTTTAAACATAGAAGAACTTCTAAATAAAAAATAAATATATTTGAGCAAAGAGGCTGTATCTCGTTTTGTTTTTTTAAATTCCATCCTCACACAATTTGTTGTAACACTATCTATAATTATTTTCTAAAATGACTTGTCTAGACAAAGGGAACGAAACCATTTCAACTAGAAAATTAAAATTTGTTTTTCAGTTCCAATCTTTATTTCATTTATCTTAATTTTTTTATTTCTATTTTATTGTGTAAAATTACCTGAACATTAAGAGCTTTTCATTTTTATGGGCTGTTAAAAACACAAAATAGTTTTTTGAAGTCTATAAAATGACCTCGAGTTATATATTCAAAACCCATTATTGGCTTTTTATGGTCGCATAAAATTGGCTTAATAGTTAAGTGCAAAATAAAATATTACCATAAACTTATTAGAAATAATAGCATAGAAAATATGTCTTTTTATAATCGTAAACACTATATAGTAGATATTTAAAATAACATTTACTTTAATTTTGAAAATAATTCGAAATAATAGCCCCCTAAGCAAAGATATCTTTTTACAAACGTTAACACAAATAGGTAGACATTCAAAATAAAATTTTAGACGTATTTTGAAAATATAAACATAGCATTGCATTCAGAAATGGCTAACCACAGTCATAACTTCACAACATGAATTTGTACCTCACGGGCAATTTTCATCTCTCTGTAGTCCAATCAACACGGTTTTATTTTATTCAAAATTATAAATTTAAAAAAACCCCCGACCCAAAAAAAGTACGCAATAATTATGACAAAAGGTTAAAAACGCTAAACCCTATAAAAAGCAAAAAATAACTTTTAACACTACGTAAACTAAATTTTGTCGTGTCGGGGGACCGCTCTAATTCATTACTTTAGATACGTGTTTTTTTTTTTTAACCCTTAGCTGGTATCGCCTTTTTTGGCAACACTACCGGTATCGTGGGTCAAATTTTACCCATACCAAAAAATCTGTTGCAGAACGTATTTTTTTTATTATTTGTATAAAATATGGTTAGTTATGAAATAAAAGAAGCATTTTTTACAAAATTATCTTGGTTTAATTTTAGAATATTAAAAAAATATTATTTTTTACACACATTTGTAACTAACCTAATTTTTTGGCACTTTCTGGTTAGTGTGAACTTAAAACATAAAAAAAAAATAGAAATGTATGAAAAACTTTAACTGAAAGATATGTATGGCACTTCTCATATCCTTATGATAACAAAAAAATAAATTACTTCTGAGATCAGCATAAAATAAAAAAAATGTCAACCAAAATCAAAACGACTTTTTCCAAACTAACAAGATTAGTCTTTATACTTTCTGACAACTAGAACACTGAACATTTTGGAAGGAATGTGTCTTACAAATAATATGTAAACATTTAGAACATTTTAGAGAATGTTTTCGGTCATTTTTCCAATCGCATAGGTAGCATCGGGCCCTTTTCCGACTTGAAATTGAAGCTGCAGAAGAGGTTGATGCAACTGATTCTTCAAACTGGGACTGATAACTGAAAGTTGGTTTATATTTGGTGTCCTTTCCGATTTTCCGATTCCAAATCATCATTTGAGTCGTTCATCAATTCCTCGATTTGTCTATCGTTCAAAAAGCCCCCATTGTAGTAGAAATATTCACTAAAACAAAAAAAGTTACAAATTACGCTCAGTGAAAAAAGCTACTTACTTGGTGTCGTGGGTCAAACGTGACCCAGTCGGCTACTTACCTTTGCTTCTAAGATAGTTGCAGCGCTGCACATCCGCCCCCCCGCCGCAGCTAGCGACGCACTGAGAATACGTAGAAGCGCGCAGTCGTAGCATAAATATTAAAAGAATAATTACCGAAAATGTCCGCTTCTGGGTCGAATTTGACCCACAATACCTACTAAGGGTTAACGAATGTTGTAATTAGGTAAGTATCATTTGATTTATGTAAGTATTTATGAAGGTAAAAAGCGGTCCCCCGACACGTCAAAATTTAGTTTACGTAGTGTTAAAAGTTATTTTTTGCTTTTTATAGGGTTTAGCGTTTTTAACCTTTTGTCATAATTATTGTGTACTTTTTTTGGGTCGGGGGTTTTTTTAAATTTATAATTTAATTTTATTTCATGCTTTTTAAAGGAGCTCCTTAATTTTTCCTTCTTTCATTTAATTTATTTTATCTTAAGATGGGGTCGCTATACTTATGCGATCTCGGCCAAAGGAAGCTGTTTAACAATCCTCATGACAAACTGGCTCTGGGAGAATTGCACAGATTGAGAAACAATAAAGATTAACCTTTGGACATTCTAGATTTTCAGCAAAAATATAAATCGGTTTATCCGTTTCATTCCAGCATTCCAGGGTTTCATTCGCCACATCCCATTTCCAGCATCAGGTTCTCGTCAATCAGAAACATGAAGAGAACTCGTCAAGACAAATTCAACGAGCCCAAACTCGATGGGTTTACTAAAAGGCAGTTCAGGGTTACGTCTCCTACCTTCATGCCCTAACAGCAGACCAGCTCAGTGGTTCCAAAAGACATTAGTGTTTCAAATTTCAGATCCCACATATACTTGCAAGTAAACTGAGCGTGTAACATTCCTATCACACCTATCAAACGAGCTGATGACCTTGAAGACCTGAACCGATTTCCACCAAACATAGCTAAGAACACTCCCGACTGACATACCTTTTAAACAAAAAAAACCGCATTACAATCGGATCATCCGTTTGGGAGCTACGATGCCACATACACACACACACACACACACACACACACACACAGACACGTCAAACTTATAACACCCCGTCGTTTTTGCGTCGGGGGTTAAAAATAGTGCCCGTATTTGAGCATTTTCATGTTAGCTACACTGCAACTAGGACACAATTTGAGCTGAATCACTTTCGAAACCGCTCTTTCAAACTTTCTGAATAGTTAGATAGATAATGATGTTATTTAGTAAGTGTTATCTTAGGTTCATGTTTATTTGTGTTAATAATAGAAAACTCTTAGGTATTTCAAGGACTGTCTGGAAGGTATTTTTTTACATAATTATCAAATACCTAAAGAAAGTAAGTAGCCCCGCAATTCGAATTGAAAACTTTATTTTCTTTTTTTGAAGTGGAAGAGTCCCGAATTTCTGTAAGTAGGTAAAATGATGAAGACGATTATATCCAAACTCGCTATGATAGTCCAATGTCTTTGAATGAACTAAACAACCCATATCCAAGGACTTGTCCTACAAAGACTATGTTCCGCTATATAAATTGTGACAGATTCGTCAGTCCTTTCTTGTCTATAAGTTGGTGACATCATTCCTCGAAGACAAAATTGCGTATATCTTGACAAATTTCTATCTCAGGGAAAATTTTAACAACTTCATTTCAACAGGCAATATTTTTAATAACTTCATTATTTTCAAGGTTTTGATTGCCTGAATAATTAATAATAATCTACAACATTGCCGGAGAATGAAGTGCAGGTGAGACTTCTGATTTTCACCTACTCTACTCTCGTCTAGGATTTGTAAGATGTTGTATATACTGTAATTACAGAGTGAAATTTGCCATAATTATCGTCAGTCTTAAAACGCTCTATGATTCAACATAAAGATTTTAAGCACCGTCAAACACCGCACCTCTTTCGCGTCTTTAGCTCCAAATATTCTGGTCCTTTAACCCCAAAAACCGTTCTTCAGTCTTCAGTAAACAGTTCAATGTCCACAAAACGAAGGATACTAACATTCCTCGCGTTGCTATAGCGACAGTTTGTTTGTGTGTTTGTCATTGAACGGAATTGAATTTGCGCTCGAAACAAAAGAACGCGATTTAGGGCCCGCTATTTACTAACAACTCGTTTGGAAAACGTTCGTAAATTGTGTTGTTTGTAGATTTTCTATAACATTCAAAGAAATACGTGAAAATTGGTACAAATATATAAAATGGAAAGTGAAAAGAAAATTGAAAACGAAGTAAATACAATAAGGTGTATGAAATACTGTAAAGTTCTTGTAGGTCGCTTTTTACTGCTGTGAGACTTTTTTGTGGTTATAGCGGGTAATAAGATGTATTGTGGTTATTATTAACAAAAGACATAATGATCACAATAAAGTTTAAAGGAAAAATAATTAAAAAAATATAGATCATGTGTATTTTCTTGTAAATAATTTTCAGTATATGAATAGAATTTAAGATTTTTGTACAAAGTTTCCAACGAACACAAATAAACTACTATTGTGAGTAAAGATACTTGTTTCGAATATGTACCCATTTCCAAAGGTGCTTGCTTGCTAATTACTGTTACACAAACAAAGTAACCACAATGATTGAAATAGTGAAAGATTAATGATCATTTCAGTAGAGCTTTAACACTGGTTCACTTCGAATACAAATTAAACTAATTGCTCTGTATTTACTTAAGTATACATTACCACTAAAGTGCTGTTAGGGTGCGTCTACACGGTGCAAGTAACTTGCGCATATTGAGGCACATGCGCTGGTTACATGCATTTTAGAAACGTGCGGATCTAGCGACACAAGCTTGTACCAAAGCAAAATACCCACCCGCGTGCTCTGTGGCGTGCGGGTCACTTGCGCCCGTTAACTTGCTCCAGCTACATGCACCGTGTAGAAGCACCCTTAGTGGCTATTACTCAAGCGATGTTTGATCGACTTGAATTATTCCTGAGAAGCTGATGGCTTAAATGCACTTCCTCGCCACAGTAAGTGATATATTTGCATGAGTAATGTATCACTTTGATTGTAAATTAGACTCTTTGTGCTTGAAGATGTAGTTCAGTTGGTTTTAAGAGGGCGACGGTAAGTCTTTAACTTACGTGTTTATTGAATTGGTTTCAGTGGATCTATTACAATGTTTAACTAAACTATTACTGCTAAATCTAAAGAACTCACTTAATACGATTTTAGAGCCGGTTTATTTAAAGCTGTTCTGCTTTAATAAGATTATAAAAATAATTAAAAAACGAATCCGCAAAAGCTCGCATTATTTCAAAGCCTTCACTCACCGACAGAAAATCACCGAAAAGACCGAATAAAAATTACTTACTGAAACCTTTTTTACTCGAGCGAGCCCCTAACAACATAATAGGCTGGATAAACTCTCGGATGGAAACGATTTATCAAAGTTTATCAACGGTATACCATATTCTATTAAAGGGAGCGACATAATCTTACTAATATTGTGAATGCGAAAGTTTGTGAGGGTGTATGTATGTGAATTATTTACTTTTTTACGCGAGTTACAAGTATGCGAGTCACAAGTGAAAGGTTTTGATGAAACTTGACAGTCGTTACGGTTGAAAAACGTCCACTGCTGGATAAAGGCCTCCTCCAAGCTGGTAACTTTTGGCATGTGTGTTGGTGAGCGCAGTGTGGGATACTTTTAGAGTTGTAGAGATGCTTAACTTGTTAGTAGTGTACCTTGCCTAAATAACAGAATTACATATAGGCTACCTTTATCTACGAATATGAAACCACGTGCGGAGCCTATAGTTCTGAATAAACTGATAGAATCAGCAATATACCTCATGGGTCGTCACCAGATACGATCTACCAACAATAGGAGCCATATCCATTGTTATCATCTCCACTACTGACGGTATCCTTAATTTAATAGTATTATACTATCTACGCTTTGACCCAAGAGGTTGAAGTTAACGTTAAATCCAACAGACCGTAAATTTATTCGAAAACCTTCGTAAATGAACGGATTATGTTCCATCAGAATTTCTAAATAATTAAATATTCATTGGCAATGTATGAAAATTGGAGATTGAACAGAGGTTTAATTACAGAATGTATTAAATTATAGAATAGAATATTCTGTACGTCGATCACGTATTGGATCAATTGCTATCATAATGCCTTTTTATTATTATTTTCTAGTAAGTAGTAGTAGTAGAATCATGAGATATATTGATGAGTAATTCTGAAAGCTTAAATTACTATTGTCCATTTTTGATTTGCAATTTCATAAACCAAATGAATGTGGATTTTTGTGTTTTTCTTTTCTACATCAAAATGTTTATTACAACATAAAATAACTACACAATTGATAAATCGAAATCTGAAATTATAGCTAGGTAAGTACTTATTTTAATTCACAAACATAAAATTTTGAACACGTTATGTTAACTACATACAAAATCAAAAATTTGATAAAATCTTATTTGATATCATTTATTAACAATTCAACAAAGCTTTTTGTTTTGCTCCGACATGAAAATCTTTACTTAAAATTCAACTTTTTATCCCACGAAGACGAGTCGGTGATTGATGTTAATTTAATTTGTAAGTAAACTATGTGATCAATCAGTTTAATTAATGGATTACTAACACAACGAAGTACTGAGAGTTCAGTGACCTCATATTTTGGGCTTTAGAACCAGGTATAAGGATTTGCGTAGCTGTATTCAACTATAGTTCATCTTCATCAAGCCTTCATCATCAGTTGACTTTAACATAATAGGGAGCAGAAAGTTTTTATTACAAAAATGTTTATTTCTAACAAACGACCGTCAAAAACAGCGAGCGACAAAGACGAGCTCTATCACACTCATCCAGCATATACTGCTTTGACTAAAACAACATATTGTAATATACAACTAAATACAATTATACTACAGTTACAGCTACTTTGAAACTAATTACGTCTGCATCTCAATGTCATTAGCAGTCAGGATGTTACTACATGACATTCCCGAGAGACAACATGTTACTACTTCCTCAAACCTATTGTTATTGTATTAGGTAACATAGAAATAGGCGTGTGTATAATGTAGCAAAATAGTAGCTACAAATTTTATTGATGTTTATACTCTAAATAGATTTTTATGTCAATAAAACATTTTTTTATTTTTTTTATTTATAGATTTAATTACTTATAGCAGATAAACCCGATCCCTGAGGTCCCGAGGAATTTACTTCCAATATCCCTATAAAAAGTAGCTTATTACATCTCAAAGATACAATCTACCTCTGTTCCAAACGTTCAATTCGCGTTTATAAGTACGGATGTTTAAATGTGTCTATTTACATAATTAATTTTTAATGTGATCTTTCTTTACTCAAATGTTTTGTTGTACATATGATTGGCGTCCACACACAGACTACACAAACCTAGACACGACACCAAAACATTGACGTCAATACCTACAGAAACTTGGTCGCACGTAACATGTAAACTGGGACTCCTACATTAAGGGCAGGTGTGTCAAATCGCTCCTGTGAATATATGGAGCGAGCAAATATTTGGCCAGTCGAAGTGGGCTACGGAACAGACGTACATTAAATCTAATGGCCGCTGTGTAACCTAGTATTAGATGGGTTATGAAGATCGCTGAAGAATGTATGAGGCTATCAATCAAATGGGTAGATTTAAGCCATGTATTCACTGGGAAACAATGTTTCAGATACATAGTTTCTGAAACAGCACGTAGATGTTTACAGCAACAATGTTTCGGAAACTCTGCTGTCCACATCGTCCACAGAAACAAAATTATATGTTTCTGAAACAAAATTATTTGTTTCAGAAACACGTAGATATTGTTTCTGAAACAGTGTTTATAAACAATTGTTTCTCAGTGAATACATGGCTTTATACAACCGCCTTTATTTCTGTGAAGCACTTAGTATTGTAATGTAGTTATAATGTACCTACTTATGTTGTTTTTATTATTCTGTGTTTTCGGCTTAACTTATACGAACGGTTTAGTCAAATCTACGTAATGTTATGGATAAATGAATAAAATTAGTGCTAATCAATTGTCATCAACGGGAAACAGCACACATACTTTAAACGTGTTTTATCAATATTCTTCAGCATAGTTTAAAATAAGCTTTGCAAAATAACACCTAATCACATTATAAAACTAATGTTTACAAACCTAATGAAACATGAAATAGACCCAAACTTATCACTGAAAACAGTTTCCAAAACATAACATAGGCCATAAAACCAAAGCTAATGAACAACAATTAACGCTAATATTATGGTTAATTAAACGAAAACAACACAAAACAGAACGTTATTACAATAATTAGGCGAAATATTTCAAAGCTGAATTTCAGATTATTGTTGCGAGGAATTATCTAAGTTTTATCTCCGTGATTGTGCTGAAATAATGATGTTTTTGTAAAGCCTCTTGTAAGAAAACGTTAAACTTTTCGTGTGAAAAGTAATACATTTTCAGATTGCTTTAATATAAGGTACTTAAAAAACATCCAGAGATAAAACAATGTCTTATTT
This sequence comes from Helicoverpa zea, assembly GCF_022581195.2. Lineage (NCBI taxonomy): Eukaryota > Metazoa > Arthropoda > Insecta > Lepidoptera > Noctuidae > Helicoverpa > Helicoverpa zea. The sequence goes on along the minus strand of NC_061459.1, from coordinate 4,015,505 downwards.
TAAAACTGTGTGCTCATTATTATCTTGTGTATTCGTGTCAAATAAAAATAAAAGTATTTTTTTTTCAAATAGCAACAAGAATGGATGATGAACATGGTTCGCTAAGTACGTTACGTACCTACGTGCGTACTTACGTATGACGTACATTTTCCAAAAAGTATGTAGTACAAATACCTACGTAAACAATTCAAATATAGTAAATTGCTCCGATAGACAAATTTACCAAGACAGCCAGATGAATTGATGAGAGAACCAACAACGGACCAAAAGTGTGATCCCATAACAATACCGACATTCAAATTCCATTAATTTTTCCAAGAACTCCGAAACAAAAGGTTAATAAAAAAATGTAAGGAAAATATTTTACGCCCTTTTCCGTGTCTTTTGAAGTCCCTTGAGGTTAAAACTCCGTCGAAGTTTGGAAAACAAGTTACTTTCATCCCTTCCCATACTTAGGTAAGGTAGAAAAACTTATCTACAGAAACATTTTGTTAGGGAACAATGTTCCTTGGAATAACAACTTTGTGTGTGTAATGAGGCTTGTATCTTGAAGTTGGGTAATTAGTACTGCTATAATGTTTGTTTCGCTTGTTTGGGAAAAAGTGATAAAATATAAAGAGGTTTTTTATTCTTTTTTGGGTTAAATGGCTTGTTAAGTTTGTAATTTAAATGCGGGGAGTATTTTCTGTGTACATAAATACGTACTTATAGGGTAAAATAGAAAAAAAAAAAACAATTATTCTTTCGTGGCGGAATTTCTGCAACTCTTTGCTACGGTGTGGTAACTTAATCATATACTTTTTCGTAGCAAGCATTATAATAGACAATTAGCTCCACTCTTATTCATAGTACCTATATTTTCAGAGAAAAACAAACGAAAACAAAATTATACGACGGAAACAGTACAAAAATGTACGTTTTCCTATAGAAAATCTAAGCTTCGACATAAGTTATAGACTGAATCAATGTAGGGCATGTAGTTGGCTGTAACTGGCGTGTGGAGCTGCGTCTGAGATTACCGACATGATTTATTGCCCGTAATTAACTGAAGGCATTAACGTTCACAAGTATTCGATCAGAATTGCAGAGTTAGTATATCAAGAAAAATAAAGAAGTAATATAATATAATGTACGCTTTAATGCAAGACATAGATGGACCAACATTACCAATGGTCTATGTACTTTGAACCACCTTCTTAAACCTATGTTTACAAATAAATATTTCATTTTCAAAGTAATATTTTTCAAGGAGTAATTTTTTCAATAATGTAAATCAATAATGTAGTTGTTAAAATAATATTACCTTTAAAAAATTCGGTAAAAGTGCGTACTTAAACAATTTCACATAAACAAATGCATGACAGGAATTTCCCCGAAGAATCGAATTCCTAGGTTCGATAAGAGCAGGCACATCAACGTAACAGTCACACGCACCTACTTATATCACTATAATTTAGTAATATTCTCTAAAGAAACGTTGAAGACAATAAGTAGGTATATTATGCTCTCACTTAGCCTCCAAGAAGACCATGCGTCACTTTCTACATTCTGAATAAATACATGGAAACTAATAATAGACATCTGTCTAGCTAATCCACTGTTTTAATACCTTCCTGGTTAGTAATATGTTTCACACAACACACCGGTAGTCTTGTCACGCGAATTTCTAATTAGACTGATTGACTGACTAACAAACACTAAGGACATGAATTAAGCGTTGGCTTGGAAACAGCATTTTATTTTTAAATATTAACTTGCATCTAAAAATTTAAAAAAGTGTATCTATACCTACTGTGCACTGTACTGTGTGTCGGCACTAAACTAAAGGTAAACGATCTAAATAAAAAGTGATACCTATCAACCAATATGTTATCTAACCATTAACACACATCCTGACACAAATAAATACAAATTACAAGTTAACACCACAAACAGTTGTATAATAAGCAGAATTATTTATTCAGGCGACGATTCACTGGTATAATTTCCAAGTCCTATCGCTCTCGCAATTAGAGTTACTCTATACATTTAACCACAAATTCACAAACGTGAATTGCTATTCATAGAGGCGAAAATTACGTGAATACATACGCTCGTCGCGTCGGACAATATGGCCGATTGAAATGGAATTTGATTGGTCGCCGACGGATGTGCACTATTCATAATGTTCCCTACAATATGGAACGAGTGGTGATAAAACTACTATTGTCACGGCTGATGGATTATGATGCTATTTTTGAGACGGCTTAAAATGGTACGGATCTAAATATTGAGACGGTTTTGAGCCGCTTAAAAATAATGTCAGTTATATAGTTAAATATTGCGTAAAAAATTGGAATACTATGAATATAGTATTCCAATTTTTTATGGAATACTATATTCAATAATCAATTATGAATACTACCTGCATGGATTGATTAATGCCTAATTCATCAATTATTGATTATAATCCTGTTAAGATAATTATCCATGGCCTTCATTTTACTTAAGAAATTAATTTTCATTTTAACCATTCGCCACAGCAATCAAGCTAAAATAACGACTTGGCATATCAACAATTTATTTACGCGTCCAGAGATAAAATGAATATGTATCAAAATGTACTAATAAACAGCCTTGTTACGACCCTATCTCATTCTTAATAGATCGTATTGTTCCTTGAATAAAGGTCTATTATCGTGAATGAATCTGTCTCGGCGGTGTTTTGCGCTCTCATTGTGTGGGAGACAATGACTCAATGAAATGAAAGATATTAGGGAGCCTTCTTATTAATAACCCGTTCAAGAAATGGGAGAGTGAATGAGATTGTATAATTGGACATATTGGATAGGCAATTAGTCTAGATTCATCTTTCTACAATGGTCAATCATATTTTCACATGTTAATATTTCTATTTGATTCTTGCTTGATTTCACTAATTTATGTTTATAGACCAACCTTTAATGGGCAAATTGGCAACCTCTTAAATTGATTGCAGAATAACAGACAAAAGACGGATGGCACTTAGGTATCCTGACCTTCAAATAGAAAGTAAAACCACTCAACGTTACAATGAGATCTAACAACAGATTCGATTAAAAAAACATCACTCAGATAACCTCGACACTAAATCACAAATGACACAATTTTAATTAAACATACATTACCTAGTAACTGTACCCATTACCATGTCACGCTCACGCTTGACCGCTTGTTTCAACTGCACTCCAATTGTTCTCTATTCCAGTTTACTACTTATTTACCAGCACTTACCGAGAGCAGACGTGTAAAATGTATACAAAATTGCTCGTTTTAATTTTATTGGTTCTTTTTTACGAATCGAAGTGTGCAACGAAGAAGACTTTTGATTCGAAGAACTGTGATCTTGGTCCTTTGGTTGAAGAAATTGCATCTTATAAAAGTGTTGTTGGGAGTATAATAGACTATACTGTGTCCGGGGCGTTCAAAGGGAAGACGTACGATGAGTAAGTATTGTTGGTACTTGTAAATTAAATTGAATACTCTGGCAGTTGAAGGATTTCATTTTGGAATTGATTTTGTGCGGGACTTTTATAGTGGTCATTCAATCTAGAGTGTGGTTTTCTTCTAATATTTACATATATAGAAAGAACCAAAAGTAGAGGAAGGTAATTTGTGTTTGAAAGGTTTATATACAGTGGGTTGCCAAATTATTAGGGACAGTTACAAATACACGGTATTGGTAAAGTATTTGGTTTAAATTAATTATAAAAACACACTTTTTGACATAGTAAAAGCTTTAATATGATAACACAACTATTTAAGAATGATATAAAAAATATTTTAGAATAAAATAACAAAAATAAAAAATTATAAATAAATAAATGTACATGCAGAAAAAATAGTTAATATTTTGTGACGTTGCCTTTCGCCTCAATGACTGCTGCTATACGCCTGGGCATACTTTCTATGCAGTTTTTTGCACTTTGTTTTATTTTTGGGTTATGGTGCCACACATTAATAAGCTTTTCGATCAGTCTAACCTTGGTGGTTATGTTCTCCTTGGCTATTTCAACCTTGGTGATCTCCCATAGATTTTCTATGGGGTTCATGTCAGGTAAATTTCCAGGCCAAGGCAGTACTGGGATGTTGTGGTCGGCCAGGAACTTGGTTATGCTCCTGGCTTTATGGCATGGTGCTGAATCGTGCATAAACATGAATTCTTCACCGTCTGGAAACCATTCTTCAAGTGTGGGCAACAGGCGAGTTTATAAAACTTGCTTGTACTGGTCTTGTTTCATGGTTCCCTGGACGATGTAGAGGCGTCCAACCCCTTTGGCACTTATGACAGACCACACCATTACCTTAACTGGGTGTTTTACCCTCTCAACAATGCAGTCAGGGTGGTATTTTTCACCTGGGCGTCGTCGCACAAAGCTGCTCTTGTCGGCTAAAATCTCAAAGGATGACTCATCTGAGAAACACACCTGAAAAAAAAATTAAAGTTGTTTATATTTTTTATTTATGCGTTCTTAATTTAGTCGACTATAAATATGGACCCTATCTGACCTTACTCCAGTCCTCGATTGTCTTATGCCGGTGCTCACGACCCCAGGCTAGACGCTTCTTTTTCATGGCCTCTGTCAGCCTGGGTTTCTTAGCGGGACGATGTCCTGTCAGGTCTTCCTCTGCTAACCTACGCTGCACAGTTCTCTTGGATATCATTATTCCAGACTCTTGAACCATCTGGGTTAATAATCCAGCACTTTTTTTCCTGTTATCTAAACAGATATCGCGTATTTTCCGGTCAGTACGTGGAGTTGTGATGCGCTTTCGTCCGCAATGACCTTTTCTTTGAGGTGTTATTGGCTGATCCAGGTCCAATGAAATTTTTATTTTGTTGACTGCTGACTTAGAAACACCAGCGATATCTGCTATGTGTCTTTGAGAGTGCTTGGTGTGTTGCAGAAGCGTTTTAATTTCGCTTTTCTTTTTTGGAGTCAAATCACAACCTCTACCCATGCTGAAAGGCAAAAAAAATATGAAAAAATTAAAAATATTGCAATATGTGCACGTAAAATAAAATTTCATGAATATTAAATAGTAATACTTACATTTAAAATAATTTTCAGGCACTAATACTGAAATATTTTTTGTCTACAATTTTTAATTCGTCTTTCACTATCACACGTCTCCAGCAAACTGTAGCACTCACTTAATTTAAAAAATTTTAGAAAATAATCCAACCATTGAAATCTCAAAAACCACTTATAATATAAAGAGTAAAGAACAGGCAAACATAAATAAAACATTTTTGTAACACCTACACCACTCAAGACTGCAGTCAAGTGCATCCAACGTGAGAAATCGACAAAAAACGTAAGTGTCCCTAATAATTTGGCAACCCACTGTATTTTGGTACAAAAATAGTACACAAACGATAAATGGTTGTTTATTATTAATCTTAAATCTATATAAATAAAAATGAATTGTTGTTCGTTAGTCTGATTAAAACTCGAAAACGGCTGGGCCGATTGAGCTGATTTTGGTTTTAAAATGTTTGTAGAGGTCCAGGGAAGGTTTGAACGATACGAAGTTCGCGGGATCAGCTAGTACATAATATTGATGATGATGTATTAAAGTGATAAACAAGATGTGATATATTTGTAATTTTAATGTATCCTTGATAGTAAAGTACAGTAAAATGATAGTAAAGTACAGCAATTTATGATACATTGACTACTCTGTAATATGCTTAAGATAAAATAATACCTACCAGCAATTTGTCTTAAATTACTCTTTGTTACATAAATTGTGCAGTATCTTATGTTATGTGATTATTGTTTTGAACGTGCAAGTCACATGTAAGGAACAAGTTCTATTTCAGTAAAAAAGTTAGAAGTACCCATGTTTCCTCATTCGAATATTTTATCCCCTTTTTTGGTGCATTCTCAAAAAGAAAATTCCCTTTACTTAAATTGTGTGTGCCTCTCGAGCATTCCAAGGGAATTAATCTCATTCTCTTTCCCTGATTTCAGTCCATATATCTAAATAGTTTTCGCAATTTAGCCATAAGAACATAACAAACAGACGATCATATGTACGATATTAACTCCGTCTCATTTGGCACACTATCGTCGCATCTCACGAGGACTTAATACAAACCATCTAAAATGATATCAACAAGTGGATTGCGTACAATCGAAATTTCACACACAATTTGATAAGATAATCATCTTCAAAATCCACATGAATGTCTACGCTCTTGAGCCTATCAAATATAAGTAAAAGTAATCTTATAGACATTTGAGATATTCGGCCATCGATATTGATAAGATACAGTACAAAAGAGCTCAAGTTTAATCGAAACATCTCACTAACTCAAAGACAGTGGAAGAAAAATGAATTTCTTTCATATTGTATTTGTAACCCTTTTTGTTATTATTGCGAATGAAGCGAAAGTTTTGAAAAATTCAAATAAATGCCACGAAACTTTGGGGGATGAATTGGTTGAAGAGATATGGGGTTACGAAAATGTTAAGGATGAGATATTAGACTATGTTTTGAACGGTGATTTTAAAGGGAAAACTTATGATGAGTGAGTTTCAAAATTAGTTTAAGATATAAATAAGTCTATAGCAGTTTAAGTGAAGTTAATTAAAGTGTTTATTTATTTCAGGTTGGCGAAATTCGTGGACAAGTTTGGAGCGCGGCCGTCAGGCACAGAAGTACTTGAAAAGTCTATAGATTACATGATCGAATTATCTAAGCAAGAAGATTTAAATGATATTGTTACTGAAGACGTTGAGGTGAGTTGTTAGACACTCTTGTGTTAAAATTGTTCTAAGGACAAGTTGTATAAATAATTTATTAAATGTCTATTATTAACACACCTGCAAAAAAATTCTTAATTTATGATTGTTACTCAAAATTTCGAAAAATTACGTAGTTTGTATATCCTTATCCCGTGACATAAATTAAATACCACTGTTGTTATATTGCAGGTTCCAAGATGGAAACGAGGTGAAGAGAAAATAACAATGCTTGAGCCAAGAGAAAAAGACATTGCACTTTTGGGCCTTGGTCGTAGTGTTAGTACTCCTGCCGAAGGAATCACAGCTGAAGTTATCGTCATATCGAACTTCACACAACTTGAAAATACACCTGAGGAACAAGTTAAAGGCAAAATTGTTCTCTACGTTCCTATTTTTACTACCTATGGAGAAACTGTAGTATATAGGTCACAAGGAGCGACAAAAGCATCTGCTAAAGGAGCCGTTGCATCATTAGTTAGGTCTATAACACCATTCTCAATTCATACTCCTCACACTGGTTCTCAAACTTACGGAGATGGTGTTGTCCCTATTCCAACTGCAGCTATTTCTTTGGAAGATGCTGATTTAATCACAAGAATACACAACAGAGGTGAGAAGGTCGTCCTACATATACTTATGATCTCATCACTAGAAACGAAAGTTTCAAGGAACACGCTTATAGACTTGAAGGGATCAAAAGACCCAGAGAAACTGGTGATTGTGTCTGGACATATAGACAGCTGGGATGTAGGCCAAGGAGCCATGGATGATGGTGGTGGCCTTTTCATCAGTTGGGCAGCTCCAGTTATTATGAAACGACTAAACTTGATACCAAAACGAACAGTGAGGGCAATATTCTGGACTGCTGAAGAGCTTGGACTGGTTGGTGCCTATGCTTACGAGAAGGCGCATAGAAATGAAAGCCACAATATTAATTTCATAATGGAATCTGATGAAGGAACATTTGCCCCTCTAGGGTTGGCTGCCGCTGGCAATGAAAAAACGCTTTGTATCGTTGCGGAGGTTTTGAAACTATTCCAGTCAATTAATGCTTCTACTCTTGTAGAAGAGGATAGTCCTGGTTCAGATATTGCTATATTTACTGGAAATGGTATCCCAGGAGCTAGTCTTCATAATGACAATAGTAAATATTTCTGGTTCCACCACACTGAGGGAGACACGATGAATGTGGAAAGTCCAGAGGAACTTGACCTTGGAGCCGCGTTCTGGACGGCTGTCGCTTACATCATCGCTGATATCTCCGTTGATATCCCACGATAAGTAAAAAAGATTATATAAAAAATTGTGAATATTTTAATTTAAAAATATAAGAGTATAAGTGTGATTGTAAAGTGGTTTAAAATTTCTAGAAATCCATAATAAAGTTCTATTTTTAGATAAAACAACTCACCTTCAACATTTTCCAATAGGCATCAAATAACTTTTCACTTGAAACCCTATCAAATATTTTTCTTTCAATATACGGTATCACACTCAAATAAAAGAGCCCGGGGCAGAAAAAACTTTGGAAAAATCCTTCGTACAATTTTTATTTTGGGAATGTTCCAGTAAATTTTTCTAGAAGTATCCTTAAATCAATGAGCGTGAATCCTTTATCTTCGGTTCATTTTCTTTGAGGATCGAGCTCTTGGGGACGCTATACGGTATATTATAAAGATATTTTCTGTACTACAGCAAAATGCAATATTCTTTGGCGAAGCGATCCACCTTTCGATAAAGGTCTTAAATTATGTTATCGTGTCTCAGCCGTTGTAATAAAAATAAAACAAGTAAGCTTTCCGACAAAATGTTGTATCGAGCGTGTAAGGTACAAACTGATTTTTATGGAAATAAAAAATGATGATGTTACGTTTTATGGTAAAGAAAACTGTGTGGAAGTTAAAAACAAAGTCTTTTTATATTTTGATAAAATCTTTTGCAATAATCTAGTAAAAGTGATCTCAACAAGATTGCTTTTGGAAAAGTCTACCTATTACACAGTGTAACACTAGAACAAATGGAGGAATTCTTTTGTTCTTTGGAACAAAATTGGCCGACACCAAATCGTTTTCCGTGTTCCAAGTGTAATAGTTTGATCTTATTTAGTGTGATGTCTTGGAAAGAGTTTACTTGTAAGTTTGCTCCAACAACGATGGAGAAAAAGTAATTTTATTGATGTAAACCTAAATGAAATTAATTTTCCTTAAATAAATATTTCAGAATTATTCAATTGAGTTAGCCTTCAATCAATTGTGACATCGTTATAAGGAAAATCAACATTGGAAGCCAATGAATAAAATAAAACTTGTCGAAGTTGTTAATTGAAAATGTAACAAAATTACAGACTGCTTTGTGCTTTACGTTTGATAAACATTTACGAGTAGGTACAAATTTGTAACAAAATTACACAAGATAGGTACATTACAATTTTGTGTTTTGCAAGTAAAAAGATTTCATGAGAAATTGTACCTACATAAATACGTATTAAATAAACTAAATTATGAAAATTAACACCTTGTAATCGAAAATTCGTCTTTTCTATTCCAAAGGAAATTACGAAAAATCCGTAATCCAAAAACTAGAACGCACAATTCCATCCGAGTGAATTCTAACGGCCTTTTTACGGAATATGGAAGAACCGAATGAAAAAAAAATGAGTAAGCTTTAAAATAGTAAGTAGTACACTAAATGTTTCACGCAGTTATACTCTCATCATACAGAGGAACTTACAGGGCCAGGATAAAATATATTCTATGTCAACCCGGGTACAACTTAGTTTTCTAACAGTGCAATCATTTTTCTAATCGATAGAAACAAACAAACCTTTTTATAATATTCTCTCTACTTTCTTTACAATCTCAGCGAAGGGTAATCAATCTGACTTTGAGTACGATTAAAGTTCGGCCATTCAGAGAATGCGTTCCTGACACGTCGCGATTGAACTGACGACGTAATAACATTCATTGATTATTGATATAATAATGTTGTTTTAATGCTCCTCAATTGTTAAAACGGTAAACAACCAGCAAAAATATTTTTATCGTAACTGCAACGCCATTGCAAAGTTACGTCGTCAGTTCAATCGCGACGTGTCAGGAACGCATTCTCTGAATGGCCGAACTATAACTTATTTCTTCTAACTTGTTACTTATAATTGAAACTTCGATATTTAAGACTGAAGTGTATCGTGCTTCCAGTATATATACTTGAGAACTATTTAGTTATCTGTGGCAATGCAATAGAGAAGTGATTAGTTTGGAGATGCAAAGAGTTTCATGGGTCAAACTGACGAGGAAATGATTAACGATACACGTGGAATACCTTAACATACTTATTGTCTTACATAGAGTTTGTATACTGTAGATGGGAAATTGAACACATTCTAAAATTAGCTGAGTCATTACATCGAATATTTATCCTCCGAGCCTTTTTCCCAATCATGTTGGGGTCGGCTTCCAGTCTAACCGGATTCAGCTGAGTACCAGTGCTTTACAAGAAGCGACTGCCTATCTGACCTCCTCAACCCAGTTACCCGGGCAACCCGATACCCCTTGGTTAGACTGGTGTCAGACTTACTGGCTTCTGACTACCCGTAACGACTGCCAAGGATGTTCAATGACAGCCGGGACCTACAGTTTAACGTGCCATCCGAAACACAGTCAATGATGTCTAAGATATACTTAGAAAGTACATACAAACTTAGAAAAGTTGCATTGGTACTTGCCTGACCTGGGATCGAACCCGCGCCCTCATACTTGAGAGGTTGGTCCTTTACCCACTAGGCCACCACGACTACATCGAATATTTATTAAATACTATTATTACACTATTGAAATTAGTGTCACCCTAACACACCTGGGTAAACAGAGCATAAAATTGACCTGAAAGATAAGACACTGGTTCTAAAACCCACTTCACACAAACAAACTTTCATTACCATTTCGTTGGTGAACAAAAAAAAAACAAAAGAATAACTTACAACAATAGGAAACCGTCCAAGCGAAGATTTTACCTTGCTATTTTATCGTGAACAATAAAAAGTGTAATTATAAGCAAAAACAACTCCCCAAACGTAATGAAGAATGGTAAAACTTCAAGAAACTGGTTTTCTTTTAAGAGTAGCATAGTGCAAACTTTTAGTCGGCTGACAGTTTGCTTGGGCTCATGAATCAGTATGAAGGTGAATAGTAGTATGCACATTACAAAGATCAGGTCATCATTGGCCACAGAGCATCTTGGTCAGATGATTGTGGCAGTGCTTGTCTATGCGGAATAATAATAGCTGCGCGACACTTCTTGCCGCATGTGTCGCAGGTGAAGCGCGGGTCATACACGGGTGCAGCTTTATTGATGCGTAGCCTTTTCTGCTTAATGTTGTCGAGCCAGGCTTCGTCAGATCTAGCGGACGCCCAGTTCGGTTTTCGAGCTGAGCGTTCGACAGTTGATGCACTATCTCGACTCAAGGATCAGGTGAAGGAGGCGATGGATGCGGGGGATGGACTGTTGGCTGTGTCATTCGACATAGCCAACGCCTTCAACTCTATTCCCCACTCTACCATACTGGAGGCCCTCCGCTTCCATGGGGTGCCTCCGTATTTGCGGGGACTTTTGGCGGACTACCTGAGGGACCGCACTGTCCTCCTTGTGGACAAGACGGGACAGCTCCGACGTTACGGCGTCGAGTCCGGTGTCCCACAGGGCTCTATTCTGGGGCCACTCCTGTGGAACATCGGATTCGACTGGCTCTTGCGGGAAAACCTCCCCCGTGGCACGTCTGTCATCTGCTATGCAGACGACACCCTTCTGACTGCCCGGGGGAGAAATTTTGCAGAGGCGGCTAGCTTGGCCTCGGCGGGCGGTTCACTAGTGGTGGACAGAATCTCCCGCTTAGGGCTGACGGTGGCGCTGCAAAAGACCGAAGCCGTGTTTTTCCACGGGCCTCGGCAACACCAACCGCCCGACGCTCATATCCATGTGGAGGGAGTCCGCATTGGGGTGCAGCCCCAGATGAAATATCTGGGCATAGTCCTCGACAGCAGGTGGCACTTCAGCGCCCACTTCAGCGGGTTGTCGACGCGCTTAATGAAGACCGCGGGCGCCCTCTCATGGCTCCTCCCGAACATCGGGAGGCCCGGCGACCAATGCCGTCGTCTATACGCCGGCATACTCAAGAGTATGGCCTTGTACGGGGCACCAATCTGGGCAGACTCACTGTGCAGACGGAGAAACGCCGCTGCCATCCGAAGGCCACAGAGGGTCATTGCGCAGCGGGTGGCGAGGGCGTACCGTACAGTGAGCTTTGCGGCGGCGGCGTGCGTTCTGGCGGGAACCCCTCCATGGGAGCTCGAGGCTTGGGTGCTCGCCAGAGTGTACGACTGGAAGGCGGCACAGAGGGCTCTAGACCGGCACCCGGACCCAATAGAACGGGAAGAAGTTCGGGAGGAAGCGAGGGAGGTAATAACTGGGCACTGGGCCGAGGACCTTGCCTCGGCAACGTTCGGTCGCCGGACGTTGGATGCCATCGGGCCTGTTCTGAACGGATGGCTCGATCGGCGGCACGGGTGCCTCTCGATGCGTCTGGTGCAGGTGCTGTCCGGGCATGGCTGCTTCGGATCGTACCTGCACCGGATTGGGAGGGAGGAGACTCCACAGTGCCACCACTGTGAAGCCGAGGTGGATACGGCAGAGCACACAATCGAGGTGTGCCCATCGTGGACTGAACCCCGCCGCACCCTGGTGGCAGTAGTCGGGGACGACCTCTCGCTCCCCAGCGTGATTGCTGCCATGCTGCGAAGTGAGGAGGCATGGGAAGCGGTGGCCTCCTTCTGTGAGGACGTCATGTCACAGAAGGAGTCGGCGGAGCGCGTGCGGGAGAGCGACCCTCTCGCGGCGCCGCACCGCAGACGAAGAAGGGGTGGAAGACGGCGAACACAACGTCCGTCCCCATCCGCCCCGGGGGGTGATCAGCGGGCGACAGGCACGGGGGTGCCACCGCCTGCACCACAAGGACCGCCCCTTGTGCTCCGGCCATCATAGGGACCCCCTCCCCACTGGGGGGAGGCATGAGGGGCCTGCCGTAAGGCGGGCAATCGCCGGTGGGGGACTGGATGCCATAGATTCCCAGACCCCCTCCACTCAGGCGAGGTCGGAGTGCCGCTGGGCCTTTTTAGTGGGTATACCGGGAACGTCTTTACCGGGGAGTCCCACATACCCCTCTCCCGTCCCCCGACGGGAAGGGGATGCGTAATAGCATTTTTAGCCCAGCGACAACAAAAAAAAAAAAAAAAAAAAAAAAAAAAAGGCTTCGTCATATGAGTTCAGGTATGTAGCCGATATAAGACCGACTGACCACTTTGATTATACGCAAGATCTCTTATAAAAATGTTTTTGTCAAACATTGGGTCAACTGTCGGCCAACTGTTTAGTCTCCAGTGTGGGTTGCTCTTAAGTTCATTTCATGTTTTTACCTAGTGAAGATGTCGTGGCTCTTTTGTTTTCGGCTTTTTTTCATAATGGGAAAACTGTTGCGTGTTAAATGATAAAAGTTATTTGGTTTTGCTTCGTTGAAGAAAAATAAGCGCTGTAAGTATGAAGAACAATATAATAATCATCTATCTATGTGGTTGACTAATCACCTGTCCTTATTCCAATTTAATTTTGGTATCTTTTTCTACACTCCTCTTCATGCTACATGACATGTGACATTATTTTAAGCCAAATTGTCGTCCATCAATTGTTTCTTTGGTCGTCTCTTTGCTCTGTATAGCACTTATCATCTTTTTCCTTTATCATCCATGTAGTTAACAGATTTAAGGGGATTTACCTTAAAAATAAATAACACCATTACTTTTATATTTTTTGAGTTTTAAACAAGTTTAAAAGCAAGCTTAAAACCATTTCAGTAATTCCTTTTATTCTACGAGTAAGAAGGAACCGGTAATGGGTAGCGGAACCACATAATAACGTCTAAGACGGAGTCACATCTGTCTTCGAAGCGAAACGTAAAGTAAAACTACAAAGAAGCCACAGAAAATTCTTTAAAATCGTGTTTTAAAATTAAGTTCAAATTGAGTAATCATCTATCATCTGCTTAGCCTTATCCCAACTATGTTGGGATCCGCTTCTAGTATAACCAGATACAACTGAGTACCATTGTTTTAAAAGGACTGCCTATCTAACCTCCTCAACCCAGTTACCTGGGAAATCCAATATTCCTTGGTAAGACTAGTTGTCTGACTTACTGGCTTAAAGGTCAAATTAAGTTTAGTCTGTAAATTACTTCTTTCTGAAAGTTAATTTTATTCTAATCAATTTTTTTGGCAAGCAATTGCGATGGTGGGTTTTTTTCAGATCCAAAATAGGTTTATGATGGACAGTAATGAAATTAAAGACACGGCTGTGTTCGTAGAAAATGTAATAAACTTTTTGGTAACAATGAGTAAATCTAAAGCTATATTTAATGTGGTTTAAAGATAAAATTATTTTTTAGAACATTTTCTGTAATTACTACAAACGCGTCTATAAAGACGCAAGGAAACCATATGAATTAAAACCCTCAATTATTTCTTATTTAGGTATACATAGATGGGTCAATGTAGGCTGATAATAAGGATAAGGATTTTTTTATTTATTTAAAATATTTGATTTACCTTATTTTTATTTATTTTGTTACTAAAAAGGAGCCGCTTTAAAACCGTAAACAGATTGGGTTTATATTTTATTTTGTCGTTAGCTAAACGGGAAGCTGGATTTAGAATTTTAGAGCCCAAGTAATTAGATAGAGCAACCTTGTCGGTTTAAGCACAGTTTAACTTTTATTTACTTTGAAGTTCCGCTGCTTTAGTTTTAAAACACCAAACCGGTTCTAGTTTAAAGAGATTTTGATTAAACCTGGTTATTTTGTAGAATGAAAGCCTTTGAAGAAAATTAGATTTTTACGATCAGTTTTTACTTTAAGTTTTTTCAGTAATTCTTTTTGATGAAACTAAATTGTGATTCATTTTAGTATTTAATTATTCTTTTTCAGTGATTTTTAAAGAACCAAGATAATTTCAAAGTCCGTATGAATTTGTTATAGTTCGGCCATTCAGAGAATGCGTTCCTGACACGTCGCGATTGAACTGACGACGTAATAACATTCATTGATTATTGATATAATAATGTTGTTTTAATGCTCCTCAATTGTTAAAACGGTAAACAACCAGCAAAAATATTTTTATCGTAACTGCAACGCCATTGCAAAGTTACGTCGTCAGTTCAATCGCGACGTGTCAGGAACGCATTCTCTGAATGGCCGAACTATAGGTGACGCGATTATACCATTTTTTTAAAAAGTTAATAAAGGTTTTAATAAAATACAAGATAACATTTTTCATATAAAGCTTGACCAGACAAATATGATACTCTTGAATGGGGAATAAATTCGCTTCATATTTTCACGGATTTAAAGCTCTGCAGCTCTTTTGTGGCCGAACATATTGTGTTACTCAAAAACCACAACTGGTAGACCAGTCATTTATTTGTCGGAAAGAAAAAAGATGAAGAAAGTTTTCAGTAGTACCACTCATCCATTTTTAGGCACGTACAAATAATATACTTCTGTGTAAGTATTTTACTGTATGATCACAAAGTCTAATCACACTAGTCTTATACCTTTTCGTTGTAAGTTATTTAAACAAAACTTTCTTTCTATTTTTTTTTTATTTCTCTATTTCATTTCTAGTTTAACCTGCTTACATGGAACAACAGCGTTTCTAATCTCCGCTACTCAACTACATACATTACATAACTTAGAAAGCATTGCGATACAAATTGACTAATGTTTTCGGTGATTCTTCAACGCTCAGAAAATCAATCTTATTACAGTTTTACATTGAGAAGCTTCTTACATCATTATCTATTTATTTAAACAGATTCAGATTTAAACGCCTCAATAAAATTAATTTAACGCAATTGTACATTAAAAAGCTATTATAAGGTATTAAAATTCCAACTGAGTAAGACACTTCGTTATGATATTTTATCTCCCGGAATAAATTCAAGCTATTTTAGGCTTCCTTTTAATTAACGTGAGAATCATAGCCAGTTTGTTGTCGAGATTTAGTGTGGAATTCACTCCTGATTAAGGAAACTTAGGTACTGACATTTTACATTGAAAAATTGTTAGAAGACCTCCTGTGCTTAGTTTTGGAACATTTGAATGATGTGTGAATGGCATCTCATGTGATGTTGAGTTGAACAGATTTAAGTAATATTTGGTCTATCAATTAAAGGCTGCTTCACAATATTATGATAGCTATGTATTTCTTTGCCAATATAAATTTGAATAACCATGAATTTAAAAAAAAAGCCTACAAATGTTCTCATATAACAAAATAACTTATGTTCTTATCTCTTAAAATTCTAAAAGAGATAGGTATTACACGATGTTACAAGGAAAAATAAGTATTTTCCGAAAGCTCATGTAATAACTGCCCCCAGGAAAGATATATTTCATCCTGTTAGTACGGTGCAAAGTTTTCAATGCTGCTAATTCCCCGTTCAACCACGGAGGCAGGTTATATTTCATTCGGGAAGCCGAGAAGTTTCCACACGAGTGAAACGGCTAGCCTTTCAGGTTTTATTTCTACACGCAGCCCCCGTGCAATTGTCCGATATTGGAGATTTAATCATAGTAAAAGGTTATGTTCTTCAATTTTTTGTTACCTATGGTATTTGTTATGAATTTACTTAAAGTCTGATGACTTGAAATATTTGAAGAATTATAGTCACCAAAATAAAATAGTGGCAACTTTTTTCGAACAGATACGATGGGTTTTATTAAATACTGATTTTGTAACAAGATGAAAATATCCACCAGTCCAAAGTTTTTTGTCATTAAAATGATCGGAATTTGTACTTGAAAAAAAATAAAATGACAGAATAAGGATTAGCTACGATAAACGAGTTGAGTATACAAAATTAAAAGCTGCTGCAATAAAAACGGCTACAAGCAGCATATCAGCTTCACTAGTTTATAAACATTTTTCTCCACTAGGTACTTTACAATGACTTAAGTTACAGAAGTAAACGCGCGGGTTATAGAGCGATGGAGCACCATTTCTTTTGTTCGCAAACGCCAGGCGGCGCGCGATAAGAAGTTATACGGGTGTGCCTTCAGCGTTTTATTTGATACCGCCGAGGCCGAGAGCCAAAAGTCAAAAGCCGAATGCCGAATGCCGACGTGGCGCAGCGGAGATTAAAGAACATATTTATCGTACTGCAGTCGAGCGTTAAGCTTATCTTTTTTAGCACTTAATTTTAGACATTGTCTTGAGCTCAATTATTGCTGAGAAACTTCGTTTATTTAGATACTTTCTTAAATAAAAATCACGTTGAATTTTGGATGTTTCAGATATGATATGTTTCAGATTTTCGGCTTGAAGTAAAACTGTTACCTTAACGTATTTTATACAGGTTAGCCTACAATAAACTGATAATTCCACTTGTCTAGAAGAATCCCCAAAAAGTTCAAAGAAAATAAAATGTATCCTTACGAAGTAATGAGAATTTGAGGTGACATGTCTGAACGTTTTTATTGTCATTAATTGTCTTTGGTTCGTCCTTTGTGAACGTTTTCTTAGAGCCTGTAATAAAATGATATTTTTCACTAATATAATGGTATATTACTGTGGCCGCCCTGTAATCGTTAGGATTAACTCTATTGTTCCAACTCTGCATTCATTTAGTTAATTTATAACAACTGTAAGTTTCTATTTTATTAGAAACCCTTTTTTAAATGTAGTAAAAATATGTTAAAATTATTCTGTTACTTTACTCACTCGAATACTCCACGCTACTGAACAACTATCAAATAAACAAGCAAACAAAAATGGTCACTGTATATATCGCAAAAGTCCTTGCAAACGAGTCTTTAATTCTCTCGAATCGCTATTTCACAGCTAAAGATAATCGAGAGAACTTGCAATATTTGTAAACTTTCCAACTGTAGATAGAAGCTCGACCGACTCGAATAACGTGGACGATGAAAATTTTCAAACAAACCCGCCGAAGGTTTGCCGCACACTATAAATATTTCATAAGCCTGTTTATTCGATTCTTACGTACCAAAGCGAACTTCACTTGAATCGAGATTTCCTCAAATCGAGACTGGAACAATATTCGATGATAGAAAACATCTTCCGAATTTATATTCGTTTGTGCATCGAGATGGTGGGACACTGATTTCGAATTCTATAAAATGAATAAAATATACGAATTCATTGAGTTACTGGTTGAGAGTCATGAATATTTATAATTATATAAATGAAAGGACAGATCTTTATGACGGAAGACATTCCTTATTTTCAAAAATAGTAAGAAATTTTTAAAATATCGTGCGTTTGATCGTTCATTGCACTCTTGACGTGAACCCAATTTTAATACTAGCATGTATAAGCTTGGTTGCAGAGATTAACATGCCTAATAAATAATTATGCGCAAACTAGGAATACTCATAAAAAAACCTCATGTTAAAAGCATATTAAACATTCAAAACTGAAAATTACAATATTTTCCTATACCTACTTCTATTTCTATCTACATATCTATATTATTAAAACCAAAATCCATAAATTACCTCTATTCCAACAATCCAAAAACGAAGGATCCTAAGCCTAAATAAGTATAAGGGATTTGCATAGTTGGGTTGTTACAAATTAGGCCTTTGGTAAACTCATTTAATTCATTAAAACCTTTTGGCTAACATCCTAACAAAACTGCTATTCGGAAAGTTAACCGGTATTTTCCGGCTCGAGGGGATAAACAACTTTTAAGCTGAAGGTCACCTTCAAACCACTTAATACGGGGAACCTGACAAGTTAAAAGTTCCCATTATATTTCCGTCACGGTAGGGAACGAATTCTTACCAATGGAATTGAATCTAGGGAAAATATAAATGATTTTGGTCGTTTTCTAGTTCGCATAAAACCTACTCTTAGTTTATAATACTTGCAGCTGTATATTGTGATTAAATGCTGATTCTTAAAATGTTAAATTATTTACATACTTGGTACAGCAATTTCCTGAAATAAATGATTATTTAATTTCAAATTCTTCAACTTCAAATTATGCTATCACAATGAGTTAATACTAGACTTGTCTTTTTGTTCGCAAGACATGATACAAATACATGAATACAATGTACATTCCAAGAACTTGAAAATATACAGTCAGGCTTTCAAGGTCCACTTAATCCAGACAGAAAGCTTTTAAGATCAGACAAGATGTTTACTATAACCACATCAAAGCAGCGGAGACATCAAATTCCAATCTACTTATTTCCATACGCAAATCATTCGGTAGAAGTTTCAGTATATTCAAGTGAACACCGAGAGGTTCTCACTTTCAGATGCATGTCTCAAGTAATTGTAATTTACCCGAGAGCCCATGTTTGTTCAACACGACAGTAAAGACTCATTGCTGAAACACACACGCTAAATTGACCCTTAATGCGTAAAGAATTGGGGTGACTTTCGCTTGCGAGTTCCAAGCTTATTAGGATATGTATGTGGACAATTGTAAATGCGTATTGGGACGATAAATTAAAACGTGATCTGCCACGTATAAATAACCCAAATTCTGTGGGAGCAATTTATTCCGTTTCAGGCTTGCCCTCAGTGAGCTGAGCAATGGAATTGGGGAAAGAAATTTCGATGCTCAGTTGTCTGTGAACTGTGCATCGGCATTCCGGGTATTATAGGGTTGTACTTGTCTTGGGTACAATGCTGCAGATTTTAACTGTCTCTATTTTAAAAGTTGAATTATATAAGTATGTTTTAATATTCTAGTTTGCAGGTAAGTTTTGGGGGGTAATTTGGTTTGTAAATATAGTATTAGAAGTAGAATACTAAGTTTGTGTATAAATTTATTACAATAACGTATGTAAATAAAAAAATGTCTAAATATTCTGCCAAAAATGGCAACCACGACAGCAAGTTAGTCTCATTTGTGTATAAATATTGTATCACTGGTTTTTAACAGAAGGTACTTACGTACCACATCCTGAAACTAAACGCTAATGACCTTACTAATGTTCCTTGTAATCTTTGGCAGTATATGTATAATAAAAGCGTGAATAATATCTTACCTTGATACCACCTTCTGAAATCCCGGTATAAATGTACCTTTAATAAAGAAACATTTAAAGAAAATTAAAATTAAAATACACAAAAAAATACACGATATTATTTATTCAACAAGTTAAGAATGAGACAAATTTTATTCTACAAATTCACATCACGAAATGAATACAGGTTTCAAAGAATGCGAGCGTATTTAAAAAGTAATCAAGTCGGCAATCTTTGCTTAATCGAAAAAACTATGAGAAGTAAACCTTTACTGCATACTAATCTTGATACATATTTTATTAAGTAAGCTAAAGTTCTTGCGGTTACTCTATTAAAGTATCTTTGTTGTAAAACTAACTTGGGATTTTCTTCAAAGTATAGACTATTATTTCACTCGAATTAGAAGTTTTCTTTCTCAACATAATTATTGGTACGCTTGGATAATTTATTTACTGGAATGAAGTGGTTACAACTCTTTCTCTAAGTTCAATTAATTACAATAAATAAAAATGCTTCCTGTTTTTGTTTGGTTCTGCTTACTATTTACCTACAACAGGTAGGTATATTTTAATTGATTCGATAGTTTTCATTTTCAAAACCTGAGAAACAAACAGTCATAAAAACAATACAATATCACTTTAAAAGGCGTGCTAAAACGTTCTTTTTTAATCTTTTAATGGTTACTTAATTATGCTGAAAACGTGAACAATTTACAGCACTATTAAGAAATCGTTAAAAAGTTACTCGAGTGAGTAATTAATGAATGTCAATTTACCTGGTAACCCTAAAATACACCACAACGACCCATTTAACCGTCGCCGCTCGGAGATGTAGCCCATCTGCAATTTTTACGATTCCTCAAACTAATTGACTAACATTAAGTTTTTTTACATCATCTTATAAGCGAAAATGAGTTTGCCGGTTAAACTGTAAAACGTCTGGGCTGATTAAGATGAAGTTTCACGAAGTTATAGGTGAATACCTTACCTAGGTAAAAACTTTTATAAAGGGGAGAGTATTTTTATTGGCACGCTAATGAAACAGAGGGACTCAGAAGTTGCTATTAATCGTAAATCCTCACAAGTGTTTCATACATTTTATTAAGAAAATCTCTTTACAATATTGTGATATCCTTGTATAACTCCACTTACAAGTCGAGTATCCGATTTTCATTTTAACGTTACCTCTTTGCAGTGAAGTCGGCACACTTGAGTTCACTCGCCTAGGGACGTATTTAATATGCAAAATGCAGATTCATAGATATGTAAGCCGTCTGCATTCTTGCTGATACGAAGAATGAAATATAATATGCATTTAATTATAAGGGAGACTTAGTTTACCGTTTTACAATTGTAAAAAAAATAATGAATTATGAGAACATTGGACCAACTCAAATAAATGGACTCACTTTTTAAATTTATACAAGTGTAGATAGTAGAATTTGACAAAAAATAAATTCTATTCTACGATTAATAAACAATACGATTGGCAAAAATAAAGTTGTGATTTCAAATAAAAACGTGTTGGTTTTATGAATCAAAAGAAAAAGTATAATAGAATCATAAATTGCTTACCTGCAAAAACTATAAAGTTATAAAAATAAATTCGCAAAGTAAGGTGACACGCAAAACGAAACGTCACGTAAAAAAGAAAACTTTATGTTCTACGTAGCGGTGTAGCGATTCGTAGCGGCCTACGGCGTAGCGCTGGCAGTCTGCTCGCATCGGCGTCCCCGAGCGCACGCCGCGTCGCGATCCCCGAACGAACATTTAATACGAAAGTAAACAAATAAAATGTGAATATATAAACTTTCTTATAACATGATAGTAAGTGATCTGACAACTGTTGAAGATACATCCCACACTCAAAGGTAAACTTTTATTACTTTTTTCAGTTTTACAATTGTATCAAAAATTATTTTTTAAAGTTCTCTACTTTAATTATTATTGTTTGAGGGTCAAACCGGCGACAGGTGTGATGTTTAGAGGTTCATGTTCAATGTGGAAATCGATAAAATTAATTATTTTTAATTAACATTTCGTCTCGAAAGTTGTACAATTGTAACAATTTTACATAATTTTCGTTATCGAAATCTTTTGGATAATTATGAAAATCGATAGGCTAATTCATATTTAATAAACGATAAATAAATTGTTTTACTATCAAACATAATAAATCATGCCACGATGTCACCACTGTTTACTCTGATATTATTATATAGTTAAACTTATTTCATCAGACCTCTATTTCTATTAAATGTTAATTTTCTTTGCTACGTAATTACATTTATTATGTGTGAATTCCAACCATGCAGTAATTATTATACCTATTCGCATAATAATTAAAATAAAGTAACTACATTTTCATAGGGATTACTATCCAGGTCCTTTTGGTTGAAAGGTTTTTTCTTTATAACTTTTAAAAATAAATTATGAAACCAATAACATTTACTAAATAAAAAATCGGTAAAAAAGTTTTAAGTTAAACGGTTTTATATCTTATGTGCACTGAAAAATAAAAAATAAAAAAGCAGTTACTTACCTATAAACCTACGTAGGTGGTCCCGGTCATATTAGACTAAAATAAAAACGTGGGGCCCATTCCGTAACTATTGTTGTAATACTTTCTTCTAGCTAGAGGTATAATAGGTGTGGATTGCATCGACTTACTATAATCATAACTGGAGATTTTGACAATCAATTATCAGCCGTAGCGGCTTCATCAGCGAACGCCGAGCTCACGATCTACCAAAGTATAAAGATATGCTTTGCCATAAGTAGGATTTCAGAGGGCCCCACGTTTTTATTTTAGTCTTATATGAACGATATGAAGGATAATCGCTATAACTACCGCGACAATGAACGATATGAAGGATAATCGCTATAACTACCGCGGAAGATAATGGATTGATATGGATATGTATAATATTTTTTTGGGAATATTCAATGAACAGGGACGTTGTAGGGGACAAATTCACCCAAAAAATGGGTCGATTACCTACTCTATCCTTATATATTTTTTTTAATGCTAAAGGTATGACAATCGCGCTTTCACACCAAAACTAAACTGAACTGATTTAAATTAAATTTAGTAAACACATACATATGTTGGTACATATTACAAAATAATATAAAAATGCATGCGTTACCTAAAATTTACCTCGGTGGAACCGCAAGAATCAGATACTATTACATTACCGGCCCAAAACTTCCTCTATGTGCCAGATTACTACGATAATGAACGATAGGAAGGATAATTGCTATAATTACCGCGGGGGATAATGGATTGGTGACGGTAATGACGATCATGGGGTAAGCTATTTGAGCAATGTACTCGTATTTAATATTTTTGGGAACATTCTATGAATAGGAATGTTGACAAAGGAGACGAAATGGAATGCATGCAATTCAAAAAATGGGTCACATACTACCAACTCAATCCTTACTAATATTCATCATCTTCCGAGCCTTTTTCACAACTAAATATGTTGGTGTCGGCTTCCAGTCTAACCGGATGCAGCTGAGTACCAGTGCTTTACAAGGAGCGACTGCCCTATCTGACTTCCACAACCCAGTTACCCGGGCAACCCTGACGGGCTGACTACCCGTAACGACTGCCAAGGATGTTCACTGACAGCCGGGACCTACAGTTTAAGATATACTTAGAAAGTACATACAAACTAATATTGTAAATGTGAAAAAAAGTATGTCAATCGCACTTTACGCCAAAACCAATTTGAATGAATTTTAGTACACAGATAGTCTAGAGACTGAGAAAGAATACTGGCTGCATTTCATCTGGGGGCTGGAAGTAGTTCTCTCAGGATTTGTGTAGAACCGCGGGGAACAGCTACTTTTAAAATAAAGTTAAATAAAATCTTGTAATGATATTTTAATATAAAAAATTAGTTATAAAAAAATTGTGCCTATATCATTTTTATCACTAATCATTTACGAAAACAGGCCTATAATATGTTTGATTCTTCACAAAATAACACGACTATACAATAATGAATGTCAAAACTCATTGGTAACCCAGTCAACATTTGGGACGAGTTGCAAAATTCATAAAAGTGCATTTCGCTGTCACACCGTGCCTCGTTCAAAACTGTTTGATGGATTACTAAACAAAACTGCGGCCGGCGTTTTACACTACGTATGAATAAAGTAATGGCTTCGACGTATGGAAAAAGTGGGCCATTGTGAATAGGCGTTGTTTATTTTTTTGGATGCTATTTTAAAGCTGTTTTTTATCAAAACAATCGGATGAATAAACGGTTGGGATATATTTGTGACGCCCTAATTTTAAATAATAGGTACCTACATAGTTTTATGACTAGCTGTTATCCACGGATTAACCCTCGACCAGTGAGAACAACTTCTCGTACTCGGATACAAATTAGCATATAAACTTTCTTCAATTAAAGGATGCATCTAACACTGAAACAAATTTTGGAATCGGGCTATTAAGTTCTGACATTTGTGCGTTCAAACAAAAAAACAATTCTGCACATGTAGTATTTTAATTGTGCCTTTAGATTATATGCATTATAATAGGCAGAAGTCGGCACGTGTGGAAGTCTAAAATTCCAGTAAATGTTAATATCTTTAATACCGGTGTTATATAGTGGCTTTGTTCTCCAGGTTGGGTAGCATTAGCTGCTTGTGTTCTC
The DNA here is from genome assembly GCF_022581195.2 of Helicoverpa zea. Lineage (NCBI taxonomy): Eukaryota > Metazoa > Arthropoda > Insecta > Lepidoptera > Noctuidae > Helicoverpa > Helicoverpa zea. The sequence continues at coordinate 3,990,954 of NC_061459.1, read as the reverse complement.
TACTGAGGACGGTGTAGGCAGACCCAAAATCGGTGCTAAAAAGACTTAGAAGGTATTAGTTTTCATATATGCAACTTTATTTCGTCGCACCTATGTGTCTATGTACATATATCTGTCTCCATAGCTTCAGCAGTTTAAGGATGAATTTGTAGCAAACGGACAATTTCACTTTCGCTTCTTTAATATTAGTAGGTATTCACCAAAATAACTACATTTCTCAAGCCATATTCATTAAACATTCTGTTAGGTTAACAAAGTGCTGCTATTTTAAAAGAATTCAATGTTCTTATTTTTACAAAAAATAGGCTTTCAAGGCGTGAGATATCTAAAAGCCCTGTCAGTTGTACATATTTCATTTGAAGAATTATAATTATAATAAATTATTCACTTTGGAGCTTTGGTTGAAAATGTAGCAGTTCCTCCGGGGCTATTCATTCTTTTCTAAAGAAAAACTAATTTAAAATGATTGCGGATTTTATTGCCAAGATATTTTTTGAACTTAAAAAACAGATAAGTTTATTTTTTCTTCTAATGATAACACCATTTTATGTTTATTTAAAATCTGTGAAAAGCCATTTGTAGTCTAAAGGCTAATAAAACTAGGGTTTATGGAGACGCATAAATAACTGTTAAAACGGTAAACGGACGAGAAAATCTGTATAATTCTTTTAAAATGCTCTTTTGCAGATCATAATCTATTTATGGGTACGTTCACCCTGCACAGAGCAGAGAAAACAATAGTTATATTAGAGGGAATTTTCATTTTCCTTTTTTATGTGCCTTAGAATCAACCCCTAGCATTGCGGCATGACAATATCACAGGTGATAAAATTTGTCCAGGAATAATAAAATCACTCAATCAATATATATGTAACATCTTCCTTTTCATTGATTTTGGATCAAAATTGTACAATATCAGTTTTGTATTATATTCACAAAAATATATCAAATACAAAACTAGAGAAATTTTCCAAATCTTGATTCATAAAGTCGGCAGAAAGTTTCGCAATGTCAATGATATTGATGAAAAGCCTTTTGGTCCTTATTACAATTGAAAATTGTATTTTCAGAAACCCCAAATTTCACTTTGGTACAGTCACAATAATTTAGTTCCTACAAACTTTTTCAATCTTTCGGGTTAAGAAAATCACAGCTCAAACATTTTGAACTGCCGTTCCTTGAATGATATCATGAAACTCATTTCTTAAAGATAGGGTCACGAAAAATTTGGCACTTGTAAGAAAAAACCTTTTGGCTCATTAAGTTTCTGTTATCTTGTAATGGAGTAAGTTAACAGCGATAAACCTCACTCCCAGTGTTTTCGCTTTTCATTTGAGAATTTTTCCAAGAAGATTTTATTAATAAGTATTTTTAACTGACTTCAAATTTTAATGAAGGTTCTCACTTTGACCAATAAGTATGTAAGTTTGTGCACGATTATCTCACGTTTGGCTGAACCGATTTGTATGCGGTTTTTAGCATAATATTAGTGAGACTTTGGAGAAGTTCTAAATATAGTATTGTGGTCAGTTTTATTTTTTGTTAATAGTTTTTCTTTCTCTCTTACAGTAAAAAACAATTTAAAACGAAAGCAATATCAAGACACCTAGGTACTATAAATTACATTACATCACCTATTAACTTGATACTCAACTCAATGAGTCACATCTTACATATCAAATGGAATATAAAATTACGTCCGCCATTTTGAATTTGTGACGTCACGTGCAATGATACTCTGCGGAACCATACGTGTGTAATGACACGTCATTTGAGTAAATAGGTTTGATACGTTTAGGCTTATTGGATGTTACAAACATATGTATGGAACCTACTTTATGTTGTTATACTTGTGTATTGGTACTGAGTAATGTTTGCTTTATTTTGCAATTAAATGTTTGAACGCGGTTTGGTATCTGTGTATGAGCATATAAATATTTTGGTAGATGCTACCTGCAGTTCTTTTTTTATGAAACAAAATATGAATGAATAATAAGACATGGTCTAAAAAAATCTGATGAACGGGCAAAGAACGAATTTCTTTTTAGTCTCGATTTCCTTTGAAATTTTTTAAATTTCATTGATTATTGAAACCGTATAAATTAAAAAAAATATATTCTTCCGACCTTCCTCCCGTACCAACAACGTTATAACCTCATATCTCTGCCCACACCATGACGGAATAAAAGCGTGAACTTTATATATGAAAGCATCAAAGGCTTGAACAGCCAACGTAAAAGTGCTGAAAGTCGCATTGTTATCAAACTCATGCAAAGCCTTCGCGCTTTCAGCAAAAAACGTATCAAACGCCCAAAAAGAATATTCCAAAAAGGCGGATTTATGCTTTTTCACTAACTAGCTGTGACCTTGAATTTTCTGGAATTGGTAATTCACTACTTTTATTCGACTTTTAAAAAGTAGAACATTTTTGAGTTTCACAATTTGGGACAAGAACTATTTAGATGATAAGACAATAGATTATTTTGACAAGGCCTAGATTAATACATTTATAACGCTTATTTTGACATTTGCACGCCATGTTATGGCAGGATATGCTGAAACAAATTTATTGTAACACCTTATGTACCATATTCTAGCAAATAAATATTTGAATTTGAATTCGGATTTTTTCTCACATTTCATGTTCGTCAAATGTTTTACTGTTTTGTAACAAAAATATTTGTACATATATGTATAAAGGATTACACCGTCACACCGTAGATATTTCAGCAGAGTCTTAATTGATTTAGATTGATTATCGATTTCACTATCGATACCTGGACCGAACACATTAAACACAGCAGCAACCTCAAGACACAAAACCTAACTAGAGTGAGGACAATTTATGTAATTTACTTTTAAGTGTCGTATGAAGTTGGTTTTAATTTTTTTATGAAATTGGAATAAAAGTATCAGCTTCTACCTTCGGTGCCATTTTATCGACTTCTACAAACAATCCAATAAATCATCTTGACCTTCACACCTATCCCGTCCCAGCAAAAAACGACCAAAACGTGACGTCATCGATCATATTTTTTATGTCACATAAACCATTATAGCTGCGTAAGAAATAAAGATAGTCAGGTACGAAAATAAAAATTAAGTGGTTTTCACAGGTAACCTTCTTGGAGAAAAACGCAAACATTTCACAAAGATAAACTTTTACCGTCTTACCACAAAAACTTTTAAACGTCAGTTTATGCCTTGTCTAAAAAAAATTCAAATTATGACGTTGACATATGGTTCATTTTGCAGCCAAAATTTTATTAGACAACTGTAAAACAGGGTTTAAAGTTTTTGTAGTAAGACCATTATGGCCTTACTACAAAAACTTAAACGTCTGTTTTACACTTGTCTAAAAAAATTGTGGCTGCAAAATGAACCATATGTCAACGTCATAATTTGTCATTTTTTTAGACAAGTCTTAAACTGACGTTTAAAAGTTTTTGTGGTAACACGGTTATAGTTTTAGCCACAATTGATTTAGCGGTTAGCCAAGTGTGAGACTGAAGATTGTAGGTCAAAAGAGCGTTGAAGCAAGTTTAACTTACTGAATGTTCGACGTCTGTGGAATTTCAGTTGTTTCTAGTTTTCAAATGAGTCTTGAAAACAGTGCTTTGTACATTTTGGTAGCAGTAGGTTGTGATAAAAGATGGTCGTTCCATGGCAATAAAACAAAGTAGTATTTTGGGGTTTTAGATACAATTAAATCAGGAATAATGTCGTTCTTCATCCAGCAACATTATTAAAAAAACAGCAGCACCGCAACCGCTAAAAAAAGCACGAAAGGCCAGCTTACAAGGACCGTGAAACAACATTGATAATTTTAAATGCGAATAAATAAAGGCGCGAGTGCAAACCAGAATTACGAAAAATAACACTAGAACATTAGTTCTTACGTTTTTTACTAAGAACCGATTTTCTTTTGTTAAGTATTCGTAGAAGTGTACTTAGGTCGTTTTTTCGGATGACAAATATAATATGGCTGACGGCCATTGAACAAAATTGATTTCTATCGGAATTCTGTCTTTTACGTTTGCCGGTCGCTTTATACCCGGGTTTGACTGACATTATTATGTCAAATAATTCAACGATTTCCGGGTGAAATGAATTTTTGAAAGGTTGTTTTGCGCTTTTGCGGTGGTCGTATTTTTAATATAGGTCTTGTATTAGATGGAAGTGGTTATGAATATTTTTGGTTGGTGTAATATGTTTAAGGTTCATTTATGTCATGTAATTAAGTTTTTTTTAATGCTGTAGTATTTAGCAATTATTAAAAAAAAAATTCAATATAATCTTCAATTGGACGTTATATTTGAACAGTGGCTTATTTTTTCAATTTCTATCCAAAACCTATTCTTTTTTAATTTTCTTTTGAGTGCTAAAAATAAGTATTTTTTTCTCTAATTGTCACAGATGAAAGCGTGGAGTGCTCACGAGCAGGACACGTCGTTGTCTTGCTGTCGCACGCTGCACGTCAAACACGCTGCCTATGCTAGTGCCCTCTATACCCTGGTAAGTGAACTTTAGTCAAAAATAAAATATAATGTAAGTAATTATATTCTTAAATAAAATATAATATTAGTCGTCTAAAAAATACATAAAAATTGTACCTACACTTCTAAATGGGGAAAATAATCCAGACGTAAATTAACGTAAAACCACAGAAAAGCTATTAAATTAAACACAGAACCCAAGTTATCAGACAATTATTCAACCTTTGTACATGGTACACTATGGTCAAGTTCATTATATCAATCTTGACCCGCAGATTTCATTTTTTGAAGCTGTCTTTGAAACCGGTACAAAACACACACAAAGAAACAAAACACTAATTCATTGTTTCTCTATCAACATTTCAAATGTATAATCTAAAAAAAAAAGAAACAGTCTTTTGTGTTTCAAAAATATCATGTCGTGAAATCTGCCCACGCACGTCTTTCGTCGGTGAGACAAAGCCGCAGAACAAAAGACAGGCGAGACATTTTTTCCGCACTTTTCTCTCTCCGGTATATCCGCCGGTTTATCCGGACTTCCATAATCGTGTTACTTCGCACAACCGGATTTTTGAAAATTGACAGCATTTTGTTTTGCGTGATCGATGAGTTTTGTGTTTCCAGTTTTGTTTTATTTTGTTTTGTTGTTGAGTTCGATACGTCAAATATTTTTTTGTGTGATTAATGTACTGTACTGGATAGTAATAATTTATATGTAGCTTTGTTTATTAGGAATAATTATTACTGCTCATTAATTTGTTGTAATAAATGTTTTTCTGAAAGGACCTTGAATTCAAGATTATGCAGCCATAATAATATGACCCATAATGGTTACGCATAGAGTTTCCAACCCCAAAATCAACTTCCAGAAGTAACAACTTATTTATTTTTAGCCTGGAGTCCAATTGTAGGGTAAAACCCTTTCTCCCTTCATTCGATCCTGTGCGGGCGTATCAATCGACAACTTTCAGACTTAGGGCTACTTTTGTGAAAGTTTAATAAGACCCACAGAGCTATTGAGGTCCGATCCGGAAATCAAACCCGAAACCTTGTGAATAGCAGTAACGCTATGTAACTACAAGACAAACAAGGCAGTATATTGGAGTAACTATCTATTTAACTTAGAGTCCCAATAAAAAAAACATATCTTCCAACAATATTTCAATAAAGAATAATCTATCTATTTCTTCCAACAATATTTATTCTTCTTCTTTCTGTCCTGTTCCCAAATTATTTGTTCTTGGCGCAATATGCTTTTTTCTTCCATACTTCTCTGAAAGAATATTTATATATTTTATTAATATAATAGCTAGAATGTACTTAGGGAATGCATTCTCCTGCATATTTGGAACACTTCGAGATGTCCTGACGCAATACAATATTCCGCAGAGCGACGCAAGCCACATCTCAGTGTGACGATGTAATCAGCCTGTTGCTTTACTTTGGCCTATGTACGTGCTCACTATTTATATGGGATAGTAGCTGCCTTTCCCGTGTTATAGAGGAGTGCCATACGAATCTGGATAAATAGTAGCGTACAACCTTCCCCAATAAACGGACTAACACTAAAACTCAAATCGAGTTCCGTTTACAAACCTTCATATAAACTAAGGTTATCAAGATCGATTTCTATTTTCACACTAAATCTTTTCCAAATTAGTTCTGCTATTTTATCATGCAATTTTGACAAAATAATAAAATGAAAACACGTAAAAACTACGTTCGTAGACATATTATGTTGTTAGTAGTGATGCCTAAATATAGACGCACGTACTTGAGGGTTTTGACACAACACAACTTTATGAAGGATTGACATAATTCGATTTAATAGTTTGTTTAGTAGCAATACTTGTTCGGTTTTGGCCAAAAATAGCTGAAACTTTATGTGGGTAGCAAATTAAAATGTAACAAAGTTTTGGAAACATAGAGAAAATTATTAATACAAGTAAATAATTTTTGTTTTTCTTTCTTTCTTTCAAGTAGTTCATAAAAACTTACTTTCTTTAAGATTCTTTAAGACCACTTTTCGCTGATAATTCATAAACAAATCTCCTTATATTTACCAGATGAAGCATTCGAGTGTGAAAATGCAATGCAGAACCGTATAATACATAATACGCTACGCGATGTCGGCTCTACTACGCCAGCTCTGCTACGCCGTAGCCTAAAGCCAAATTGCTACATGGGCGTAGCACGCCACAGCTTGTAGCTCGGTGTTAACATTTTTTTATGTTGTTAGGAATTATTGAATGATAGAACCAGAGTCTACTCAGGTTTTATCTATACTGTAATAATGTACTATGTATTTCAAACATACTTATAATATTTTATCACCATAAGGAAGTTCAAAATTAATAAAAAATGTTTCAGAGATTTTATACTTTGTATGATACAGCTAAAGTGAGTAGTAAAACATACAGTCAAAAGATAACAATAAGAAATAATTACCCATCAGAAGTAAGCAAGACATATTCACACGACATATTATGAGTGAACATAATCAGCCTGTTGCTTTGATAAGGTCGTACGTGGCAGCTATTTATATAGGCGCGTACGTGAGATGCTACCTTGTCTAATTGACCTTTTGATTCACGTTACATGAGCTATTTTTGTATGTCGTACGTATTTTATTTATGTTTGTGTTCTTCTTGGAAATGTTTTGGTGGTTAGTAATTATCAAATGTAATTTACATTAAAATATAGATTAATGTAATAATTACGTAAGTGCCTTAAATTATTTTTTTATGAAAATGGATTAAAAATATTTTATATTCATAAAAAAATCAAATAATCAATATTATACCACTAAAATGCGATTATTTAAGTAAAAAATATTTTATTATTTTCTGACTTTAAATAACGGTTACCTATAACGCGCACATAAACATACTTTAAAACCAAAAAAATATTGTCATAAAAATAGCTACTATTAACACAAAAAATATACCTAAAATCCAAAGTTAAGCTAAAAAAATCAATTTTATGGACCAAAAAGTAAATATTTTATATCGAAATCAGGTTACACGAGCAACAAATCTTTGATTTACAATCAAATCGTTTGATTTTCCCTTTATTACTCTGTAATTTGACGGCGACAACAATCGATGTTTTCATCAAACCTTTTGATGATTCACAGGCGTATTTCTTTGAGTTAATTACGTAATATTCTAAGAAATATTATTGTAAATACAAATGACAACTTGATTATTTGCATAGTACTATTTATGGCCAAAATGGAATGGAAATAGAAACACTTTTATTTGGAGATGGAAAAGAATCATCCCACCCAAAACAAAAATGTGAAAGGTTGCCAAGTTCGATAATATGGGAATGCTTCGCCTATAAAAGAAGTGAGATCTGAATAAGTACCAAGTTCCATACAAATACCTCAGTTAAAAATAGTTACTTTTTATTGATGATTCTTGGCAAGTTTTCACACACCTTGTTATAAACCCACTAAACGCAATGAATCAAGTATACAATTTTCTATTAAAACTTGCCAAGTCAGAATTTGGCCCGAAATGGTTCGTGTAATATAACCCACGGCCGGTGTGTCGCTTTTTTTTGCTCGAACTTGGCGGACACACTGCCGTGTGTCTAGATCTGACTTCTATTAGTGGGTGCATTGGTAGACTTTTACTGATTAAGTTAAATCTTTATTTCCTCTAGAGCCCTTTGTGTGCAAGGGTCGCAGTAACTCTTTGGGACAATTCCGTACCCAAGAGAATTAAGGACCCTGAAGATTCCCATTGGAATGCGGATAAAACCGCAAAAAAGGCAACTTATTTAATAAAATTATCTCATAATGTCACATTTTTTCTGAACACCAACTTTTCGGTAATAGATCGTCGTAAAAATCCCGAATATTACTCCTAACTAAATATATCAAAGTTCGGTTATTCGGTACATAACCAGATGATGGATTGCTAGTAGAAAAATGAGGATAATATTATTTTGTTAGTTTTATTTGATTACCTACACGAGGATCTTTTGTGAACTATTTTTTTTACTACTTCATAAAACACTTATCTTATATTTATTTTTCCTTATTCCCGACTAAATTGGTTTTACTTGTGTTCTTCAGATATAGAACGAAGACGTCTCCAAACATGATTTCCTTACCCGAAAAACACACTGGATTATCAACCTTAATTGCACAAGCACAAGAATCAGAACTCAAATCTCACACATCACAATTCGATCCCCACCTAATTGCCATCAGTTAAATCGTGTGCGATCACTGATTTATGTTCGCCATCCGTTGCGTGCTGTCTGAGCTTGGGCGTCATTAACCCGAACGTACGCGAGTAATGAATAGCGTCCCATATGGAACATTAAAGGTAGCGGGTTAATAGCGGATTGGAAGCGCTGTTATAGCTTTTTAAGCGGAGGATGAACTTTGCGGAGGTAAATGCAGCAGCTTTAAGCGCTTTGATGTTTGCTGGGTTATGAGTTTTCAATACATTGGGTAACTGTGATGAAACATTATGCTCAAACTTTTTTAGGATAGCATGGTTAGTTTTTAATAAAAGTTGAATAGATTGATTGTACAAGAAGGTGGTAGTTTTTGACAACGGAATCTGGAAATGCTATTTGCTTACCACTACACTTACAACTTCAGTTTCAAAGGGCATTGCACTTAGTAAAAATGGATATTCATAATGCGTCAAAAACGTGCAAATAACTTCCTGAATCCTTAGCTATTCGCACAAAAGGTATTGGTGAAGAAAACATGTTGTTGTCGTGTCAAAAAACAGAAATCTCATCCACACAATGTATGTAGTTGAGCATGTAGTTACCTACATTCATAGGTACATTCTCTGAAACCCTACACTGCGCGCGTGGAACCACGCACTCGGCTAGTTTATGAATAATAAATGAATGACTACGGTTCGTTAATTAAAGGGAGGTTCGACACGGTTACTGCTAACCTTCTTTCTCTAAGGAAATGTCTTCTGTACTAGCAGTCTTTTGAAAAAGAATTAATGCAATTAGCTTTCACTTCCTTAGCTAGAGTGTGTCAACATTTGGGGATAATCGACTCATTAGGAGCGGTAGTTTAGGTCAAAGATTGAATCTGGCTTAGAAATAACGGTACCTAAAGCTTATAATTAGTAACACGGGTAATGACTAAACCATAATAAATTAACCATTGCGTGTTTACTACACACTTAACATGTTTTTTATTTTTACATGTCAAAACACACACATAATCTCATCATGACCTATTTAAAAATAACCACAGCATAAATATTTAGCTTCTGAATTCCATAATTTTGATAAAACCTTCGTGCTCAGATTAATTAAGTAAGCTACTATATTTACATACTAAGTTTACATTAGTGGTCGCATGTGTTGACACGACTTAGTTTTTGAATTGTCATCATTTTTCTTCTATTAACTACGGAAAAGGGTTACTACTTAGGGTAAAACGTTGTATAAAATAAGTTATGACTTTCGATAAGTGAAAGAAACTTTGCAAGATTGATAGTTAATGAAAATGACATACATTAGCGTGGTTAAAGTTAGTGAATAGATAGTAGAGGTAGAAAATATAATAAAAAATATATCATAAAGCTTAATAGAAAACTTAAAGAATCTGAATACACTGATGGGATTTACGAAAATATTTTTATACGAAGGTGACAAGTATGTGCAATACTTGAAGGCTCTAGAAGCGCTAACCTGGCATGCAAGAACCTCTTCAGAGGCGAGGTACCGACGTAGTTGGAGTGCCAGGTACAAATAAAAACAAAACACTCTCAGGCGTTAAAATATTTTAAAAATATTATTTGGTTTTATTCATATGATTTGAGTATCATTGAGAAATATCACGGAATGTTTAGGGCCCAAGTTTGTTTCGCAATAATAACGCGGGATCCAAACAAAGGTTTCAGTTATTTTTTTAGTATATGCTTGCAGGTTTAATTCCATTAGATATACTGTATAACCCATCATTTTATTAGATATCCGATTGGAAACACTCGAGTCTGGAGAACGTTTCTGGGAAATTACTGAACAAACGAACATAAACTAATAAGCTGCGTGTAAAAAGAATCAATTATTATTTCTGTCTACTGAAAATACAAACCAGTAAAAAATTACCTATAAAAACAGATCAATTTATTTTTTACTTGTTTTGCTACACAAATAAAAAAATGATTAATCGCCATTTATAAAATTAAATTTCCTAGAACCATAAACAAATTATTCAAAAAGGATTAAAAACAAAAATATTTATTGTAAAGGCCCAAAAGTAAATTGAAACCCACCCAAAACAAAAATGTGAAAGACTGCCAAGTTCGATAATATGGGAATGCTTTGCCTATAAAAGAAGTGAGATCTGAATAAGTACCAAGTTCCATACACATACCTCAGTTAAAAATAGTTACTTTTTATGATGTTACTTGGCAAGTTTTCATACACCTTGTTATAAACCTACTAAACGCAATGAATCAAGTATTTAATTTTCTATTAAAACTTGCCAAGTAATCATCATTAAAAAGTAACTATTTTTAACTGAGGTATGTGTATGGAACTTGGTACTTATTCAGATCTCACTTCTTTTATAGGCAAAGCATTCCCATATTATGGAACTTGGCAGTCTTTCACATTTTTGTTTTGGGTGGGATTTCATTTATTTTTGTAAGGTTGTTTATTTTATTTTTTTCTTATGATGAAGTTAGTTAAAGAAATGTCTCATTTATACTATCTTTTAGATTTTTTAATATGCACTATGTTTCTTACAAAGAAATGAACTAGATTAACTATGACTAGATTTACCAACTGACTGACATGACATGTTATCATATATTATGTTCGTGGATCAAAGTTACACATTCGTTATTTTCTAAAGTGATTCACACTTGGCCGTTTTCAGATTTTTACTTTACTTTGACTAAATACAAACCTTTGTACCATTCGAAGATATATTATATAAATATAGATAAATTTAGTTCGTTTTAGTTCCTTAGGGGTATAAATTTACACCGGGTATAAAACACCTTCATTATTTTGAAACCGACTCACACTTGGCCATTTTCAGATTTTTTCCTTTACCTTGACATAAAGACCTACCTCCATGCCAAATTTCAAGTCAATACGACCATTGGAAGTGGTCTAGGTTTTTGATGAGTGAGTCAGTCAGTGAGTGTATAGTAAAAATAGCGATTTTCTGACGTCAATATCTCAAGACCTACAATAGGTATATTAATGAAATTTTGTATTTTAGATAAGTGAGGGGGTCTCAACAGATACTAGAAATTTGATATGCGTAAATAAAATAGATTTTGAGTTACAGGGGGGTCGAATTTGGCCCGAAATGGTTCGTGTAATATAACCCACGGCCGGTGTGTCGCCTTTTTTGCTCGAACTTGGCGGACACACTGCCGTGTGTCTAGATACGAAATTAATCCGTACTGAAAACATATTATAGGAGGGTAATCGCCATTCACGTAGCGTTCAACCACAGAATGAAGATGTACAGTTGTGAAGATACCAACTAACGTTCGTAAAAAGGCCACTCACAGACGCATCTACGTCGACGAACTTTTACCGGAGCTACCGGTGCTGTCAATACTGAGTGTCGTGCATCGAGCACATACATGTGTGAGTGACGTCATTACGAACGTTAACAACTGTATACATGAGAAAATATTTAAACTGTGGTTCAACGGAATATCCATAATTTATTATTGGACATATACTGTGGATTGTCAGTTTTCTCGCTCCACATAACGTGATGTTGACAATACCAGTAAATTGAATTTGATACAAAATATTGGTGGCAGTAATGAAATGGACAACAGCTGGTGTTTCGTAACTAGAAGTGTGTTTTCAACTGTGTCTATTGATATATTTATACTGGTACACGGGACATATATGCGGACGCTCCCGTGTTTTTTTATAAAAAGGGTTCTTGTACATACACAGCTGTACAGTCTAGAAAGTATAAATCTCTGTGAAGTTAGAATTTGAATTTTTACATTAGTTAAGTACATCTGGTAGTAATATTCTTAAGAAGTAAATTGAGAATATAAAAATACTAACAGGTAAGAATATAAGACGCCTACAGACGAAGTCACGGCTGAGCGAATAAGAAGAGATAAAGTGGTGTATAGGTCTATGAGATTTTAATTATGTAGGTAGTAAGTAGCCTTCATGATGGTTAATTTTTAGGGTTCTGTACCCAAAGGGTAAAACGGGACCCTATTGTTTTCGCTCCTCTGTCCGTCCGTCCATCCGTCCATCCGTCCGTATCATGATCATCAGCCTATCGCAGTCCACTGCTGGACATAGGCCTCTCCAAGTGCACGCCACTGAGATCGATTTTCGGCTTCTCGCATCCAGCTCCTGCCAGTCTTGCGCAAGTCATCACTCCACCGTGCCTGAGGACGTCCTACACTACGTTTGCCGAGGCGTGGTCTCCACTCTAGAACTCGTTTACCCCAACGGTTATCGGTTCTTCAGCTAATATGGCCAGCCCACTGCCACTTCAGCTTGCTGATTCGGTGGGCTACGTCGATGACCTTGATTCTCTGACGGATTACCTCATTTCTGATGCGATCCCTCAGCCGAGCATAGCTCTTTCCATAGCCCGCTGAGCGACTTTAAACTTGTGGACCAGCCGTACCGTCAGTGTCCACGTTTCGGCTCCGTAAGTCATGACAGGTAGGACACACTGATTGAAGACTTTTGTCTTTACGCACTATGGATGTATTTCTATTGCCGCTATAACAACAAATACTTAAAACTAGAATAAAATAAATAATTCGGGGGGCTCTCATACAACAAACGTTATTTTTTTGCTCATTTTTGCTCGATATCCATAAATATATATAGATATTAGTTTGGATGGTACGGAACCCTACGTGCGCGAGTCCGACTCGAACTTGGCCGGATTTTTATTTCATATTAACGAATATTTCAACAGCGTTGCGTATCCAGTATTCAATAATTCCCGTGGTTGCATAACAGGTAATACAAACAATTTAATAACGTATATAGCTGTAGTTTGACGAAAAAATGGTTCGAATAGTGCTCATGTTATGTAGAGCTTTTGTTTTTCACTGTAAACTGATTTATCTACTTTTCGTTGAAAGCCATAAATCATTGAACATGCGTATCGGAAATACCTTTTAATATTTCTTTTATCATATGAACTGGACGAAGATGTCCAAAATTGCTAAGCGATACTGAGCAAGCGTAGTGATTAACGCTGATTCAAATACTTATTTGGAAACAGGCCGAAAAATTGAATCTTTAATCTTATAAAAGCAGATTTAGGGCACAACACAACATTTAGAATTTGATACACATCGTATTTGTCCAACAGTTAAATATGAAACGCGTTCAAAGCACAATTTTGCTGAAAGTGGGTGAATTTGAATTAGCTATGTCGTATGCAATGTTAGGCATTAAAGTGGGCTCATGTCATTCGGTGGTAGAACAATAATAATTGTTTTTAGTTCTAAATATGTGGTAGATTCACTGTTGGTAGTGTTTACCAAGGAAGAAAATAGTGTACAAATAGTATGATTGGTGTGGGTGACTTTATAGAAACATTCTAAGTCGGTATGAATAGAGAACCTTACCTTGCCTTACAAATCAATTTGAAGTACGTTTGGAATACTAGAACGTATTGCTCTATTTGAGACGGATATGGAGTGAATAGAAAGTTATGAAGGTTTGCTTGACTGAGATATTTTGAAGTAATTGACTTATTTATATAGGAAGATAGACATGTTTGTATATTCTTAAGAGAGCACCTTTTGACTAGCAATGAAACGAAATAATTTGTCGAGCATAGTTGTTTTCACAGTCATTTTAACACATTCCATCTTGATAATAAAGGCCATATACCTAATACTTCTACCTACCTACATATACCTAATCTAAAGTTAAAAATTACTAATGCAGTTTCAAAATAATCCGTCCTCAAAAATCTCATAAAAATCAGTCTACCAAGAAAAAATCATACCATTTAATACAACAATGATACTACTAAACTGCGTACACACAAGTAGGGGAAACTGGGTACGGTAGTGACAGTCGCAATTGCAACGAAACTATACGTAATACGGGGGAGGGCTGTGAGGGAGAAAGACGTGGCTTGCAAGCCTAAAGAAACACGTTCCCCAGTATTGCGTTAGCCGGCGCACGACGTTGACGTAAGCAGGAGCCCATATTGCTTTTCAACAATCAAAAGTAAGTATTTTAGTTCGATTTCTTTTCCTAATTACTGTTATTTTTATACAGATAGATATCTTGTTATTTTTTTCTTTAAAAGTTGAACATTAATATTTAATTACAAGTGATTTCTTTTTACGTAAAGTATTTGGCAAAATCATGGCGATTTTTTGTTTTCAAAATGATGCGTTGGGTACGGTTGTGAACATTTTTTTGGGTACGGTTGTGACGAATATCTATACATATAATAAATCTCATATTATTATTTTTTGCTTTTAGATGTCCAGAATACGTTTGTGGAAGACCGAAAGAGCGCAGTGTGATATCAAAAAATATAAAGATGCCGATGAAGAAGTGAAACAAGGGATTTCGTACGTGTAGCTCAAGCTACAAGCCTTTCTACAGCTACACGTTTTAACAGAGCAAATGTTGTTTTGTTGATTGTTAAAACTATGTTTGTAAGCTTATTATGTTAAACATTTGTACAATAAAAGATATTATAGACCATTTTGATATATGTTTATGCGTGTCACAACCGCCCTTGGTATGTGGCCGGTAGTGACACTTTCCCATTTTTTTTTAAATTGATCTTATGAGTAATACATTGTATTAAGGAACAATATATTAGTGTTTTTACGTACACAAATGTACAAATTGCGATACAAGTTCCTTTTCCGCGAGCTAACTAATCAAATAACAAAATTATTGGGGATCAAACGAAAATTGCCACAACTGTACCCAGTCTACCCTACTTCGGGTAACCGCATAAGACGTTACAGTTCTCAGCTCCGGATTGCGGTTTACCGCACAACTATGTACGTGCTGTGAGTTCACGGTTTCCCACTCACACATATGTAGTGGTGCATGTGTGTGTGGTCTTTCAATTGTTCTAGTATATGATTATGGAACACTCAAGGCTTAAGTTCACGTATCCTTTTATTTTTGTTAATTTATACATAGAAGCTGTTGATGTTCTTTTGCTAGTAAATAAATAAAGAGACAACATTAACTTTGGTTTTCTTAAAATAACTGTTTACATTGAATTTCCACGTTTCATTTTTAAAGTACACAGTTGTTTTGTTGTCTTGAAAATGAACCTAAAATTATCAATACTAATATTATAAATGCGATATAATTTTATTTATTGTTTCTGAATTTTTTTTTGTCTTTCTGTACAGCGCCATCTATTGGTCAAACCAAAAATCTGCCGGAAGTCACTATTCCACGCGAATTCATTCGCGGGCAAAAGCTAGTTCACCCATAAACGTTTTATGCAATATTATCTACCCACTACTTGCTATAAAAAGTAACCTTACTTAGAATATAATCTAGGTAATAATAGCTTCTTCAATTATTGTTATTACAACGTTGCCCTTTCCGTCATGATGTCACATTACAAAATACAATAGTTTAGGAAGATTGTTTTCCCACAGGTGATAACTCTCATTTCGTTCGTGACATTTACGGAAAATGTCAAGCACGATCACTGATAAACCACTTTTAGTTAGATGAAAATTAAACAAGGTTATTCTATAAATAGTACAGTTACGAGCAAAAAGTTCAGGTCTAAATAAAAGTACGTATGTAGGTACATCTCTGAAATTATTTACACTTAACAAATTAACACGGTATTCTTATAAATAACTAACTTATAAGTTTTGATTTAATAGGGTCAGTTTAATGAAAGGATTAACTGTAGATACTTAAGTATACAGAAAAGGTTAAATAAACAAACCACAGTTTAACTAAATCACAAATTATTTGCTAAAGTAATTGCGACGCTATACAATTAATATTACCCTACATTATATCTCGGCTCAGTATCCCAATGTAAACAATACCATTACAAAACCCTACGGTGTGTTCTAAGGGTGCGTCCTGAATAAGCGACCTGACGCGAACGCGAGGCGGCGCTGCGCGATTTCCGAAGCGAATCGACAGACATACGCTGTATCGTGCCGCAACGCACAACGTCACGTTGACCACACTTTATCTTAATTCCGATTATTCAATCGCCAATAGTTCGGCCATTCAGAGAATGCGTTCCTGACACGTCGCGATTGAACTGACGACGTAATAACATTCATTGATTATTGATATAATAATGTTGTTTTAATGCTCCTCAATTGTTAAAACGGTAAACAACCAGCAAAAATATTTTTATCGTAACTGCAACGCCATTGCAAAGTTACGTCGTCAGTTCAATCGCGACGTGTCAGGAACGCATTCTCTGAATGGCCGAACTAAAATAACTTTTATTTGAAGAATATGTATGACATTTTGACAGCTTTTATACTGACATGTCAAAGCGAGCGTGAATATGTCAAAGCGCCATCGCTAAGAATCGTTCCTGAATCCAATAAGTCTATTAAAACATTGCCATTTCGTCAAAGGAAATTACTGTTCTTCGCCACCTTGTGCGTTCGCTTTCAGGTGGCTTACTTAGGACGCATTGCTAGTGTTTCTGAATACAGAAGCAAGGCCGGGCATCGCGATTCTTTTGAAGTAGTCAACGTGACGTGGCGCAGCATGTATCCATCATATATGTGCTTCGGATAGCTTCACTTTCGCGATTCATCCACGCAGGACATAACATTACATTAAAGCTAATTCGCAATTCTGTCTACAATGTAGTTAGTGAGTTCCATACAATACGTAATTAGTTAAGCACAATTATACTGAATGTCTGATATGCTACCTAATTTGATAGAAATTACACTGACTGCTGATACTATATTTGTATATTTTACATTGCTAGAATTGTTTTGCATAGCTTGACTACCAGTTGCTGTCACAAGACTTTGTAATCGTAACTCTTTGTGCTTTTGTGACGTTTAAATACCTGAGACGTCTTGACCCATCATTGAATTTTCAGATTCACATCATCAGTCTTGGTCTCTGTTTCTCTTTTAGTAGGATGGTGTAGAGATTTTCTTTAAAAATATCCTAAATACGAGAGTGTAAGATTTGGTACGATCATAATTTGATGACATTTTAAAACTGCTACATCATTCTGCGTTGCATAAGTAAACCAACTTACCGTTGGCCTTAAATAGTTAGTCTTTTGTATCTCATTATTTTACCAAAAATCTTTAGCAAATTTGGGTAGGAAGTTCCGACCTCAACTTATTTCGAGTTATTAACTCCGTTGTAGAAGTTCACGCGAACAACTTATTAGCAGAACTTTAAGCTGGCAAGCAATTTGTCTTAGTCCAGACTTCTGATTGAATCATTACCGTGGTGTATAATTATTTCTTTTTGCCAAATTACTTTTCTCTCGGTGATTAATAGGATTAATCTTGTAAATTCTTCCTTGGCAACAACAGTTTTGTAATCAATCAATTTGGTGTAGATTGAAGAGTAAGCTGGAATAATTTAAGTCGTTAACGTCTATGTTGTAGTTAGAAAATGTTGTTTGTAGTTATCGGAATGAATCAAAACATCAGAATGGAACAGTTGGGCTGTAATAAAAATAGTATTTAAATGAAATATAATTTATTTTTTTTCAACTGTAAACTAACTACAAAATAACACTTAAAATAAATATATATATTTTCCAGTAAAACCTAAGATTTACCGATTATGAATGGTACCAAAAAATCAGCATCGGCCTAAATAACACATAAGTAAACAAGCCATATAACGTTCCACGCCACACAGAATCGGCAACAGAAGCGCGAAATGTGTAATACTATGGAATGACCAACTCGTGATAAAGTTGTACGGAACCCGGCGTCAGCCGGCGCGCGACGGTCATACCCGCACTTAATATGTGCGGGTTTTAAGCGAAACAGCCTAGAATTGGGTCAAGCTTTTTTTGTGGAAGGGCTGTAAGTTTTGTTGTTTGGGTAGGTATGGGTTGATTAAAACTTGATTTGATGTAATGTTGTAGACACTAGACACTTTCTAATATAAAGGAAAAACTTTTAAGAGGCCTTTTGGTCGGCCGATAGTTTCATCGGACTCATGAATCAGTATGACGACAAATTAATTGAAGTACATTATATGGAACAAGTATCTGGCCGGTGTCAGTATTCAAAATTAAACGTGAACGAACCCTAGAAACAAATATCAACCGACAGCTTAGTAGATATGTGGGGGCTCTAAATTAAACATAATGTTAGATTTAATGAACTTTCTACATGAAATTTTTAATAAGATAAGCTTACCTAGCTAAATATTATGTAAGTATAATATTTTTCTTGATCGATGAACTTCAAAAGTATTTAACAAAGCTGGCATTCTCAAAACACAATTAAAACATTTCCTTATAAAATCGACGCAGAGTATTCAACTGCCAGAGGCCAATCAAAAATATACCTATAGAAGGCTCTAAGCAATTAAAAGCTGCTATTTATCTTGAACAAAACAAACCTTTAATATTTCGTCGTCATTGTTTGAAAACGAAGTAATTAACACAACTTTCAAGTGAAGTCTAAGTTATAAGTTGTGACTCTTCGATCGAGGCCACATGTTCAACTAAGTTGGGGCTCAAGTTGTTTCTATTGGCCAAGTTTCGATAACATAAAGCCAACAGATGCCATCTCAGAACTCTTGTGATGCCAGAATTGCACGCTCAACTGCTATTAGCGATAAGTTTGAGGTCTATTCGTTTATAGATCTGTATTCATGTAATAAAGTGCTCACTGCTAAGTAACTGTCATATGGGTTGCTCTATCATGAGGTTAAGCAACGCTTGACGCGGTCGGGCCAGGGATGGGTGTACATCGCTATCATGACGAGTTCCTCCGACTACTTTTACCTAATAAATCCTCACTTTATCTAACTCATATAAGTGAAAATCTAGTAAAAATAATGCAGCGTCATCAAAGACACTAAAAATCGTAATTCAAAACAAACAATATCTAGATACGAAAATGATTCATATACTCATACATACATAGTTACATACAATCCCAAAACAATACCCGCAGACAATTTATCACCTACCAAATATTGTCTCTGAGGTAGACCAAAACGCATCAATAACTCATAGGAGTAAAACCCCATTCATTACCAAACCAATAACAATCCTTCCTTTGAATATCGACACAAAACAATAATTTCGGACACCTGCATTGTATTCACTATCAACATATTTATTAGAATTATATCGCCGACTCATCCAGTTTAATATGGAGGTCGTTAAAGCCACTGAACAAAGCGATCATGAGTTATGATACAACGTTATTCTGAACATTATTTACGTTCATGATAGAAGGAATTATCGTATTAAATTGGCTCGACGTCCCGTGAAGCAATATCGGGCTATAAAAGCCATAATAGGCAATGGGAGAAAAAGTATGGGAGAAAAGCTTTTGCCTCATTAATTCTTGCTAGTATAAATGTTACTAACAGTTGTTTATTTGTTGCTTTTTCATCGTTAAATCGCTTTACATGGAAGGTAAGGATATATAATGAAATCTAGAAATAGCCTCAGGTAGCTGATAGTTGGCGACCGTTTTAGTAGCTGACAGTACGAAGTAGTGCCTTTGTATTCGAGGACTTATAAGAACTTGACTAATTTATACATAAACTACTAAGATAACGAAAGTAAAATAATTTAGGAAAAGACAACAGCAACTTCATCATTATGATTTCATTTTAGGGCTCTGATGTACATGGCCTAAATCTCAAAATTAAATTTTATGATTTGACCTCAAGGAAAATTCATAATCACAATACTCCGAATTTCTAGCTTTTATTGCTTGTATAAAATTGATTTGAATTTCGAATTTGGGCCTCGAAAGTGTTGCCATAACAATATCTCAAATGTTTTATTCGAAATTCGTAATCAAATTGAGTCGCCCTGACTTATCTTTTTTAATTTAATCGTTGCCTCTCAGTGATGAAAACCTCTTTGAATCTTGTATTTTTAAAATAAGAACGTTTGGTGATTCGACCACAAACCAAATGGCACGTCTACTGGCCAAAACGGCAGCTCAGTACTAAAACCTCGTTATTACCTATTCCGTATAGAAATGGGAGATAAAATAATGTACTTACTTACTATCTACTGCTTTTATTACCCCCATCCATTTGAGAAGAGTAGCGGGTATGTTTACTCACTTATTCTGAACATTCGTTGAGAACCTTACCTGCCAAGTTTAAGTGGTTCGCCGAGACTCATGTGAACTTGAATCTCGATATAATACCTCTAGTGCTGGCTAGAAGTAATAATGCCATTTAATACTTTTAGAAGTCAATGTGTTTATTGGGTCAAGTTGTTATTTTTTCAGACTTTAGAGGACTTTACAACAATTCTTAAATTTTTTGTCATCACGTGAAAATGTGTTATATTCTTTTTGATATCCTGCTACTAATCATGACAATAATTAAAAATGTTTTTCGAAAAATCAAAAATTATAATTTTATGAGAAGTATTGTTTTAAATATCCTTTAAGATGAATGCCAAAAGAAAACAGACTATTGAAATATTTAAAAAATGAAACCATAAAGTAACTCCATGTATTTTTTTGTTCCAGAATATATCAATATTAGTGGTGCTGTTGTACAGTTGGAGAATCGGCGTCAATGCCAAGAGATATAAAGAGCTGGATGACGTATATTATGGTAAGTAACAATTACATTATTTACTTCATCATCAGCCTATCGCAGTCCACTGCTGGACATAGGCCTCTCCAAGTATTTGTTTCAAGTTTCATTATTTACTTAATCAACTTGTATTACGGTGTCTCGTAGGCCGTACCTGTCCTTACCTGAACGTTACCTTACCTGTAACTTTCCTTACGGTTTGTACAAAAACATCTTATGAGAACGTTTCATATGGAAAAAATCTCAAGTGGCGGTACAATTAATAGTATTCACACAAACACTGTGTTAGAGTAAAACATGTTTAGCCATTTAAAAACACTTAAAATTAATTTCTATTTTATAAATGTTCTTTTTTATCGTTATTAAGAAATAAAATTACGTATATTTTTATTCCAATTGTGCATTAAAATAATAATGCATAGTATATTTCATTGAATCGTAAACTACACCAAATGAACTCAATTAAAATGATGAAAATTAAACCGAGAAAGTCCAACTTTACTTTTACTTTGAACTAACTACGATCTAACTATCAAAGAAAACCTATTAAATAAGTGAAAAAACTTCGGACGAAAGTTTCTTTATCAACAAAAGGTTTTCAAAACCGTGATGCTTATTATATTGATGACAGTCAATTATTTTCACCAATTTATAACTACTTTGTAAGTTCAGATCTCAATTGTCTATCCCGAAAGATTCATTTAACTGTATATTATTGAAGTTTAATTGAACATTAATAATTTATTGAAACAAATGAATAAGTTTCGAATTAGTATTCATTTAAAATGTACCTGTCGAAATTGATCAAAACACTGCGTTTATGCAAATCAAAAGAAGTATGATATATTTTTATACGATAAAAAAGTAGGTAATTGTACACAGTTATTTTTTTTTTCAATAAAATCGCATGAACGTTAAGGGCAGGACGCAAAAATAATTATACCTCTAGATAATTACTTTTTATAAGTCGAGACTAAAATGAAATAAATAGCTGTGTAATAAGGACCTGCCTACTATACTATCATACATTAAATCTACTGAAATTAACCTACAAAACTATTTTATCAACCTATATTGTCTTTTGTGAATAGTGGCTAAATTAAATTATATGCAAACTTTAATAGGACTTAAGCGATTGAAAATGTACCTAACACAGGTGCTCGAATCAAAAAGTCATGCTTAACAAGCTAGCTTCTTACAGCCGTTACCTCAAGGCTAGCACTCCAACTATCAATTATCAGGGCCGACCAATAACCCCTCTAAAAATAACACTAACAAAGATAATTAACTAGATATCATATTCGCGTGTTACGTTACAAAAACAATTAGTAATTACTTCGATATCAGAATGTTATTTTGGCTATCTTTCTATTACGGCTGAAGGAAAACTGATACTCTTGGCATAAAAATAAACGAACCATACATTGGGTTCTTATTATTTTTTTATCATCGAACCTTACACGTTATGTGATAGACATTAGGGAAGGTTATTTTGGCACACATTATGTCTATATATATATCTACTTATATATACTAGCTTCGACGAAACTCACGTAGGATAAAAAAAACTCTTCTATAAATAAGATATCTAACTGTAAAAGTTTTTTTTTAATAAGATTTTTGTTGAGATTAGTGCGTTTGTAAAACAAACTCTCCAACTATATATTTACAAGTTTACATTGCGGAACAAACTACATTTATTTACCTACGCAAAAACAACTTAAATGAACATACAAACTACTTCTTACTGTTTACATTCATTTCGGTTTCAATTAATTCGAAGGCCTCTATAAACACAGTTTCTGATTCGTTTGTTGTGGACATCGTTCCAAATAGGGTATAAACTGCGTCTATAGCACGAACTAACCATAGTCTAGACGTTTTTTTATACCCTAAGACATTGATAAGGAATAGTGTATTTGTAATAAAGGATCAATTAACTAATTACCTAGTCTGTGGCCTGAGGTATTTCACAAGTTATTCAATAGTTTAGGCATTCCCTAAAGACCACGAAGTGAAATTAAATTGAGATTCCGAAGTATAATCACTTTAGTTTCGGTGATATTATAACGGGCAATATTTTCAGGTTCAACCAACAATGTTTTTTCAGGTATATAATGAATATTATAATGTAAAAAAAACTGCCCAAAATATTATATTACATCGGAGGCAAAATATTATATTACTCGGCACTAGAATACCATAGAAAATACTTCAAATAAGTAACATTAATAAAGAGGCGTGAACAGCTATCGAGAAAAAAAATCTTTTATCTAAAGACACTTCTAACGAATGATTGACAGCCGTCACAAAGAGCCTCTTAGACATTCAAATCCACTTTAAAACCCAATTTAGTCATTTAACAACCCAATAAACGTACCTTTCCAAAAAGAATCTTCTATTCGGCGCCATCACATACAAAATGAGGCTCCATCAATATCGATTCATGAATATTCAAATCACTGGAAGTGCCTAAAGATTCCTTTTGGCAATATTCGTCAGACCACCCACAAACTGCAAACTTTTAGTCAGCCGATAGTTTGTTTGGGCTCATAAATCAGTATGAAGATGAGTGGTAGCACGCACATTATAAAGATCAGGTATTTAGCTGTATCAGACCGACTGTAAACATTGATTGGAAACAAGATTTTCTATCAAAAAAATTGGCCAACTGTTTAGTAGTTAGTCTACAGTGTGAGCTTAAAACCCGAAGTATCATCGCTGGACGTAAAAGGAAACAATCTCTCTTTGGTATAAAAATGAGTGAAGGCGAAATTATTGAGCGACTCAATTATGAACGATTCCAGTCCCCTGGGTATATTAATTGTTGGGAATTATTCATTAACGCTCCGAGATTGGGACCGTGGGAATATTGAGAGCTATTCTCTTCCATGATTGTTCTTCTTTTAAGAGTTGTGTGACTGAAGATTACTTTATTAAATCATTTTTCTTTCACTTTCTTCTATAAATACATTAGTTTTAAAACTGTTTTTTATCACTAAGAACTATTTGTTGCACTAATTTCTTCACACTTATTTTCTGCTACTCGGGTCCCATCAATGTTAATCGAGACTAATGTAGCATTCTAATTGTTAAAGCATTTTATTTTCACAGTGGTTGTTCCACAAATCCTTTTCTTTATAATAAGAGTGTAGATAAGATACAATGTTCGAATCGCTGTACTACATTTAACAACACATTCCGTAGTTTTTCCAACACGGTAAAGATAATACAAATTACAGTGTAGCCCGTGTTGGGAATCACGCAGCTGAAACGTTAATTACTGGCTTCATTCAAGTAATTTATTTATCTAATTTGTTAGCTTTTCTTTAGCTTTACTTGTGAAGTATGTTACGTAAAGGAAAACCATGATTAATTATGTTTTACATAACGTTCCTTTTGTAAACAGATCGTATTACCGACCAATTCTTACATGCAAAAATATTTCAGTTTTAGATAGCCTATTCATCGAGGAAGGCATCTATCCTTATTTTAATATTACGACCACTCATCTAATTTGTCTTTAAATATTTTCAGACACGGCATTTCATTAGGTATAATCTGTATCGGTACTTTAACCGGCCTACCAAAATGTATAAGCACACAAACCCTGACCCAAAAAAAAAATACAAATAATCCAAAGAAAACTCAAAGGCACGTTAGAATCGTACTTGAGAAAAATCGCACGTTTTTATTAGAAAAGCAACCCTGCCTCCGCCATACATCAATACCAACCGACCATAATGTAAACATTGATACCAAGGTCGTTATTACTTAGAAATATCGCGATATTATTCATGCTACAATTCGGTGCTTTATACATTTATACATAAGTGCGGTACTGTTGCCGCTTATTGCTATTCGAACGAGCAATGTATGCTAACCGGATGATAAATGTCGTCATATTTCTTTGTGATACGAGGGTACCTGGGTGAGGAAGTGAGCTGTAGTTTTCGCCTGACATTCTGTGCGGAATTTCGAAGTCGACGTGACTTGGAACTTGGAATAAGTTGGTTGCGGATAGGGCTGCCATCTCGAATTTCGCCAAACCCGGACAAACATTTAAAAAACCCGGACAAACATTTAAAAAACCCGGACATTTGGTGTAAATCGCATTTTTCCCCCGAACCTAATTTGTAATCCCTTTACTATTAACATATACTTAAATTCAATGAGGTGCTTGCTTACATGAAAAGTGTCCGGGTTTTCCCCGGACACTTCTTGAAACCCCGCCCGGACGGCCCCCGGACGGCCTCCAAACGAGGACAAATCCGGGGAAACCCGGACGGATGGCAGCCCTAGTTGCGGATGAAATAATAAATGTGAGCTTTTATATTAGCGGAATTGTTTGTTGACGATATTTATAATAGTTAGGTGTAGATCTTCATAATTGAATATTATATTGTGACATGTTAACCATATTTTTTTCGTTTTGATTCCCACATTCAAGTGAAAAGAATTTACTTACTTTAAAATATTCCTTAGTAAAAACCAATTAAGATTGAGTATTAATGAGAATAGAAGATACATTGGCCACCCTTGAACTAATTACGTTTAAATCGATTACATTCGATTGCAAACCGCACTCGAAAGATAATCGGATACTCGACGATCGAAATAATATGCAGTAATAACATAAAATATAATATTTAATGGCAATACCACAATAAATTGTTATTTGTATAGCGTTAACGAGAACTAATTGGGCGCGTTAAACTAATTTACTTAACTAATTAAATACAATGCAAAACTATAATGATTTGTTTTGTGGCTGCGTTGTATTTTGTAAATAATATGCAATTAATTATTATTTACATTCATAAAACTCATTAGAGGACTAATAATTTTATTATCATCTTTAATTCAAGGACGAAAAACAAGATTTGAAGAGGCATCAGAATCAGGTCCAAACATCACCAACGAGATGCTGAGCGTAGGTTTTTTAAAATAACCAATAGAATTTCTAATCACAGACGTGATGTTTATATAACGCAATTCTATTGGTTGCTTAAAAATCTCCGCCTTGGTAGAGAGACCTGGAAACCACAACAGCATCTGGCATTTCTGCTTTCTATAACGTTGTGTAATAAAAATATGATCATATAATTTGGTAGTAAACAACGACATTGCTGAGTTACTTTCCACATCAAAACCGATTAATCAATAAACTGTGTTTAGCTTTATTTCTCAAAACTAAACAATTGCTACATAAATTTTAGCTAGGCTAACACTTTCTTTATAATAAAACGATACATCAACGATATTACGATATAAATGATGGATCGTTTCACTTTTACTCGTGTCATCAAAATGTTTATTGTTTGCCTAAAGGGTTGGTTGTCTAGGTGAAAATTGTTACTTTGTTGTCTTTTGTATACATTACGAAAAATGCTTCGCGCAAATGGTAAAATAGCCTATAGTTCGATAAATGAGAAATCTAACATTGAAACAATTTTTGTTCCTAAGAATAGCGCGTCTAAGCTAATGAGCAATACTTTTCAGCTTATTTTTATTTACCCTGAGGGATATTTTTCTTTCATTATAAACGTTTTCCTGCGGTTTGTCCCGTAGGAACTACTGTCCGTACCCGGATAAACCTAGCCTATTTACTCGGGAAAAGTGTAGCTTTCCAACAGCAAAAGAATTTTTCAAATCGCTTCAGTAGTTTTGGAGCCTTTAGGATACAAACCAACAAAAAATGTTTCCTCGTTATAATAAGGAAAATAATAAGTTAGATTATACCAATTGCTGATAAAAAAGTGAAGGAAAACATCTTGAGGGAACCTGGACTATAAAGTCTGAAATCACCAACCCGCATTGAGCAAGCGTAGTGATTAACTCAAGTGATAAGCTCAATCCTTCTCCGTGTGAGAGGAGGCCGCAGCCCAGCAGTGGGACGATAAAAAGGCTGTAACTGTAACAGTAACTGTATACCAATTATGCTGTGCTAACAGAGAATAAACCTACCAAGTAAATACAGACTGTACAAGTAATGTAGTCAGACAAGATCTTGTCACTGCAGAACTTTGCGAACGTCTTATAGAGGAACTGCAGCATATTTGGAATACTGCAGGTAACTTGGAATACTTCGATATCTAAATATATATAAACGCCATCTGAATTTTTATGCCGTAAACATAACGTCAAACGATACACAAAGCCATACAGCATTAAAAACAGGACGCTATCTTGACATTTCGGCTACCAGCCCCCAGCGAACGAGAAGCCTGATTTGAAAACTTTTTCGGTAAGAATGCAATCAGTGGTAATCATTTGCTGTAATACTCTAAATCTTTATTGTAATTATTTTAATTGCGGAGTGACCTTGTTAGTTTAAGATATTACTATGATTTTGTGAATATTTCTAGAATTAAAAATTTGACATGCAACTTTAAGTTAAGTTGGCGTGTTGTTAATTTGGAATACCGTGTTTTTTTTGCTTTTCAGTTTTTTGGGAGTCGGTTTTATTTTTTTGTAAAAGTTTCTTTTTTTGTAAAGAGCCAATGACTATAAAACATTTAGAATTCTATTAGTTTCTAAGAAAAAGTGTTAGCAATTTTCAAAGAAAAAAAAAATGAATATAATTTGGAATACTATATTCCAAATTATCTGCACCCTAAGTCAAATCACGTTTTTGGAGTATTTTTAGTTTGATAGGCATTTTGATAATATATCTGGTATTTTTTATATTTGATTGTTCTCATTATTAAAGTTTAATATTTTGACAATAATTTAATGTATTTTTTATTGAGCTATCCCGTTTCTCCTTCAATTTATTTTCAAAAAACAAACTGGTATTCCAAATATGCTTCACTTCTTCTACAAAAGAAAACGAAGTTGTACCACCAAAGTTGTTATAGTTTCTAACAAGAAAGAATCACTCTCAATTAGATAACAAGAGGAAAGATGAGTTGAAAGTTATCCTTTCTGAATCAGAAATCCTTCCCATCACTTATAGATACACTTACTAGTAATATATACTAATAAAACAAAAGGGAAACATCTTTTTGTTTGTTTTATACAATAGAAGCTCCGAAACTACTGAACGGTTTTACAGTAACCAAATATTTACAGATTCTTCATCTTTTTTTCTCTTTATCTATAAATTAGCTCTCCATCAAATAATAGCTCGTTTATTCACATTAATATAAAGTACAAACGCTCCCTATGTTCAAAGCAACAGGTAAATGTATGAGCACTCTGTATGTCCCATTGACTATTCAATTCATTCGGCGTTACCTATTAGGTTGGCAGACAAAGTCATCCTGGAGTATATTTTACGTTTTTGCAGAGAGGAATTCAAAAGGAGGAAGGCAAAAAATTAAGGCACGAAAAATGATAAGCTTCTAATTTATAATGTTACAGTGAAGCCGCCAACATTTTGTCTTTTGCAAGAAGACCCTAACTTTCTCAAAAACTATTTTTGAGTCCAGTTGTTGAGTAAAACTATAGAAAAATCTTAAATAGCCAACATTTCATTCTCCACATTTACATTTTTATATTAAAAAGAAAACCAACGCGTACCGTTCTAAACTCGCTCACAACAGGTGCTTGAAATTTATTTCTCATAACCTCACTTTAAAACATGGATGCACGAAAATGCAATACAAACACGTAGGTGCCAGGTCAGGCGCGCTCACCTATCTAATATTACTGTAAAGAGAATTCTAAATGAATAGCACCACTCTCATTCTTGCTTACGTAACCAGAATGGCGACGCGGCCAAGATCAAATAAAACCTTATTTATTTAATACTGGAGGAGGTTGAATATCAAGAGTTGTGTGCTTGGGTGAATGTGTGTGTGTACGTGTTTAAAGGTGTGTCTGTGTGTTTGTTGTCTTTGCAATGTGAGCTTGCTAGGCTCCTGCGTATAATGTTGTTGAAATGTGAGAGAATCTTATCAAAATGTTAATGTTGAACAGCTGTCAGAACAATCATATTTGGTTACTTTTCGTAACTGGTGTTATTGTATGAAAGTTTTGAATAAAGTTTGGTTTACATTCTCATTCCATTCTTGTGCGACTTATCATACCTAAAGTCATCCAAGATAAAATATTAGTGGCATTACTGACTTATAAATCTTTCTACGATATTTATTTTAGCGTAATGTACTTATATCCTCTTTGAGACTAAAAATCCGAAGAAAAATATCGATTAGTTTACAGTTTTACTCGTACTTTTTTTACAGTCCGATTTATTGGTACCACGGAAGTAGGTAAAATCTTCTTCACGCAACCAGTACAACTCCGCCTTTGCAATCAAACTGATATCCTGAAACAGCGCGTCAAACCGAACGAGGTCAAAAGCTCAATTCAGCCAGAAAATTCGATTATTGAGAATCGCATTAGAATTCACAGTGGTCCAACACTATAAATTCAAATGCGATTAAGTGTAGTCCTGCGTAATTATCGATGCGTTTCTGCTGTTCTGCATACACGAACGCGTCACTATACAGGCTGTTAGACTACACGCACACTGACGACTAAACAGTCGGCCAACTGTTCACCCGATGGTCGAAAAAAAAGCTTTAAAGAAATTCGTGAATTTAATCAAAGTTTTAAGTCGGTCTCATCATCTCCCGAGCCTTTTCCCAATGTTGGGGTCAGCTTCAAAGTTATAAGTCGGTCTGATACCGGATAGATACTTGATCGTCGTTACACTTGTAACGTGTTTACTTCCAGTTATCTTCATCCTGATCTATGAGCCCAAGCCAAATATCGGTCGACTAAAAGTTTGTTGTGTGTGCATACTCTTAGGCATTACAGAAATTGGATGATTTTCACGTTTCGTGTTAGATAAATGATGTTGGAAATGTTGTTTGGCTACACGATGTTTGAAAGCTGGAGGTAAAATTACCATAGCCTCTGTCAGATAGTGCCTTTGACTGGTGTTGCAAGTAATCAGAAATTCAAAACTCTGTCAACCTATCACAGGGTTGTAGTGGTTTTACAGGGTAACAATGGAAGGATACGTTTTTGACAAAGGGATTCGATTCTTAATTAATTTAAAAACAAAATCAGACGAAAAATTTGCCTTGTCGGAAAATTAAGATTTACACTTTCTAAATTACAGTTTTATCTCAAAAACATACATTGTCAAAGATTAGTAGTAGTGTTGAAACAAAGAAATAACAACAAGCAAACGTGTTTTAAAACAAAAACAAACAACTAAAAACCGAAGCTACAAGCCTAAAAACATGTTACGAGAAATTTGAGAAAGCTAAATGATTAAATATCTAATATAATAAAGTATTAAAGTGAACGCGAGCGGGAGAGGCAAGGAACAGGTTGGCTGTAAATTTTAAAATTAGCCTTCAGCGAAACTGGTTTATGTGAAATTGATGTAAACATGGTTATATTAGAAAGCGTCTCGGTACCCGGTGGTGTTCATAATTCCCTTGATTACCAGGAAATTGCGGAGTTTCTGGAATGAGGACTTTGTTAAATTATTATACTAAGTAAAAGAAGGTCAGAACTTTGGTTTTGTATTTTTCGACATATTTTTTTAAGGCTTCGACTCTCAGTTCGGTGAGTGGGGTTAGACATTTCTGAAGATTTTTCCAGAAGACCAGGGACAAAAAATGTAAGTCCGACAAACTTAAAATTGAAAATATACCTATGACCTTTTTTTAAACAATATTTTCTCGTACATCTGCCATAGTCAAACGTAATTTAGAGTCGTTTAGAGTCCGTTACTTATCTACCTAACGTTGTTTCTTTAAGTTAGAGATATCATTGACCTTTAGCAGACAGCAAGTACCGTATAACATCTTATCGAGATTCATCCAAATGTAGTTGACATTTCAAACAATGAATGATTCATAGACTAATCCATCTAGAGCTTACGGAGACAGTACAAAACCACAACGGCAGTCTGTATATTTATATACTTTATTTGTATACTCTTTAAATATTTGGTAGTTTATTTCAGGCAGCATCCCTGTTGGTCCCAAGAGTATGCTTCTAGAAGACGTATGGTTCTAAACTACAGTGTTAGATTAAGTTAGATGCTTTCTTGTTATGTTAGAAAGATTGTGGGTAATATTCGTTCTTGTTTGGGCATTATTTTCCTAGTTGCTTTAGTAATGAACTAAATTTAGTAGCTTCTGTCTACCTTCTTTTTGCAAGATATACTTAAGTGATCACGTTTTAGGAGTCAATTTATCTTGCAGGTTTGATAAATTAAATGGTAAAGAACATCAAGATTCCCCCAATAACTATATTCATTAACACTAAACTTGAAGTAAGTAAATACATTGATATTAACGCCAGAGAAGTTATCAATAAAAAAACCCAATTTCTAAACATACTTACATATTAAACAGCAACTTTATTAAATCAACAATTTCTATGCGAATCATGTGGGCAGGATTTCACGGAGTCTCAGACTTAGGGTCTTATTACACAGGTTCACGAAGGTCAATAGCTGACGATTTGATACACAGTATAGACACCTCGTTTGCATTTTGTCGCACCCAAGAAGTTATATCAGAAGCACAATTTCTAAAATATATTTGAAAATTCTGCAACTGATACAGACTTTGCTTAATTTTGGCATATCAAAGCCAAAATAAGTTTTGACATCTTTAAATGGGTTACGTAACATTTAAGAAAAGTATAACATAAAAAATAGGAATTAAGTACCAGTACATTAAAGCGAATTCGTTAGTCCTCAAAAAGCTACATAAGCTAGTATTTCTTGGCGTTTTTTTCCATTTCAAAATTTCCAAGTTTTAATAAAAGTACGGTTTGTTCAAAGTAGACCTACTGCTATCAATCTGTTTACTATAATTTTACTTAACAAAGGCAATGGTTGAGAGGTTTAAGAATTTGCATAATCTCCACAACTAAGCTGAATATGTTTGTATTTGAACTTTGTTCCTCAAAACAGTTTAACTAAGATGTAGCCCAAGTCCTTTATATAACATTGGGATATTTAGACGGTCTTATTTAGAAGTGTCTCGGCTTGGAAGACTATTTTCTGCTTATCGTTCTTTTATTCGACATGATCGCTGATTTTGCCTTTATTTGTATTTTCAATAAAAAATCGAATTATTATATTTTTATTGGCATTGTAAACTAGCTGTATTAAAACCACGCCTCGGCAAACGTAGTGTAGGACGTCCTCAGGCACTGTCCCGGGGTGGAGTGATGACTTGCGCAAGACGGCTGGCAGGAACTGGATGCGAGAAGCCGAAAATCGATCTCAGTGGCCTGCATTTGGAGAGGCCTATGTCCAGCAGTGGACTGCGATAGGCTGATGATGATGTATTAAAACATATAAATAACCAGCTGTTACATAAAAATAGCCATCATACTCGACCAACAAAACAACTAACGCCAAAAAATATTTTCAAACAAACCATTGGGGTTGCCATTGCAAGCCTAACATCAAAAATAACCAAGCCCCTTACTATAATGACTCGCATTACTTCAAGTTACGTACATAAGCCTTAATACCCATTTACAGCAGACCATTCCGAAAAAGTCTTTGACCCTCCTTATACAGCACGTACTTATGTACCCGCAAATGAATTATACAAAAGAACCTTTTCAGTGAGAATTCCTTATTCATCCTGTCTTACATTACCGCCTAAGCTGCGCGTTGTAAGGATATTAGACGCTGCTAAAATGAGGTGTATCTGTACCCTAATTTGGGTTATCTTTCAAGTAAATTGTGATTTTAATTTTCATTTAGAAACACACGTCTCAGTTTAGGATAAACACACATTATTTGAAGGTTTATCGTGAGAAGATTGAAAGTTCATACTACCTCTATATTACTCAATGTAACTGACAGTACATAAATCCATTGTCATGAGTATAAAAATAGGAAAAAATACACAATAAACAGAATCGCGTATAAAAATTCACTCAGCTTCAACATATCATAAAAACTCATTTCAAAGGGATTTCGAGCCCCAAAATTGTGTCCATAAACCGAGAAGGATGCTAATCCCCCCATATCACACTATAAGGCGTAGTGAACATCCGCGAAAACAGTTCAGCAGCCGTAAATGGCCCTAGTCTACAATGTGGGGTCATTCGTCTCGGCTCGTAACTCCGTCCGTCTCTCGACACGTTCCCTAGGAAAACTTCACAGTTCTACAACGAAAGCCTTTTCACTACTTAAAATATTGCAAAAATATTTTTCGCAGTAATGTCGGAATTTCTCTATATTGTGCACTCAGCAAGTTCGGTCTGAATGAGCGAAATATATACCCGCACTTGTTTATTTGACGTTGATTTTAAAATTTCTTGGCTACGAACACTCTCAGTCACGTTCTAAAATGTACGTGGAAAATAATATGAAGAAATATGAATTACTTACGAGAGAAGCACCGCAAAAATATTCGTAAAATCTGAGAATATTCGATGCAAGCAAAAACCCAACAAACTTTTGCACTTTACGTGCATATTTAATTCATGCCACTGAACAAAAACAGACAACATTTCTATACTTTACAGAAGTAAATGATAGAATAGTACATTACCTGCATTTGCATTTTTTTATGAAAGCGATATCAGTGTCGTGCATAACTGTCAAAAATAAGGCTCTCAATTTCACAGACTGTGTTTACTTTTAAACTGTTAAAACTGCTTCCTTTACAGTCTTAAAATAGCTTAAGTAACGAACCTATACGAATAAATTAAATTCAGTGAACAGCAATGGAAATACAAATACAAAATAGAAAGTGCCCGACCTCACCTGCGGGAATGAAAGGTGAAGAATTCTCATTATCAAGCCTCGCTTGGAGAAATGCGAACAATTGTTGTAATGGAGAACGCGTGTCAAATACCTCTAGCGTTGTTTAAGAACCAAATGTGGGGTTAACGTGTTTTAAATAAGGATTGTTTACGTGTATATTATTTTTGGAAGGGTCTTTGAAATGAATTATATACTTTATCACATTAAAAGGTTCTGGAGAGGTATCTAGACGGTTTTAAATCACCCAATTTCAGAAAGTTCTTTTAAAGAATTGCGACAATAATGTGACGTTTTCGTAATGGATAAAACATTATCATTCTTCACACTGCTTAAAGTTGTGATCACTTTGACATTCAGATGCAAAAATGCCGTCAATCAACCTTTCGTTTGTGTTAACTGAAACCTATAGCAATAGTTAACTCTAACCACGTGCCCCAACCACAAGTAGGTTTCAACACCTATGCTCAAGGACTGTTAACAGGTCACTTCAAACGCCCTCGAAAGTATTACTTCTCATTGTGTACTCGTCTAGTTTACCCAACGTCGACCCTCGTTAATGTTTGTCACTTTTTAATTAGAAATCTAGAGGTGAGGAACAATAGGTGTTCGTAACTTCGACGGTTCATTGTTTAATCAAGATGTTTCTCTGAATAATATTGCCGTTCTCTTAGAAGTCTGAAGTTTGGGAGATAGGTATTTTTGGGACCTGAAGGTGAATTTTGGCTAGATTGATGTAGTAGCTAAGTTGGTTATTGTAACTGCGTTTTGAATTTATTTGAATGTTTGTGAAGAGGTCTTCTAATCTTAGTGTTTATGAAGTTTGTTTGGATTTGAGATTCGCTACTGTCTCGACAAAAGATATTTATTTTTGGAATAAAGTTTGCGACAAAAGTTGAAGATGACAGAACATTAACGATGACACTTTCTTTGTCTTTTATGATAACAATATTCATCAAATTCCTTAACTTTAAACCTAACGACCGTCCCAGTATGGATTAGGACCGCAGTCCACACTTTCAAGATAATATTTTACTGCTCAGTATACTTCAAGGATTCTATTTTTAAATTTATATTCCAAGACTTCGCTGGGTGTTACTTTGACTTCGTTTTAATTTTAATATCTTCAAGGAAAACTAACTTCCATAAAGTTTTTATGTCATAACTTTACGCTCGTTTTGCGCGACGGTGTAAGTGGATTATGTGAAATATTCCAGTTATAAAAGGCGGTGGGGGGCAGTTTAGTTTAACGTCTTGAGCCGACTGAACTTCTTCTACTTCTTCAGTTAAAAGAATACATATAATCTAGTCTTTAAAAAGTATGCACGTATTCGGTGACCTCATTATACCTACTATAGAATTACGAGTATGTTATAGACACGTTTATGTATAACGAATATGTTAACTTGTAATTTTGACGACCTCTGTGGCGCAAAGGTCACCAAGCCGGACTGCCGAATCTGAGGTCCCGGGTTCGATTCCCGGTTCGATCGACATTTGTGTGATGAGCATGCTTGTTGGTCGTGGTCTGGGTGTTACAATATGTATTTATAAATATGTATATATGTAGCTATATGTAGTTTATCAGTTGTGTTAGCACCCATAACACAAGTTAATTAATAACTTACCATGGGGCTAACCGACCGTGTGTGAAAGGGTGTCCCGACATTATTATTATTTATATTGCATTTATTTGTCTGTCAACATAATTATTTATATTTTTAAATATTAGATTACAAAAAAAATAAAAAAAACATTTAAAAATATAAAAAATAGATGGCCACCGGTATCGGGCACAGGGTCCAAGGTACCGGTGGTTAGGGTCCCAGAGACAGAAACCTCCTCACAATACGCGCCGTATCAAGGAGTACTGCCTTCTGAATCAATCCCTTGATCCAGCCGCCCAACGAGAGCCTCCTGAGGTGTTGGTCGAGGCTCTTGGCTATTAGACCATTGGCCGTAATGACAATCGGCACAATAACAGCCGTGTCGACATCCCACATGGCGACAACCTCGTGCGCTAAGTCAAGATATTTTATTTGTTTCTCTTTCTCAGCTTTCACTAGGTTCTCGTCATGCGGGACGGTGACATCGACTATCATCGCGCGGCGCACTGATCGATCTATCACCACTATATCAGGCTTATTGGCTGCAATAGTCCTGTCAGTGATGATAGATCGATCCCAGTACAACGTGATATGGTCCTTTTCGAGAACTGGGTCGGGCGCATACCTGTAGTACGGTACCTCAAGATCTACAAGTTTGTATTGCAGAGCAAGCTGCTGGTGGATGATCTTGGCCACTTGGTTATGCCTGTGCAAATATTCACCGTTAGCCAAACGAGAACAACCAGATATAATATGTCTGATAGACTCACCCGGATGGTGACATGCCCGACATATGTCAACCGTCCCGTCCTTCATAATATACCTCCGGTAGTTATTCGTCAGGATAACTTCGTCCATAATTGCACATACAAACCCTTCGGTTTCTCCAAATAGGTCACCGAAGCGTAGCCAAGCTACGGACGCATTGAAATCTACATCGGGGCCATGAAGAGCCCCGAAGAAGCGTCCGTGTAGCTGTTTGCTCTGCCATACCCCCTTGCGATCATGGGTAGTTAGTACCACAGGTCTGCGCCAGTTCTCATTTGCCAACGATAGCGGGGTGAGTCCTTTGTCCACTGCTACCATATCACGATGCATACCCACGTCGCTTTTGAGAAGATATTCTCTGAGACTGCACACCTCACGGTTGTGGAGCGTCTTTGCATTTAAAAAGCCTCGGCCTCCACATTTCCGTGGGATGTACAGTCTCATCACCGACGATCGTGGGTGATGCATTCGTTCTGCGGTCAGCAGTGTGCGGACTCTCCTATCCAGGGCATCCAATTCAGTTTGGGTCCATTTGAGTATGCCGAAGGAGTACATCAGGACTGGCATGACCCAACCATTATAGGCGCGAACCTTGTTGCCGCCTGATAAGGAACTTTTTAGAACCTTATTCAGACGGCCAAAGAAACGCTCCCGTAATGACTGTTTCATGACAGCCACATTGATGCCTAACCCCTCCGCCATACCCAAGTATTTATATGTATCGTTTGCGGAGAGTGATCTCAGGTTTATAGAATCTGAGAGTTGTACTCCCTCAGATTCCACAATTCCACCTCGCTTTACATGCATGACTGCACATTTGTCCACACCGAACTCCATCCTGATGCAACTACTAAAATTTTCAGTGATCTTCAGTAGCTTCATCAGCTGCAGTTCTGTGGTGGCAAATAGTTTCAGATCATCCATATAAAGCAAATGGGATATAACCTGACCCCCTCTCCGCAAAGGATAGCCCAGCCCCGAACCCTCTAGCAATGTGCTTAAAGGGTTCAAGGCCAGGCAAAACCAAAGTGGACTCAAACTGTCACCCTGGAATATTCCCCGCTCGATCTTAATAGGATCGCCGGTCCCTTCAATTTGTCAATTTGTTTATTTATATTTATTATTATTATTTAAAAATTATGTAATAATTTAGATAATATCGATAAGCAGATAATTATGCATTCCATGCTATTAGATTGTTAACCTAATTTATTATCTCCTAAGAATGGCTTAATAACATTAGTCATTATACAATGCAGCAGAATTTTACTAAACGTAACCAAATATACATAGAAATATATTTAGAAAGATTTTCCCGAAAAGACAACATAATTCCACACGAAATCAAATAACTTCCCTTCAATTTCTTTACAGAAAAGCATAAACCATATTCGGGAATAACAAATCGTGATTGACGCGTGATTGGCAGTCGATCGGTGGAAGCTGAACACAAAATAATAAAAATATAAGACGAGACGAACTATGTATCAATCCGAATGATTGAGTCCTTTACGAACATCGGAGGGGATTGGATGCCAAGATGGATTGTAAAAGATTGACGAATAAAACTCCCTTGGGAGACAATCGACTTTTTTTCTTAAAGGATATTAAATGTTGAAGTACAGAAATAGATAGCTTTGTGTAAGATGTTGAGTACTGTAGTCGATATTCTGAACAATAAAAGCATCTATTGTAGACGTTGTAGCGTTTAGTGATCACTATCCATCGATATTTCTTGAATCGGTTCTTGCTAATAGAAAACTTATGAATAGACGTAACATAGATTTATTTTATCAATGACTAGCTTCTGCCAGCGGTTTCACCCGCATCCCGTGGGAACTACTTCCCGTACCGGGATAAAAAGTAGCCTATAGCCTTCCTCGATAAATGGACTATCTAACACTGAAAGAAATATTCAAATCGTAGTTCCTGAGATTAGCGCGTTCAAACAAACAAACAAACAAACAAACTCTTCAGCTTTATAATATTAGTATAGATAGATTTTTTGATAAACATATTTATAAGTAGCTTCCACCATCGGTTTTATAGGTTTCCCGTGTGACACAGGAAATGAAATGGGCTATCAAACACTGAAGTGGTTTTACAAATTGGTTCAGTATTTCTTGAGATCAGCGCGTTCAAACGAACTCTCCAACTTTACAATATCATAGATGTAGCCTCTATCTATTAAAAACTTGCATATTTCCCTATCTTAAAATACTAAGTACTGAATATTTTTCAACTAGTTTCAAGACTTTCCCTGCCTCAGAAATAGACACTTATACCAATTGGTAACGACGTCGACTGAAAAAGTTTTTCTACTGAATCACGTCCTCGATTCGCGGATGAGGTACTCGTTATAGTCTCTTTATTTCTTTATGAAAAGAATTGTTCTTAGAAATATAGTTAAAAATAATAAATTTGTGAACAGCAGCTGTATTTTCAAGGCTTATTTATTGTAGATATTGAGAGTGCAGATACTTTAAGATATTGATTCGATTTATAATGCAAACAAAGATTTATAATGGAAACTTTCCTTTGTCTTAAGCCTCATTTAAAAACCATCTGACCATATTGTTTGCTATATTGGACTATTGTTAGACACCCTTCATAACATTTCTTATGTTTGTTGACATCTTTATAAAACGCAGTTAATTGAAATGTGCTGTTTTCCATTTCAATCTGGAACG
This sequence comes from Helicoverpa zea, assembly GCF_022581195.2. Lineage (NCBI taxonomy): Eukaryota > Metazoa > Arthropoda > Insecta > Lepidoptera > Noctuidae > Helicoverpa > Helicoverpa zea. Next base: position 3,951,944 of record NC_061459.1, on the reverse strand, counting down.
GCCAATAATTTAATAAAATTATGCATTTTCTATTTCACAAAAGCCATTCACAGACGGCAGCGTTTTTATCGAACAATGCATCGTATCTTCATCGCCTTCCTTGACATGCTCCCATTATTCCTATTGAGTTATAGTGAACTAGAATTGGATTCCAATTCACAGTACCGGTTTTCAGGATTCTAGTAGTATCGAGCAAATACCCTTGGGTATAGCGATGTAATCGATTTTGGCCAGATTTGTTTGTTCACTTCAATCAATTACGTGACGATTGTAGGCAACGCGATTGCTTTGAACTCTAGGGGCTCTTCGAGGTTATAGACTATAAAGGCCTTACTACAAAAACTTTGAACCCAGTTTTACACTTGTCTAATAAAATTTTGGCTGCAAAATGAACCATATGTCAACGTCATAATTTGACATTTTTTTAGACAAGGCATAAACTGACGTTTAAAAGTTTTTGTGGTAAGGCGGTAAGTGTCTGTTTCTACAGTGGTTATTTGAATTTATTTTTTACGTTTTGTTGATCGGGGTGTTTAGGTAATCGTTTGAACAAAAAAAAATACAATATTCAATTCAGTACGTGGATAAAACTCATTCTCTTTCAATTGTTTTTACCCTTTTTGTCATTTACACAATTTGCTAAGTTAACCTTTGTTACTATCGAGCATCTAATGCCTTCTGTCGTATCTAGATTTTATATTATGTCTCATGAACATACTAAGTCACGTTCATATAAAACCTTGGCAAAGTTTCACTAGCCCAAGTTAGGTAACACGAAATACCGAGAGGTATAACTTAAGGTTATTAAAAAGATCAGCGGGCGGAGCTCCGGCGCGATCTCATGGTGGCCTGGAGGGAGCGACTATCGCAACCCAGTGCAGGGCACGCCACCATCGTGGCGGTAAGTCCCCTCTTTGAGGAGTGGCTCGGGAGGAGTCACGGCGCCCTCACGTACCGCATGACGCAGGTCCTCACCGGACACGGTTGTTTCGGGAGGTACCTGCACCGCATCGGTCGTGAGGAGGCGCCCGGGTGTCACCATTGTGCGGACAGCCCCGAGGACACGGTGGACCACACAGTCCAGGTGTGCCCCGCATGGGAGGGGCACCGCCGGGTCCTCGTCGAGGCTTTGGGCGGCGGCGACCTCTCGCGTCCGGCCCTGGTTCAGGCCATGGTCCGGGGCGAGAGGGAATGGGATGCCGTCGCCTCCTTCTGCGAAGCGGTCATGCTCGAGAAGGAGGAGGCGGAACGCCAGAGAGTCCGCACCTCTCATCCCGGCCGCCGCGCTGGACCAGGTAGACACCATGGGCGCCGGGTGTCGCGAGATGACTCCCGGCCACCGTAGGCGTGGGTCTGTGGGCGGTGAGTTCGGGTGGCTCATCGTCCCTCTGTCTTCCTAGACGACAGACCCGTGTCGACGGCGCGCGTTGTTCCACGCGCTCCTCAAAGAGACGTCAGCAACCCCAGCGGGGCCCAGCAGGGCCAAGGCCTGCCGGGGCTGCGGGTTGTTCGAAAGAGATACCGCGGCCCTGGTACATAAAAGGCCTATGACGGAACACGACGATTTTAGTCAGTAAGAGTCTGACACTCCCTCACCGCTGCTAACCCACAGCGGGAGGGGTCATTTGATGATTTTACGTCGATAAAAAAAAAAAAAAAAAAAAAGGTTATTAAAAAGATCCAGTAAATATATTTTTATGAAGTCTGGGCGCAAATTTTGAATCGGGTCCAAGGCACTTCCCGAGTCAGCGATGCATTCGCCAGCTGATAGCGCAAACAACTTTGATTATGCAAATTATCCTGCATGAAATGCACCAGATATTTCTGGCAAACTAACCAAGCAATATGTATCTGAAACATGGACTGCAATTTTATTGGAACTCAGCCGTAAAGGCTGAAAATATTGGCCCAATTGTATTTGCCTTGATGCAGTTCTGGTGAGGAAACAATTTAGTATTTGATCGCCATATAAAATCAACCAAGACTAGTAAATGTAAAACCATAACTTGAAAGCAGCTTTAACTATTAGATATAACTTATAGATAGTTGTAACGATTAGGTAGTCAACGGCCTCAATATCTGCCGTCTACTGTTTTCTGGGCTTCGATTGGTTATAATGTACCCACTGTGATTCTAGCAAATTCTATGTTTAGGACTACATATCATTGGAAAAGACATGTCCTAGAACAAACCATATTTTAGTATCTAAATGGAATGGCAAATCGAATGCCACAATAACCAAGTTACTTGGTTCCCTAGTTGGAACTAAATAACCGCGACGATCTATTTGCGCTGATCGTACCTCACAAGGTTGCCTAGACCTTCAGATTCAAGAACAAGATAGTTTGAAACTATTACCAGATAGGGGCATACATTTGAATAATTTTAGATATAGATATAATTTATAACGTCAAAACAGCCATGCCTTTTCACCCAGAAAAATACCATTTTCAATTCAATACATGTTTTTCCCGTGTATCCACGCTATTTTTACACAATGCACCTTCAGAAATATACTCATCTATTCATCTTTGGGATTTCGAAAAGAAAGGTTACCCTTTACCTTTACCCTCAAGGGGTAGTCATGCATCAATTCGTTTGTCCCTTCACCAGGTGGGTCGGAATATATTTCTTCATCCATCATGTTTAGGACTGCCATCTGTCTATGTACCTATATGGGCTATTGGGACCTTAGATGGCCCATTTTTGAGTGTGAGAATTATTTGGGTAAAAGGTATATAGCTGCAAAAGGGTTTTTATGTGCGAATGTCTTGCTGTGAAAAGGTATGATGAAAAAAATATATTAATATTTTTATGGGTTTCGTCTTTGTCATACTGTATCGTTTTTAAAATGATTAGTCATAATAAATTGTTGAATGAAAACTTTTGAAATAATAATAACTATGTACATAACGCCCGTAACATATAGAATAACATTTTTTTATTTATTTGTGGAAGCTAAATAAATAACATAGGACGATATAAAAGTATATTAATGAAAATCTCCATTTATGAAAGCAAAGTGATATAAACGGTAGCATCTGCCCAAAGTTAATGTTTTGGAAATATTCATAACGTCATAAATATTGTTTCAAACTCCGAAAATGTTTTTAACGTTTAGGACGTAAAACGCTTTGACAAAAAAGCTAAAAATACATGCGTGATTTATTTGTTAGCTGTTGATATACTAAGCCATGTGATGTACAGGATATTGAAAAAATACACTTTTGTGAATATTTTACTATTCTTTGATTCTGATTTACTATAGTTTTTGAGAAAATCGATTAAACAATACTATGACGGGATACTACCACGGGATTTACCGACCGTGTGCGAAGTGTCCCGATATTATTATCATACTTCACACTATTTATCACATTTATTGCCTTATTAAACTGGAATTCTGTTTGTTTCAGGTGTACAGATAGCATATTTTGCAATTATAGGAACACAGATGTTCATGATAGTCCTCAGCATATTCCTTTTCTATGGAATTTATAAAGTGAGTATACCTAATACCTACTTAGTCCTACATATTATTATTATAAGTTTCGTGGTCGTCAAAATTCAAAGGGTCATAATATCTCCAATGTATAAAGATGCTAATTTCATATGACCCTCAATTTACATAACCGTGAATCTCTAAGTTTTGTTACCCTTGCCAACAATAAATTGTGTAAATAAAAGCCCTTGATATACATTTGGACCCGAAACAATCCGGGGTTCCTTAACAAAATAAGTGTAATCAAAACCATTTCTATTTCGACCTTAGTGACATTCTATTACATTATTTTATGCGTCCCTAAAATAGCAGTTTGAAGACGCTAGCTCTCGTAAAACGGGAAATAAATGTATTTTTGTACCAAGCAATATTGCTCCGTGGGTTTTTATAAGATTGTTGGCACGAATTTTAGAGGATAGCATTTTCTTATTGCTAATTTTAATGGGAAGGTCCTTTTATATAACTGACGATAGACATAAAAGCTAATTACATTTTCAGTTACTATTTTAAATAGTTCTAACTATAATAGTTAGATAGATCCTTATGCTTATATCTACATAGGTCGATCCAATCATTCATTGGTGGCTTTTTAAATATTCTTTTTTTATTAGAATTACTTTCCAATTCGAATTCTCATCCATAATTAAGAAAAAGAAGGATCGCAAACTATTACACATTTCTAAGCAGCATTATAGTAAACTATTAATAGAATTATTTCATGTAACCCTTCGTAGCGTACACGTGTGACATTATTTATTAATAAATCGGTATATTTGCAGGAAAACGTGGCATTTCTAGTGCCGTGGGTGGTCGGCTGCATGACTTTCATGGCGTTAGAAGCCATGGCCATGGTTTATTCCAATATTCTTAGAGATCATGTTAACAAGGTAAGCGTTTTATATTATACACGATAATATTATATATTATTTTACTGTTTGCAACCATTTTTATTATAAAAGTGCTAGCATAGCATAACATGAATTGGTGAATAAAAATAATTTTAAAACTTATCTTAGCCCATCATCTTTTTTGCATTTCTGCATTAGATTGAACCACAATTGTTTTTAGATGATTGATATATTGATAACAGACTGACCTCTTCTCAAGTAGGTACAGGGCAGATATAATGGCGATAATTCACCAAAATGTACGAATAAATATATTATAAATATTCACACGCAATATTACGGTTCGTTAGAGCAAGTAGACCAGTCCTGCGATTCTATAAAATTCGAACAACAACTCGCATTTCACTTCGATTCGAAATGTCATTTCATACTATAGGGGAGGTAGGGGAGGGATGGGCACTTTTTCACATTTATTGCATAAAAAATCAGATTTTACAGATAATCAACTTTTATTGCCATTTCTTATGTTTGGCTAGATAAAGAAACATTATTTTGTTTACACACTGCTGAAATCTCAGCTTAAGATGCGTAGTATACCTATTTATTTGAATCATGTTACCTCCAATGTTAATGTACCGAGAACATGTTGAATATCAACATGTTTTAGGGTTGTTAATTACTGGGGTTCATTCAAAGGTTATCTCATATCAAAGAGTATTCATATGAGTGTAAATGGACGGATTCTCACTGATATTTTATGGTAATTTTGATGAAAGAAAAACTGAAAGATGGTTTGATGTTTTCTATCAACAAGAATGGAAAATATAAATGTCTTTAAATTCAATTTATAAGCTTTCCACCACAGTCAATGAATACTTATGTGTAGGTATAATATCTTCTAGGAACTGCAAACCCACGCATGCTACACCATTTACAAACTCATATTGCACATCTCATATTAAGAACGAATTTCTGCGTGCATTTCCTTCCATAAAAGTTCTTGAGCAATAACACATTTGTGACGTCACGTAGCCCAGGCAATATAGCGCGAGCACTAAGCAATAATGATTTTATATCATGCTCGTATATTCTGCAAAGTGATATCTGTATTCAATACCACGCTTATGCGATTGAAATGCAAAATGCTCAATTGAACTAAATTCTGGATTACTGTGACCTTGTTTCTCTAAACTGGGAATCAAGATTAGCTAAATCATTTTGAACTTTGTTTTATGTAATAGAAAACTAGCTTCCAAACACGTCCATGGATTTACAATATCATATGTTTATAAGTTGTAACTCAAAGTATACCTACGTGTGCCAATAGCTCAGCTGCAGCATATTTCGTTCATCCGTCAAAGCGTGATTGAGGAACGGACATGCAAATATCTAACCATACAAACGTAACACGACATGTATTATACTCATTTAGTAGGATAGAGGCACCATTTCAGTAAGACTTTAGAGTATATACTAAACCTAAAAAGCACAATTTTGTTTAGTGATTTACAATACCTTTAAGTAAGTATCGTATTCAGAGAACATTTTAAATACGTACACTAATACTATTAATGCTGCCGGAATAACAATATGTCCCTAACATCATCATTGTCAATTTCGAGAATATTCCACGCACATTATGACGAATTCCGATCACTACGGCCTTCAATCCACATCCTAGCACACAGTAATACATTCAGTGCTGTAGGCAGCAATCAACGGCAGAATACATCGTAGGTACCTCGTTGTTCACAAACTAGCGAACAAAGGACCGGGAATGCAACAATTTGTACATCACAATCCTGCTATTGTCTCCACAAGGTTGAATTTGAGCACGTGTAGTTATAGAACGTTTTTCTATCTACTGAACATAGGTACTAACTTAGCAAACTTTGTAGGTACGTAGAATGTAAGCCAAGGAAAGATTTTTGAGCTCAGAGTTGATTAGTTGAATCTAATTTTAAGAAGCTAGTGCTTCGAGTCTTGAGTCAGCTCCTATTAAGGAATCCAAGATAGATAGATATATTCAATAAATCTTTATGTATGAGAATGTCACAATATTCTATGCAAGTAAATGTAAACTTGATAAGTTTGCAAATGGAAAGTAAAGACAAAAAAAACGTAGTAGTACAAACGTACTAGTAAACGTCATAAGCCAGAAAGTTTAACAACCAGTCTAACCAAACGATATTCTGTTGCCGAAGCTGCCGAGCCATGTAAAACACTAGCCATCAGCTGCATGCAATTCGTTTAAAAAGTGACCTGAAGACACTTAGGAAAGTGCTTGGGCAGATTGCAAACTTTCACTAAGAACTATCAATATTCTATCCAAAACCATCAAGGATCAAATACTAAGATAGATAAGCATGGTCACATGTGGCAAACTAGTTTAACGTATACCAACCTCACGAAGTCGAGAATAAAGTCGCCATTCCAATTAATCAATTCTACCGCATTACAAGAGCTAGTCCAATCCCGCTAAGTAAACGGTTGGTTCATGCAAATACATATAATTTGTCCTTTGTTTGTAGTACACTAAATAAGGTCCGTAGTTATTCGCTGGCAAGCTTCTTGTGGTAATGTTTGTTTGTACAAGGTGGTTTGATGTAAATGACATGTTGCGATTTTTTTTTATTGAGAAGTTTTTGACTTGCCGCCATTGTAAGCGACTTTTGGGGTTGTTTCACTAAAATAAGCAATTAAAGTCACACACTTTCTAGATGTCACAGACTTTCTGAAAAGCAGTGTTTTTTTTTTAATATTTGATATAATATTACTGAGCAGTTACTTTTACTTTTACTCTTTACAAAGATTTTACGCAATTACTACCAATGGAAAAGTATTTAGAAATGAAACCTACTTCCACAGTAAACATTCTTAATGTTTTACTAGTAAACCAACACTAATTAACATTCTGTTAAACTAAAACAGCCTGTATGTTTAGTTAGTGTTCAATTTATTCGTGTTTCTGTTGAACACATTTTACAATAGTTTCGACTAAAATATTGGTTTAATTAGACTTGACGTCATGAATGAAGCTGTACCAGGTTCTAGAATATAAGCCTTAATTAACATATTGTCTCCAAGAATACTGGCTTTCGTGAGAATTCTAAAACTTACTTTTAAGTACCTACCTAGTCTTTCTTAAACTCCAACTATTTTAGCATACCTACTTGATTTATTATATTTTGCGCCTATCAGATACGATACAGTAGTTATTTAAACCCTTTTTCAGGAAAATTTTAAAACATTCCGTTCTGCCTACATGACACACGAAACTTATGACACAACTCAATTTTCGCTCCGCAATTGCAAACATGTTTTGTAATAAAACACGTACAAAGCTGCGAATGTCCTTTGTTCAAAGCACCGGTCACCTGACAATAGATAACCAGTCCTTCCTTTTTACCTTTTAATCCTTTATTTTGACAGCGTCAGCCATTCACAAAGGTTTTATTCTGCCCATGCATTGGTATGGAAGGGAATGGAATCCCCGTTCTGCATGGAAAAACAGAAGAAAAATTTTAACGTAGGTACTCTTTGACTGTTTGCTACTTTTAAAAGCTTGAAAACAGTCATCAATTTTCAATATATAAAAAAAATGCTGCATGATGCTGGTTAGTCTACTTGCTTAGGCAAGTAGGTAGGTACTAGGCTATAATATAAATAAAAACAAAGCTAAAACATTGGTGCCTTATACATACAAAATGTAGATAAGGTGTTGAATATTCAAATAATTAATTATCACTGAAATACTTCAAAAAGTTTATTGAAAATTACTGGCCTAGTTTATCGAGCTTTAACTTTAAAGATTAATTCGCACTTCTTTGAAGCACGATTCTTTAACTCTAACACGGTTCATCTAATATCTCAATTACTTTATACTAGAACTTTAGCCTTTCCGTAACAAAGTGCCAGCAAGTGCTAAGCACAGTTTTTAGTTTGTTCAAGCCTTCAGTTTACTTAAAGTCTAGTGCAGGCTCTCGATTCGTCTCTTAATTAACGGGTATAATGACTCTGATCTCAAAGTTAGTTCCGATCTTCTTGTTAAAACAGTTCAACAGTTAGGTCTGGTTCTAGGTTAAAATGGTTTGAAAATGTTGGGTCATAATAAATTATAGCTGACTGTGTCAGGATTTTTTCAATAACATTTTACTGCTGTTTTTTCCAAAAAAAAAAGGCGCTTTCTGCTGGTATTTTATACACTGGCGCAAAAAATACGAAAGAAATTAGTCTAATATTTGATAACATTTACTTATTATAGTATTTATCTATGAATGACTGTCACACACGCCAATCTAGACACACGGCAGTGTGTCCGCCAAGTTCGAGCAAAAAAAAGCGACACACCGGCCGTGGGATAGGTATATTACACGAACCATTTCGGGCCAAATTCGACCCACCTATGACTCAAAATCTATTTTATTTACGCATATCAAATATCTAGTATCTGTTGAGACCCCCTCACTTATCTAAAATACAAAATTTCATTAATATACCTATTGTAGGTCATGAGATATTGACGTCAGAAAATCGCTATTTTACTATACACTCACTGACTGACTGACTGACTGACTCACTCATCAAAAACCTAGACCACTTTCAATGGTCGTATTGACTTGAAATTTGGCATGGAGGTAGGTCTTTATATCAAGGTAAAGGGACAAATCTGAAAATAGCCAAGTGTGAGTCAGTTTCAAAATAATGAAGGTGTAAATTTATACCCCTAAGGAACTAAAACGAACTAAATTTATCTATATTTATATAATTTATCTTCGAATGGTCATACCGATCTGAAATTCGTTACAAAGGTTTGTATTTAGTCAAAGTAAAGTAAAAATCTGAAAACGGCCAAGTGTGAGTCACTTTCGAAAATAACGAATGTGTAACTTTGATCCACGAACCTAATATATGATAACATGTCATGTCAGTCAGTTGGTAAATCTAGTCCATATAGTTAATCTAGTTCATTTCTTTGTAAGAAGCATAGTGCACATTCAAAAATCTGAAAGATAGTATAAATGAGACATTTCCTTAACTAACTTAATCATAAGAAAAAAATAAATAAACAACCTTACAAAAATAAATGAAATCCCACCCAAAACAAAAATGTGAAAGGCTGACAAGTTCTTCAATGTCTCAGTTAAAAATAGTTATTTTTTAATGATGTTACTTGGCAAGTTTTAATAGAAAATTATATACTTGATTCATTGTGTTTAGTAGGTTTATAACAAAGTGTGTGAAAACTTGCCAAGTAACATCATTAAAAAGTAACTATTTTTAACTGAGGTATGTGTATGGAACTTGGTACTTATTCAGATCTCACTTCTTTTATAGGCGAAGCATTCCCATATTATCGAACTTGGCAGCCTTTCACATTTTTGTTTTGGGTGGGATTCTTTTATACAGTTTTTGTTACTCGAAAAGTGTTGACGTTATGGATGATCCAGTAAATAATTAAAGGATAATAATATAAGGAGTATCGATAAAAATATTAAAGCAAAACATCCTGAAACCTGTCAGCTCTTAATAAAATCTTAAACACAATTAGCTATGGAACCTTGATACAGCAACACGTTGCTTGCTCGAGCGCGAACATCGACCTTGTTGCAGCCTCATTAATCGTCGCATCACCCGGTATCCTGCCTTATTGCTAACGGTCATTATTAATTAAATTTCAACTCTATGGAATGGTGCTGTTCTTCTTGTATTTTGATGATAAATGGTTTGCAGATTTTGTAGTTGTGTAAGAGTGTTTTTGGCGTGCGCGTGTACCTAGTAGTTTTGAAGGAGTAGAGTTTTAATGAATTGACCTTTCATATTCAGCAGAATATTTTATTGATTCAACCTTAGTATAGATCTCACATAAATAACGTCTAGTATGATGATAATTATGTCAGAATCGTTGGTACCAAAGGATTTACGATGTTTTGTAAGTACTAAAATGTAGCAGATATTCCATACAATCCTTTACCAAGCAATACAAATTTACTCCGTGTAAATTATATTGCTTTCCAATACCAGCTGAGGAAATAGAAAAATCTAGAAGTTTTGCTTTGCTTGCAATCTATCAGTCAATAGGAAAAACTCGCGAACGCGCACTTATCGAAACAAGACGTGTTTGCGACAAGCAATTTAAGTTAGAATCGTTTTTATTCATGTGTGATTATTTGTGCAACTCCTTTAATGTATTTTTACAAGTTTATAACTTTAAGAGTTTTCTTATATTGACTTTTATAAAAGTTAACCTACCAGATGAAAATAAGATCCAAAAAGATTTGCTCTTAAAACTTTTGTATTTATATTCTAAGGTATAATAATCATTTAAATAGGATCGGATAAAACCAATCATTAACGCTAGCCTTAGGTAGATAATACATATTTCGAAGCAATTTTAAATCAATTAGGATATTGATTTCTGTCTCCCACCTACTAACTACATATTAGAAATCTGTCTAGCAAATTAGTTATGAAATCATATTAAAATTTTCAATCATTTCCTTAGTTTACACATTATTCATAGAAATATACTATAAGGGACCTGTTCATATATGAGTATTTATAAATAACAGATACATAGATTCCAAACCACTAAATAAATACCAAAACCCCAAATACAACGTCCAAATTCAAAGTGCAGTTGTTATCATAAATTGTTTGGCTGCATTAATATTCTAAGTGTCGGAGCAGTTTAAACAACGCCCTATTATTTCCCTTGATACCAGCCTCTGTTCCCATAACTAATGTTACCAGTTTATCAGTAACATTACATCAAAGATATTGTGTAATTTAAATTAACTCGGTAGAAACTTAGTGCGAAAATCAACTGAAACTTGTTAAGTGCTAAAATTACAGAAAGGTCAAAACAGGAATCATTATTGATTTCAAATTTGGGGAAATGCTGCTTTAACCACTACAAATATCTCAAAACAAAATTATATCTTAAAGTTTTATTCCCCACCTGGAACTTTCTAAATAACTCTAATTTCTAAACATGATCATACTAGAGGCAGCATTAGTTTAGACTACCGAAACTTGTGCCGCCTCTACAGACTTTTTAAAACTAATTACAACTTTATGACTACAATATTAGAATACGTTTTGAATTACAATGCAACTGGATTTACTTCATTTCTGAAGATGCATCAAAATTATGCTTTTCTCTGTCATACTTACTAATTATAGAATGATACTGTCCCTTTCATTTCGTGCGTGACGTCACTGACGTGTCATTTGTTTTAGTAAAAAATTCAAACGAGTTCTATTTATCTCTTTCTTATTGATCTATCTGTCTCTTTCTTTTCGTGCGTGACGTCATTGACGTGTCATTTGTTTTTGGTTACAACATTTGAACAGACCTATTTATCTCTTTCTAATTCATCTACATATCTCTTTCATTTCGTGCATGACGTCATTGACATGTCTTTTGTTTTTATTTTAAAATCGTTTTCTTTTTCTCATCATCAATCTACCTATTTCTCATATGAATGTTGGAATGCCCAATTGAGCGCGAAGCCAGTTGAATAGTTGTTTTATTTAATTTCAAAATTCTAGTGCTTGCTACAATGTTCTAACTACTTCTAGCAACATGAAGTCTGTGATGGTCCCTTTATTTCGTTTAAAAAATTTATGTGTATAGGTAAATTACTTAACTGGTAAATAATAATTTACAATACCTATTAGTTTGAAAATGTTGACACGTTTATTTTTTCTACTTCATACGCAAACGGCTGAGGAATGGATTTTATTTTACTTATGTGTTTTAATTATCTTCTTGCAGGAACAAGCTTAGCTTAATATTAACTTAGTGTAAACCGTTTAATGCGTCAATATTTTTCTTCCTTATTATATTCTATATACTGAAAGTAAACTGATGCAATGGACCGAGTAATAGATAACAACAACGCTTATGACACCGCTTTGCAATGGGTATTAAACGTTAATAGGTAATCACAATTCTCAGCAAACTTTTAAGAATTTATTGACAGACTGGTAGCAGTTATTGTTTGTCAAGATTTATTCAAGAAAATACTCGTTTCTTGCATCCATATTTATTTTGAAGGATGCTGAGATTCCTATTGGTACACATTAAAAAAAATATTATATTTTTTAGGTTAAGTTAGTTTTTACTTCTTTTGATTTATTCGATTCATCTTTAGGTGTTGTCATTTTTTACTTATAATGAACATGTACACTATGTTGCAAGGTCCATTAAATGAAAAATTGGTGGCCCATTGGATGGCAGACATTATTTACTGTGTTTATGCATCAAAATGTTATTACCATTGGCACTTATAAATAGCATTAATTAGTTGCCATAACGCTATTTTATGAAAACAAACACCTATACATAATAGGTATTACGTAATTGTGCCGGTGCCTAAATATTACAAACATTTAATGAATTTACTCTGCTCCAATGTGCCAATATATTCATTAACGAATTATTTCAATTTATTTATTTACAGGTTTATTGATGCATAAAACCTTTTGCGAGTAAATAATGCAGTGTTTCTTAATTACTCAAAAGGAATTTTAATGAGAATCCGCACATGCACTTATATCTAGTAGATAGGTTTTTAGATGTCCGTTGTATTTGTTTTTGTAGTTAGTTAAACCAACAAATCCGCAATAATGATTAATAGTAAAAAAAATACAAATATAGTAATCTTTTAAAGCTGAATAGTTTGTTTTTTGAACAAGCTGGTCTCAAAACTACTAGGCTTATTTGATTTTTATTTTCAGTAGCTTATTTTTAGAGGAAGGCTATATGTTATTCTTTATCCGTGCATGTGAAGTAGTTCCCTCGGGATGTAGGCGAAACCACTGGAGGAAGCTAGTTAGTCTATAATCAGAATTACTAACAATGGAGATGTTGGATCTTGGTTTTCCCGATGTAAGATTCTGTCTTAGTCGGGTAAACGCATACCGTTAAAACGTACCACCTACTAAAAGTCATCTAAACTTACGTATTTTTAAATAGCTATACGTTATGCCCTGTATCTATAATGTATAGTTATCTAGGTCGGGATAATAGCACAATCACTATAATATTTAGGCTAGCTTAAAGAAAATGAGACGGTACGTCCTCCCCTGTTTCAACTAGGCTAACTTTAGCTAAGTGAGTTTGCTATGTTAATGGCTAGGCTACCAAAAACATTGTTAATATTTTCCACGGAATATTTTGTGACCTTGTATTACAGTTTACTGAGCACTTTGTTAAATAAACTAATTTTTACACCGACATAAAAAGAGGTTATAGTTCGGCCATTCAGAGAATGCGTTCCTGACACGTCGCGATTGAACTGACGACGTAACTTTGCAATGGCGTTGCAGTTACGATAAAAATATTTTTGCTGGTTGTTTACCGTTTTAACAATTGAGGAGCATTAAAACAACATTATTATATCAATAATCAATGAATGTTATAATTTTGTGCCAAACTGAGTGTCAAATAACTTGGTAAACAATATTTTTCTAAATCTATACTGCGCTATTACAAGGTTATGTCAGCGGTTTATATTTTGTAGTGCTGTGCTAAAAATAACAGGCAAGTATCGTAATCTGTTCTTATACAGTTATAATATAAAATAATACGTTTTGATTTTCTTTTTAAGAATTTGAAAATAATGGACTATAAGACTTAATTATAACTTTTATGAAATATAAAAATAAAACTATGACCAAACCGCATTTTTATACTTAGATTAAAAATGGTAACCCCAAATGGCGTTATGGGCCGCCATTTTGTGACGCTAAAACAGTCGTCCGTTGTCGTTTCGTGCGCATAGACCACGTTTTTCAAGTGTTTTCGATCTGTTTTTATTTGATTACCCGGCTTTTGTTAGACCGAGATATCAGGATTGATTCTGTTATTGATAATAATATAATTATACATGTAGGCGAAGATGATGATGAAGACACCACCTCCTCAAGCAAATCGGAGTCTGATTAATATTCTGTTCGCACATTCAATTCAATGTACTTGTAACAAAGAATAAATAAAACAATTTTATTATATGAATATTACCTTTTTTTGGTTTCCACTTAAATAACTAAAATATAAAACAAATGATTCCGCCAATTTAAAACGAAAATAATCTTAAAATAATGCGGCGGTTCATTTTGAAGGAACGGTAACGAACTCAGTGTTATGTTGTGCCCATCACTATATAGTCGTGACTAACTGATAGGTGTCAGGAACGCATTCTCTGAACGGCCGAAGTATAGTTTAATGAAACCTAATTTGTACCTGAAAGAGTTTTTTATACGTACTTTTATTTGCTACTTAATAAACGATTAAAATTATATCCAGCTTAGCATAGTCATTTGTTTTATTCCATCATAAAATATACGTGGATAGGGTCGCATTTTCAATATCGTATTTGAGTTGTAGGGAGTTGATACATTGCTGATTTTTCATACGTGTTTTTGCTGTACCAAAATTTACTTTAAATCAAGTTGCTTCAACTAAGTTTGTTGGTTTGCTTGTTCGACAAACATGTGAACGAAGTTTGTATTTGACAAGCATTCAGTGAAGCTTTCGTACTACTTCCTTGTTTATTTCAATGTTTTTAAGTTAACATTTTATGTAAGGCCCACCAAGACGAGTCTTAGATATTATTTTTAGATATGTCGAAGTGACGATCCAATATTTCTATAATTTTTAAATAAAAAAACAAACAAAAAACATTAAAATCAATATCTTTTCACTTCAAATAAGTATAAAGGAATAAAGGAATAAGGGTCAACGGGTCATTGGACTCAAATGGTAGCAAAAAATAATCCCATTAAAGGTTGGTTTGATATGGGGATGACAGTGTTACCTGTAAGGGTATGATAATACATTTAAAAGTACTATTACTTCTCCGTCGTGTTATTTTAAGGAGAGTGCGTCTAGACGACAATTTTACTATAGGAAGTAATTTTATTTATAATTACCTATACGTAGGAGTCTTCTTGAGGCTATGTAAGGGACGGATTCCAGTCTAAGTCCAGTCGGAGTCCAGTTATGAAATACTCCAAGCGTAAAATATAAAAGGAGTACAATACTAATGAACTGTTAAAGTCCTATAAACCTCTCTCAAAAATATACTGATTTATACAAATGAAAGCCTCCTGTAATATAACTTTTCAACGATCCCATTTTAACATAAATTTTCTTTGTTCCAGCAATTCGACTCAATGTGCAAAGCCGAAATATCATTCTTAATACCACGGATACTTCTAAATGTAAGTATTTACGTAAATAATGTTAATTAAGTGCTAATTTAATTCAGTGTGCCTCTTGACTTCAGTAATGTTATTTTGATTTAAAATGCTCGTCAAGAATTTGATCTTAATAATTCTTCTTTCACGAAAGCCGACCCCAAGATAGATTGGAAAAGGCTCGGAGATGATGAATTAATAACTAAAAACGTGATCAGATAGACACACATAGAACGTACACAAAATGAATTATCCCGAAAAGATCGACGTGTAGCAATTTTTCACAAACGGAGACTAAAGCATTTCCTCTCAATTTTTTGCGACATGACGTACAGTTCTCCCAGCAAAAACTGCCAAAAACAATTTCGAAATTCAAAATGCAACGCTGCAAACTTTTGTTGAGCACCGTACAGTATCCAGGTTAGGTTTTATCCAAGTCTTGCCTATTCTTTTGTGCGACGTATGTCATAAGTCAGCGGGCGACGTGAGTCGACGTGACCCCAAAATATTGCAACGAGCTCTATTGTATGTTGAACAAAACTCACCTTGGCGGAAAATATGCTTTTTAAATGTTCAAGCTTATATTTTACTTTTTAAACTGATGTTAGCTTACGGCTGCAGCACACAATCAGCCTGTTTTTTGGAAACGTTGTGACATTTCGTGTGGGAAAGTTTGGTTTTTTTAAAGCCCGTCACTGTTTTTTGATTGAACTTTCTTAATGACTGCTTTTCAAGACTACTGCTATGTTTTTTAAAGAATGCTTGAGAGCTGTGTAATTACTATTAATTACTTAATTGCAAAGTTATAGTAATGCTTCTGTTTCGTGTTTATTTTCAGAGAAAATGTAAAGCAAAAGCATATTTCTTTTCACAGTCGTTAAAACTATACCTTAATGCGGTTACGTCAACTGCATACAAACCGCGACTATTATGTAATTTACAGCTGGCTTGTCGCATGCACTTGTTTGCATAAAACCTTCACAGCGATTCCATTCCACGATTTGTCCAAAACATAGATTAGAATATAGAACTATTTGAATGCACACTAGCGGATTTTCCGCTCGGTGACATAAAATAATTGCCAAGTACCGGTACAAATAATGCCGTCTGACGTCATGGTTGGTTTTTACCGGGCGAAGAAACATTAGATCTTAGTAGTGGAAAAACACTGTTCGTGCCAAAACCTTTTATGAAAATTCCTACAAACCTCTAAAAAAATAGAAAACTTTATTTTACGACTAAGTGATAAAATTGATACTAATGCATGTTATCACTACACTCCAAATTGGATACCAGACACTATTAATTCCCAAACTTCAATATTTGGCCCGCCTTAAATAAAGGCCACTTGGACCAAACGAACTATTAGTTCGTTTAAGTTGACAACTCCGTTAATAGCAAAGTTTGATAGTTCTCGCCGAAATGGGTCATTTTGTACTCGCCAGTCGGTCTTCACCGTTTGAGGGAAGCTTGATAAATTATGCTGGAAACTCTTCCGTGAGTGTTAAGTCACTGGGGGAAGTCGAACAAAATGGCTGAGAGAACTATTTATAGACCATTGTGTAATACTTTCATGTTAAGTGATCTTTCCAGTAGAATAAAAACATAAGCGAAGCGTTGACCTTAAAACAGAATTGTACGACAAGTGAAATAAGATTTCACAAATCCTTTCTCTTTACATCTGCCCATAACATTTTAACGACTGGTAATAATCCTGAACCCTTGCTCTGACTGAGGCAATTTAAATGAAAATTAGTACCGAGGTTGAATAGGAATAAAACATAGGATACAAGAAAGTAATCTCTCAAGTACCAGCATCTTGCATCAAATGAAGTAGGTATTCTTTTTATTAACCTTTCAATTTTTCCACAGTGTCTATGCATATGGTGCATCCTCCGACTGTACCACCTCCTCCGCGCCGGAGTCACATGGAAGGGCGCAGCACCTATCGAGCTGTGACTACTACCCCCCCTCCAAGCTTCGGAGCCACAGCCGCGGAACTCGCAGCCTTGCGAGTCAACTCTCCTTCTGGGAGGGGCAGAAAGTGACACCGACGCTAGCCTTCACGAACTCTGACGATACTCGTCTTTAAATATATCAAGTTTTGTTTACTGTGAAAGCTTTTTGATACGTCACCGATGTTAATGGACAATAAGTATTCTTTTGTTTTTTATGACACAAAACTGAGACTGGAACTGAAAATGCACCTTCGTGTATGTGAAATGATTCCTTGACGGAGAAGTTAGGACATGATCATACATACCTCTCTGTAACAAAGGAGCAATCTTTGTCAAAGGAAGCTTATTTGTACATCGATTCATGTTTAGTTCGTAACAAGGTACATATTTCTTGAAAGAAAAATGTAAGAATGGTCCCCAAGAAATTCAACTTCAGAATGCGATGTGCATTTGTTTCCATCATACAACTTCCAATTATTTGTGAATGTATTTGAAAATGTAAAAATACTGTCTCCGTTCCGCGAAGTAACACTATGTCTCCTATCCCCAAGCTAACCGATTTTCCGAAACAGCGTAAAAGGATAATAAATATTTCAGCGTGACGGCGACGCTCCGGCCTCCTTGCGCCAGAAAATTCTGTAAGACATGAATTTATAGTGGCGTATTTAACAACTTACTTGGTTTATGAATATCTGAGATGCTATTTTGAACCTTGTTTATGTCAAAGCATTGGTACTGTGACTAGAATAATAACGAACCTTGCATAAAATATGAACACTTCTATAGGTACATAAGGTCTTAAAGTATTGATACGATCTTGGAAGGTAGCTTTGACCTAATTGCTTGCTACACATATAAGATTTCTAGTGTTCGGTATAAAGCCTAAATCACCAATCTAACATCCAAGACCGGGTTTGCAGATAGCAATGACCGAAGGATTCGTCTCGAAAATTCGACGGACTGTTTTTGTGCTAGTTTCGGGCCCTTTCATACGCAGTAAGACGTAAAACCAAGGAGAACGTTTGATATAGTAGAATGATTTGAATTCGTGAATTACTGGCATGTAAATTGTAGAACCAATGTTAGTTTATGACGCAATTTAGTACCTTTAATTATATTTTGGCAAATGGCGTCACTATTTCATCGAGGTTGACAGTACCACATTAAAATTTGCAGTAGGTAAATTACTGAACTATATGTATGAATGCATTAACTAAATTACAAACAGATGTTATTTTAAAGCTTATTTTAATGCTAAAATTATGTTTATTTTCATCTGCTTATGTTGAAAATAAAGTAAAATATACACAATGCAAAAAATGTCAGTGCAGTTAATATTTAAAAAGCGTAATTATGCAAATTAAGGTTTAATAAAAGCGATGTGGGCTTTGCATGGAGCATGCATTGCGTGTTTTAAGTCAAAATGACGTTACAAAGGAATTTCTTTTGCGGACTTTTAATTATTGTTGTTGCAATTTCAAAGTAGAAAGACAGGTTTAATTAGTACGATGAAAAAAGTAATTTTGTAATTCGTATTTTTTGTTGTATATTTTAGCAAAAGTCTCTCAAAACAAATACTGTGTTATATAACATTTTTCTATCTTTAGTTTATATTGAAGGAAAAGGATAAAAAATACTTCAGAGGGTTTTCGAATGACGTGTCATTTAGCGGTTCAATCTTCCATGTTATCGAGAGTACAATAATATTGTTCACAGCGTATCATGTTAAGATATCAATTTGTTGTTAGGTATATATTTGTATGGAGGGCTAGTTTCATCACTTTTTCATAAAATAATCTAAAGTATACTTACTGAAATAACTGGGAAACTTGTCGACAATTTTGTGTAGGTTTTTGAGGTATGCTATAGTTATCGGCATGAATCTTGAGCTCACCTGCGCAGAAGTAATTTATTGGGTCCCTTTTGTGGTATGAAGTGAGGCGCGGGGGCGGGCTAAAGCGGTGAATGGCCCGCAGCGCATCGCGTCATAGTCGTCACTCGGGATTGGTTCTTTGCTAATAGGTAAATCACTTCTGCGCAGATGTAGGTCAGAGCTCAAGATTCGTGCCGATAACTTTAGTAAACTTGTCTAATAATACCCCAAAACAGAAAACTCGCTGATGAATGTGAGTTTAAGTTTAGTCTACTTAAAAATGTCTACCAGCTCTCGGACTAAAATGTGAATTCTGGCTGAATATAGCTTATCTGGAGGTGATGAAACAAGTCATTAGACTTATATTTTTTTATAACTAGGGTGTTGTTTTGTATGCTGTAAGTTCTTTAAAGTTACGTTGTTGATTAAATGTGGATTAATTTATTGATACAGGCCGACAATTTTTTTCAGGACATGATTTATTTCTGTACTATGAAAAGTGTCATAAAAAATGCTTTGATTATGAAATAGAATATTTCATCTGTTGGAACATTTGCTTCACAACGTGACTTTAAAGAACTTTTGAACTGTAAATAAAGCTTGTTCATAACAATAACGATATAAACAAAGTTGTCAAAGAGCAACTTTTTAATACCGTCGCGGTTTTACAAATATTTTGAAAACAAAGCAAAACTAAAGCCTCTGTTCGATCAAAACTTTGATCTCCAATAAATTTGTAAATAATATAAACGTAGATCTAAAGAAATATTTTGTATATAAATGTATATTTATATAGACGCTGAAACAAAGCTTGTTTTAATGCTTGTAAATAATAGAAAATGACTTTTTATTGGGTGATGTAAACGCCCGTAATTGTAAATGCTATAAAATAGACAAAATGAAAAAAATATACGTTACAATGAAATTCCGATATTATAAACGTCTAATAAATTGAATGTTGAAACTGTCGATGTCGTTTTAATTTGAAATGCGTGACCTTTTTAATAAAAGGACAGTTTTCTCTCTTTATTAAATATCTACGTGTCGAAATTATTCAGTTCATCAATAATTCAACTTGCGCAATCTGTGAGTTTTCGCTAAAAAGTCGTTAATGTGATGAGCCATTTCTATTCGTGCCTGGTAGTATTATTTTTTTAATAATAATGTAACTTAGTATTAAAATTAAATTAAATTCCATTTTATTTTCTAAAAACTTTCACTGAAATACAGACTGGGTTAAATACTTTTACAATATAAGTTTTTCTCGACAAGTAAATGAAAACAGGTAAAATAATAAAAAGACTTGTTGAAAAGTGCCATTTCTCAAGACAAATTCAATGGACATTAGAAAAAGCTGTCAACTGGTTTGAAATGTCATGGATATTCATGGGAGTGATATACTTAAATTAGGTGAGATAAAATCTTTTGAACCAAATACGTTTTGAACTACAACAAAAAAAAATCTAGTCTTTTCTAGACTACATTCCAAATACCACTCACTTCACTACTACTTTTTGCACATGACAACCTTGATATGATTTTTATTTGTTATTAGGTATAGTTAGTTATCAATAGTTTTTTTGGTAATGGATTATATGGAAAACAAAATACCGCTCAGAAGTAAGAATGTTTACTTCTATGCTACACAAAACAAAAAAAAATAATCTGCGGTTGCATAACAAAACGTCTTGTACAAAAAGTTCGTATGTGCGTCAACGCCCTTTCAACTTAATATGACGTCACATTATGAAGTCTGCAAGTGAAAATGTGTTCATTAGTGTGTCGCGACGGCTTACATACATGTGGAACTTGTGATTTAAGGTGGATGCACATTTGTGATTTTTTTAAATCTCAAAGCAAAATAGGTGTTATTGGTTCACCGCGACTGGTATGTTCTATCTTAAGAGGATGAACCGATTTTGATGTGATTTTTAAGGTTGATGGTTCTTTATGTTTTTGACCCCTCTGCCATTTTAAAGTTACTGTCTGCTTCAATTTTACATAGGTATTAAGATATTGCTTTCAACTTGTCGGTTCTTCGACTTGAAAGTATGCCGCCTCGTATTATTTTTAACTTATTAGGTTAATGTTAGCAATGAGGAACTTTTATAGAATTTTTCACCAGTTTAAGTATCTCATCTAAACTCGCGCACTTGTCTATTTGCATCTGACGGTTATAAAAGAAATAAAAACTTTTTCTTCTGCGTATGTGGCTATTATGAGTAGTATGAGGGAGTCGTGGTGGCCTAGTCGGTAAAGAACCAACCTCTCGAGTATGAGGGCACAAGTTCGATTCCAGGTCAGGCAAGTACCAATGCAACTTTTCTAAGTATATCTTAGACACCAATGACTGTGTTTCGGATGGCACGTTAAACTGTAGGTCCCGGCTGTCATTGAACATCCTTGATAGTCGTTACGGGTAGTCAGAAGCCAGTAAGTCTGACACCAGTCTAATCAAGGGGTATTGGGTTGCCCGGGTAACTGGGTTGAGGAACTCAGCTAAATCCGGTTAGACTGAAGCCGACCCCAACATAGTTGGGAAAAGGCTCGGAGGATGATGATGTATGTGGCTATTATGCATCCACCTTTAGCATGTCGCGACGGCTCACACATACATACGTCAACTTGTGATTTAAAGTGGAATTTCAGTTTCAACTGAATTCCGCAGCAGTCGTAGTTAATGAAATTTTAAATTAATTAACTGCAAGCGTAGCTCTCCGCGAAATAGTTGGAATAATAGTTTTATTCCACTTGGTATAACTTTTAAATGTGTTAACTGGATCTAAATGATAATGTGTGTGGGCCTTTGCCCACACACATTATCATTTAGATTGATTTTGTGGCAGATAACCTACCTGTGCATATTAATAAATAAATAAAAAGGCTCAGTCATTTTATTTCCAATTAAAACTATTGTTATTATATTAAAATATTAATTTACAAACAACGAATGTTGATCGTTAGATTTAAAATTTTAGATGAAACATGGACACATTGAAGTTTGAAAACAAAACAAAAGACGCAAGTAATACTTTTTCCTAAACTTGTAAAACAAAAATAAAAAAATTAAATTACTGTAAATGTGTACCATTTTTTTCGTGACAAGTGACTTATGCTTTTTCAGTAATTTTGTACGCATTAACCTTTAATAATAAATTCATATATAACATTTTAGTAACACGTGTTATCCACTAGAAAAGTGCATAGTTCTATGACCTCTCGAACGCCCTGCAAAAGTTCACAGCCAGGCATTGACATACGAAATACACCTGAGAATTAAATAATAATACCTACGAAAAAGGATTTATTCTTATTAAATTCAAAAACAGAACGTTCTAATACATTATTCGTAGGTTATAATATAATCAGACAAATGCACTCAGACTTGTAACATTAATTTGGACTAGTTAGACTTTATTCATGCATGGCGTAAATAAAATAACATGTAGGCGAGCGCGACTGACATTCACTTCAAAATTAATGTCACGTTTTCGACACACAGTCTTTTTCATATTTTTTTGCTAAATGACCTACTTGCAACATTTATACGAGTAAAATACTAGTGACATGCTCTGGCTTTGCAAGGGTGCATTTTGGTTCATTTAATGAATTATTATAAGCAATGTACCACATAATCAAATATAATGAAACAATTTAATTCAATCTAATGCATTCATCCGGAAGCTATGAGCAATAATGAGCATACATATATTTTCTTGACCAATTATTGAAAAGTAGGACATAATGGTAACCTTTCTGACAATAGACAAAAAAACATATAAATTACAAAATCAAAATCCAAAACTGCAACCCACATAACACCGTACTGCTAATTTGTTGGATAAAACACCGCACCCACAAACCAAAACCCACCCTGTTCGCTGACAATAAAGTCTATTTTTAAACAGTGTAACTTTCGCAACGATATCTTGGCAAATATTTACTGGAGCGTCAAAAGGAAGCGGCACGACTAATGGCACGGACGTAGCCCTTGGTCCCTCATTAGAAGCACTCAGTGAATCGTTGCTACTGTCCCGTTTACGCCTTTGTGACGTTTTGAAGAATTTAACACACCCCGTGCCTTTTGATGTGAAAGGTGAACTTGTGACGTGAGGAAAGAAACTTATAAATGACTCGGAGAATGAGGCTGAGATTGTGTCTGAGATGCTAAATAAAGAATGACCTATAAAATAATTAGTGTCAAGTCTAGTTTAAATCTGTCCTTTTGTATCGCTAATCTTATAAAAAGTACCTAATAAATAAGGTTTTATTCAAAGACATAAACAACAAAATTGCCAAAACTCGTCTGTACATTGTGAACGTATCTAATTCATCGCCTATACAAAATGGGACAAAAAGGCTTTTATCTCAAAAAGCGACATAATACTTTGTTTGAGAAATTCAATCTCGTATATTGGCGCCATCAGCCTACATAAGACCCTTTCTCGTCAAAGCGGTAATCTGACTCCGGGACTAAATATGTTTTCAATAAAAAACGGCTTGATACGACTTTGAAAATTCTACGAAAGTAATATTATAATGTAATAGCTTGCATAATACTCTGAAAAGACAATTCAATTCCCGTTGTCGTCTGGAGAGGAAATTATGTATTTGAAAAACTTCATAGCTTACGACTGCTGTTGTGCTCTGCGAATTCAATACAGGCCTACTTGTCTAGACAACACTTATGTACGATCAGAGGTTGTATTTGGTTAATTATATTGAAGTGCTTGATATAACAGCAATTCTAAGCAAGAAGAACAAACTAACAACATAACTCTTAAACTACAAATCATGTAAGAACTGCTATAATTTAAAAGTCCGCACAATTTTCTCATACCACAAACACAGAACTCATATATTATCAGAAGTATTGAACAACCACATCGATAGTACTTGTAAAACAAACTCCGTTCTACAAGGGTACACGCAAATGAGTAAATTCTTGTACTAAACCACGGAGTAAGGAAAGATGAGTGGAGATGCCATAATGCCGGTAGGTCAAATTCTTACGGTGGGCATGACCAAAACGATCAGTTGCGAGTAACGTTCCTCGTGCCCCGCACACTCGTATTTGGCGCGCAGCTTTATCAGATTTTCCGTTTTGGCACCTCCACAAGTCATTTGTTCTCCATGTACTAAACGCTGGCAAAGTACTCGAACTATGAAAACGTTCTGTAATGAAAACGAACTGAGTAAAGTTACAATGTATTCACTTGAGCTATTAACGTAAATTGTAAAGCCGAAGAAGTATTAAATGTTGAACTACCGTTTGCATTCCTGCGGTAAGGGTGGCCCCACAGTTATGTTTGTTTCTGGTTCGCCCGAGATTGTTTGGTTTTCCAACTTAGTGGGCGTTTGAGATGGTTTTGTAAATATAAAAAAAATGGATTAGAGTAAAAGTAATAGCGGTATTTATTTTGACAGTACGCCTATATTTTCAAGAATAAAAAATATTCTGCGGTTAAAGCTTAACTTATTAAACAAATTAATTTAAATATTTATTATAAAAAATAGGATTGTTATTTTGCAAAATACAACTGATAAGTGACTAAAATAATAATAACGCCGAGGTATCCTCACCCTTCAGCCGCTCATGTACCTGTTGCCCTCTTGTTGCTATTCAGTGACTGATTCCCGAGGGCCCAGTAAGTGAGTTGGCGAGTCTCCACCTGCCATTTTTACGTGGTGCCATAGTTCCCATAGTCTTCCCATTCCTAGTCCACTAACATCCCATCACAATAGCCCAAGTAGTTTTCCTCCATAGTTAGCAATAGTTTAGCACAGAACCGGGGATTGTCCTTGGGTACATTTCTATAGTGTATACGGGGATAATCGTCGGTTTTGTGTCGCCATTTCATTAAAGTTGTCTCTCGCTTCAGCGTGTTGGCTTCGGCCCCACGTTCGCCTTCCAAAAATCCGGGACTCTGTAGTCCCGTGGTCGGTCAGAGACATACAAGATAAATAAATAATAAAAAGCAGTTCATATTGAACATAATATTACTACCTATTTCCTTACTTAATATTACTACCTATTTCCTTACTTAATATTACTACCTATTTCCTTACTTTTCCTTCTTTCCTATTTCAAACTAAAAAATATCGGAGAAATCAGAATTCCAAGAACAAGTTTACATCATCAGCCTATCGCATTCCACTGCTGGACATAGGCCTCTCCAAGTGCACGCCACTGAGATCGATTTTCGGCTTCTCGCTTCCAGCTCCTGCCAGCCGTCTTGCGCAAGTCATCACTCCACCGTGCCTGAGGACGTCCTACACTACGTTTGCCGAGGCGTGGTCTCCACTCTAGAACTCGTTTACCCCAACGGTTATCGGTTCTTCGGCTAATATGGCCAGCCCACTGCCACTTCAGCTTGCTGATTCGGTGGGCTATGTCGATGACCTTGGTTCTCTGACGGATTACCTCATTTCTGATGCGATCCCTCAGAGAAATGCCGAGCATAGCCCTTTCCATAGCCCGCTGTGAACCAGCCGTACCGACAGTGTCCACGTTTCGGCTCCGTAAGTCATGACAGGTAGGACGCACTGATTGAAGACTTTTGTCTTTAGGCACTGTGGGATCGACGATGTTAGGACTCGACGTAGCTTCCCAAATGCAGCCCAACCCAACTGAATTCTCCTATTCACCTCGTCCTCAAAGTTGTTTCCACCTAACTGCAATGTCTGCCCGAGGTATACATATTTCCGAACAACTTCGAGAACGGCGCCGTGTATCGCAATCGGTTCCGGTAGAACATGTTCATTGAACATGACCTTGGTTTTGTCCAAGTTCATCCGTAGGCCGATGCGTAGAGAAGATTCAGCCAGGTCGTTCAGCATCTGTTGTAGGTGCTGCAGCGTTTCCGCCATGATGACGATATCGTCAGCAAATCGCAAGTGAGAGATGTGTTCGCCATTGATGTTGATGCCGCGTCCTTTCCAGTTCAGCGTCTTGAACATATCCTCCATTGCATTAGTGAACAGTTTCGGGGAAATAACATCCCCTTGTCTCACTCCTCGATGCAACGACCTTGTTTGCTGATTCTGTACTTGGACGGACATTGTAGCGGCTTCGTAAAGACATCTCATCACTTGGATGTATCGCCAATCTACTTGACAACGCTGCAGGGACTCCAGAACAGACCAGATTTCAACCGAGTCAAAAGCCTTCTCATAGTCCACAAATGCTAGACACAGGGGCTGATTATACTCTTCGGTCTTCTGTATAATCTGCCGCACTGTGTGGATGTGGTCTATGGTGCCGTATCCGCTCCGAAACTCAGCCTGCTCCGGTGGTTGGAATTCGTCGAGTCTTCGCGCAAGTCGGTTCGTGATCACTCTTGAGAACAGCTTATAGACGTGGCTTAGGAGGGAAATGGGTCGATAGTTCTTCAGCTGGGTTTTGTCTCCCTTTTTGCAGAACAGGACGACAACACTCCTACTCCACGCCTCTGGAGTTCTCCCTTCAAACAGGACGGCATTAAAAAGCTTCTGGAGCTCCCCCAGTACCTAAGGGGTTTCCTCCTGCTTTTAATAGCTCTGTTGTAATGCCATCCTCGCCAGGGGCTTTTCCATTTTAGGCAAAGGAACAAGTTTACAATACTACTCGTATTGCAGGAAATATGAGAATTTATCGAAATATTCAACAAAACTCCGAGTATATGACGTAACTACCAATTGGTAGGTTTTAACGATCGTAAACGCGAGGAACTAACGAAGGAATTATTGATATGGCCCGATGAACTTCATCGAAATATCAGTAGCTGAATGCACGCGAAAATATTCAGGTACAGCTGTAATTATAAATTCTTTTGATTTTTACTCATACATTTGTTATTTGTGTAATATAAAAAAGTTTTGTGACACTCTTTTTCATAACTAAGTATGCACCACAAAACCTACACGGTTTCTCTACCTACAAAGCCTTTGCGACATAAAATTGACATTATGACTCTTGTAAAAGCAATCAAATATACTTACAGCCAATTTCAATCTATCCAGCCTTTGGTAAAAATCTTGCTAGAAATCATAAAGTGCAATAGCTTCAAACAGTCTTCAAATTGTTCATTTCATAACTAGAAAATCAAAGTCACATCATCATATTCAGCATAAAATATCGTCAAACGTCTTGAAACTTCAAAACTAATCACTTAACATAGTTCTAACTACAACTATAGTTAAATATCACCACTATAAACACTTCTACGCCTACATACTCACAACTCACTATGCCAGCGCCCTTATCTGTCTCAAACTCCCAACGAACTTAGCTAAACTTGCACTGAATACTACATTAAACTAACTTTAAGTGCCTATCTCGTGGATCGGACTCCCTTGAATAACTTTATGATTTATGGCAATAACTTTTATTATAAAAATGGGTGTTTTAGAACTTATGCGTACTTCTGTGACCTTATTTTTCAGTTTCGGAGGAAATATGAGCGTTTTTATCAATCATTACTTTTTTAGGTCTATTCTTATTTTCTGGACCAACTGTAGCCTAAAAAGAGCATTATTTTGAGTTGAAACTCTTTATATTAAAGAAATAGGTTGAGTGGAATGTCACAACTTTTTTGTTTGAACTTACTAAATCTGTATTAATTCAAATACACATTTCAATAGACCAAATATTTATGCTTAGGTACCTATTTTACATTGTTTTAGCACTGTGGCTTTATAAACGAAAATGATTAAAAGCCATGATATAAAAGTTCATGTAATAAAACATTAAATATCATACATGAACACGCAACAATGAATAGCTGTGTCAAAATTCACAGCAAAAGCGTAGCCAAGGTTTTGAAAAATGTGTTCTGAGCGCTTAAAATATCTCTCACACACGAAACACCTGTGTTCCAACCATTATCTACTTCGGAAGTTACTTAAACACTGCCAAGTTTATATACAACAATATTTCGTACTGTTTTATGGGTACCCATGGATCAAAATGTGTGAAAACTAACTGGGACTCGCTCGCTTGTATTTCAAGAAATATTCGACAATTTGTTTTAAAAAAATTATTTGTGGTAGCTTAGTGTTGAGTTAAGTCTAAAAGATTTGGTAATGGATTTAATGGTATTTTTAGGAGTACAATATTACCTAATGCATTGTCTTTAGCTGAGTAAAAGTGTGACCAGAAGCTGCTTTGGAATAATACATTTATAAAACTTATTGGTATCTAAAAAAACAATCCCAACACACATGTATTATACATGCAGAGGTTTTTTTTTCGTTTTCGATTTCATAGTATATCCAATGTAATCGTCTGATTTATTTCAAAAGAGGCCGATCAGTCTTTAAACCTCATTTACTAATGAAAGTCTGTATGTTCGAAACATTAGTTTATGTTCTCGTGTAGGTGTAACTCCCACGCAACACTTTTGGGTTCAGTGGTCGAACTATGTTGGACTTTGGAGGTTTTATGTCAATTTGATGATAAGAGATATTAGAACTTTTTGTTTGTATTAATTGCTGGTCTAAAACAACGTATGCATATTTTTTTATGTAATGAGTCTCTTCGTTAAATGGTGCCTCCTGATTGGAATGGAATAAAAAGATGTGTCCTACTTTACAAACTAACCTTAATTATTTTGTTTACCTTTATTTGACGAAGGTGCAGGAACACAAAAACAGACAATAGGAATATAAATACAATAGGAAAGTCCTTTCGTACTGTTTTTCACAGCAGTTTAGACTCAACAAATCAATACCAATAAAAAACCTGACATCAAATAAATTTAAACATTTAGAAATCAATTCCGCAAGAACAATTCCGTTATTTTCATTCGAATGAACCACTAAAAGCCATCGATGGTCAAACAATTAATTAAATTCAGTTATAATAAAATCCGGCTGAATAGATTTGGATCGACCGTTATTTGATTTCAAATGTATCTATTTTCAATTGGCTTTGGATAATATTTTTAGATAATGTTCAGTTTTTGTCAGTTCACATACTTTGCAACAATTTTCATGCTTGAGGCGGTTTACATTTAAAGCAGATACCACTGTCTCATGTAAGACAAAGGGTAACAAATAATTAATAACCTGTTTATTAAAATATTACTAATATATTACCTACGTAGGTACCTTTAATTTGTAAACTACACAAAATTGCTTTGTCCGAAAAAAAATAGCTCCCCCTTTTGCATATTCGCATGCTCGCTTATACTTGTTGACCAACGAACAGAAAAGTAAACAAAGCGAATATGGGCCGACACAGCAAAAGCCAACAAAATGCCAGCATGTGGTTTCGGCAATGTCAGTAACCTCACGACACTGTTCGAGATTCAGTCGACACAAATTGCTTTTCAATTATTTATTTCACTGGAATATAAATTACTATTGATTTTCGGTTTCAAAACGTTGGCTTTGTTTCGACATAATTCTACACTTTGTATTGCGTAATTGTTTTAAGAAATATTTAAAGTACTCAGTATTATTTAGTCTTTGTTTCGTATGAAAATTAATATTCAACAATCACTTGCTTCGCTTGAACGCGTATAGCCCTAGGTTACGTCTTAGTAATATCAACGTACTTTTAAGCCTACCTATCACCATACTCACTACAAAATTTAACCAAATTGTTATTTTGTTGCCTCACGGGCATTTTCTATTCTTTCATAATAATTTTTCACGTAAAACATTTCACTCACACAAAAATACAACACAAATTCCAGGCACCGGTTTCTCCAAAAACGAAAATCTTTTCGATTACTCGCCCATATTCCACAATTCAATATTGCTGCTTCAAACAATAAATTGGTAGCGAATCCCAAACTACTATAAACCTTCGTAACGAGGTTTCCAAAAACCGTTCAGGTGCGAACGGGCCGATCACGAGCTTATGTGATCCAGTCATAAATTCAGTCAGAACTGAGAACCGCCTTTGTACCGGTGTAAATCATTAGAATAAGCCCATAAGACTCGGATCAGAATCGTACTTTAGAGGGTCCGTAGTTACAGAACTAATAGAAGCTCTTTAGAGGTACAACGTCCAAAAAACTAATTTAATTTATTTTGTAGTATAGGTAACGTCAAAATGATTTATATTAGAAATCTAAACTTCATTGTATCCATCTCCTAGACTTTTCTTAAGTGTTGGATCCGCCCCAAAAAAAAAAATCAAGTGCCAAAATATAAGGGTCCATAAAAGAAATTTATGTGCATTAGATTTGTACATAAATTCTAGTCCAGCTAAACCATAGCCTATTCATCTTTCCTAAAACCTCGCTTTCGCTATTGCAAGCTTCAAATTATTTGTATAAAATCGTTTAGTTCAGCGACATTGAAACGTCCTTTAGCCGTTTTTGTCAACGTTATCAATTTGACCGTGTAAATCCGTTTGTCTTGTATCGGCTTCGCCCGATAAGGACCGATCCCAAATTGTATCGCGCGCAAAAAGGACGCAGCTATCCTTTTATTTGTTTACGCTTCATTTATTTTATCACGCTTTGCCTTTGTTGCTTCGAATTTTATTTAAATTCCCGACGAGCCTTAAAAATGTGTTTGAAATAAGATTTTTTTGTTATTTTCACGTCCAGTTCTTTATTTCAGTAATGTTGTTTTAAAGTTTTCAAAAGGTATGTAAGTTTGTTTGAGAAGACTGAAACTTTGAAGATTTAATTTTATTTAGTTTTTGTAGAAAAATATTAAGTTTCCATATTTTTTTATCTTTTTAATTTTAGGTTGACCGTGTTTAAAAAACTTTAAACATGAATAAGCTTTGAATAGGGCGATATTATTTAATTAAAAACGAGGTAAGTACCTTCTGTTGAAAGATGAATTTACGGGATCTTAAAATAAACTACACCAAACATTGGCTGTTGTTTTGTATTTTTTTTCATTACAAAATATAAAGAAGGAAGATTCGATCACCCGTAAGGTACATACATGTATTTCAGTCTTTCACTTCACTCATTCTCAGAACTCTGTCATACTCACTAAACCCTCTAAAAGGCGAACGTTTCCCGCCACACAATTTTCCGATAATAGATTTTATAGACAAGGAGTTTACTATGTTATCCGTTTGAGAGAACTATCCAATCCCATATTTCGAGTGCCTGGCTCCGGTACCTGATTTTATCTGCTATCTCAAAAGATACATCGTGTGTATAAGGGTGAGGTACCACAGAATGCTGAAGCGATTTTACTGTCAGCTTCATTTTTAAATATTCACTTATAATACCACACGAGCTTCAAAATTCTCTGGCATTTCCCTCAAGGTTCCCTGCAATTTTGAAGCTCGTGTGGTATTCGGGGGATTATTTTTCCGTCCCAAATGTCGGCCACAACCTGTCAGTTTGACATAGCAACGACCAGAGAAAATATTCAAAAAATTATCAGTATAATACCATGTAGGTTGTACCACGTGACGTCGAATGGTGCAATTCTATTGGTCGATATTTGGGTCGGAAAAATAATCATTTTAAACATATACACTTTTTTGATAAATAAATAACATTAACATCAATGCATAAAGAGAGAGAATGACTTTTTTATTTGCTAAAATCTGTTATATTATAAAGAGGAAAGCTTTCTTTGTTTGTTTGTTTGGTTGTAATGAATAGGCTCAAAAACTACTGGACCGTTTTTAACAATTCACCACCACCATTCGAAAGCTACATTATCCACGAGTAACATAGGCTATATTTTATCCAGTAGTTGCCACGGGACGCGGGTAAATCCGCAGGAAAACGGCTAGTATTATATATTTTTCTTTTTGTATTTCTGTACGTCAATTTTCAAAAGCCAAATTGCAAATGTTTATTGGCGCTTTTATTATGAAAATCTTACATAATATGTTTGTGGTAAGGTGATAAAGAGTCTTGCAAATGATGAAACTTTTGGCACGCCTATCGACAACGGCACTAACAGTCATTAGGAATGAATATTCGCTTAAGCTGCCAAGATGTAGATATCTCGGACTTTATTGGCTAGAATTGGAAAAGAAAGCCAAAGAATTTGTAACAGAAGATACTAATATCGATTGGTTAGTTGTGAACCAAGTTTTTTATATCCACAAGCCAGTAGGTAAGGTTTACCCATGTGTCTAGGAAATAGAGAAAAAAAATACATATTTTAGTTTCCGCTATACCTTTACAGTGTGACCACCGCTCTACCAATACTTTCTCTGTAAGTTATCGAGACCCATTGACACCCACTATCTATCAGTAAAGTTTGTCCCGTGTTACTTAAAAATACTGCCTACACGAACTTCCCACGGAGTTGTTTTAGAATAGGTAGGAACATAAATAAATGTGCCATTAAACTTTTTCAGGAATGACAAACTGCCCTTTTGAGCCTAGTGGTCACAAGTGCGACAGCCGTGCATGAAGTCCCGGGTTCGATTCCTAGGCACCGATATTTGTTACAGCCTTTTTATTGTCACATGTCATTGTCACAGTGTCATTGGCACAGGCCTCTTCTCACTCGGAGAAGGATTGAGCATTGATCACCACGCTTGCTCAATGCGGGTTGGTGATTTCAGACTACAACCCCCGATATTTGCAATCCCATTTTTTTTATATACAGAACACATTTATTTCTACACAACCACTAGTATAATTTCACGTAGCAGTTCCTTAAAGGCTCAACTCAAAACCGCATAAACCACAATGTCATAACAAAACACAGGTTACTTAAACGTGCTGACACTTGGCGACCTTCACTAGGTCGCAAGTTAGACCATAACTTTTCACAACTTCAATTCTCACGTGAATATTTAATCGTCTGTAACCTTAGGGTAAAGTCGAAGGAGCGCGTGGTCAAATCCCACACTTAGCAATGTGTTGACACGTACTTGTACCACTGTGACTGAAACGTGATTAGCAGTTGGCTATAAGTTTGCTTTTACGTGATAAGAGTGAATTTAATTATTTTAATTTACAGCCTGTTTTCACTGTTTGTAATTATAATTATTAGCCAATTACCCGCGTCTCGTTAGAATTACATTCTGCCCATACCGGAATAAAATATAGCCTACGTTAGTCGAGAAGTGTGTAGCTATCCAATAGTTTAGGGGTCAGTCACCTCGAGGTAAGCCAGGGCTCGTCAATCTGGTCATTCAAATGTATGCAACCTACATGGAACGTGAGTGAGATTCAAATCGTTTCAGCGCAAGTAGGATACAAACAAACAAACAATATTGTTTTCTCTTTATTACATTGGTATATAAGTGGAAGTAGCGAATGGTCAAGTCCCACACTTAGCAATGTGTTGACACGTAGGTTGTACCACTGTGACTGAAACGTGATTAGCCGTTGCGTTGGTTATTAAATGGGAAAGTTTGCCTAAGTTTGCAATTACGTGATGAGAGAGTAATAGGGGTTTCATTTTAATCTAAAGGCATCTTTTAAATATGTTATGACATGTTTAAATGATTAGAATTTAAAAGCTATTTTTTCAGTGAAAAGTACTATCAAAAGTGTCTAATGGCTGTATCTGTGTGTTGAGTTTAGGAAAGCAGACATCTTGATTAGGCTCATAAATCAGTATGGGGTTGAATTGTGATGCGCACATTACGCTTCAAAAACATAATACTTCTATCGATATTCTTTTTTAAGAAATACACATCCTAAAAACAAAACACGGAATTCGTCTCCAGCGATGCGTGCTGATGTAAAACCATTTGACTTGTCATCGTAACAGTCCGCCATTTCAGTCAGCTGTGGTAATGACACGGAAATGAAGACTCACAGATACAGCTGAGGAATTATGTAATTTTGTATATTTCCTGTTCATTTTGTTGAAGTCAGCAAGATGGGTATACTGTGATGTCTTGAATGAATGAAATAACACATGTCCTTGTCTTGCTAAAAGGTTATATACCTATAGGTCGGATTGCGGAATAGTGAGGGTACATGTGTCTGCGCAAATGCTTGTGCACTCTATGTCCTGCGCAGTTGGATAGTCTCCTTACATGAGAACAGCCGCCGTAGCCGATGATCGGGTCGGAGGACATCATATGTCGGTGTAGCTCTTGTCATGCTCCTGTTAAATAGGTAAAATGTATTCAATGAACAAAACTGTATTAAAATTGCCGACTTCGAATCATTAAGACTTTTTCGCAGGATTCAATATAAATATTCTTTGGGTGTCATTTACAAACACATTTTACGTGTATATATGATTTTAATTTACCCATATGTGGTTCTCTCCAGTACCCAAACCAATTTAACACTTCTATTGAGAACTAAAAAACTCATCAGGTTGATCATCAAAAAAAAAGTTCAGTGAAAAGCACGCTGTAAAACAAAAGTTCTGAACAGTGCTTGTTCGTTTTAATGAACACGTTCGCCAAAAAATCAACGAGCTAAAGTAAGTACCAGGCTGCCTCTATTATTTGGAGGTATTATTGTCAAAATCTTGAGTTGAAAACAGATGAACAATAGTGGTTAGCTAGGGAACAATAGGCTGTTGTTTTAAGCTAGTCCAAAAATTTAAAATTGAATTTGTATTTCAAAGACTAATTTATAAAATAGCGACATAAATAATAATATAAACCTTCTTCATATATCACTATGTATTAGGAAAACCAC
The DNA here is from genome assembly GCF_022581195.2 of Helicoverpa zea. Taxonomy (NCBI): domain Eukaryota; kingdom Metazoa; phylum Arthropoda; class Insecta; order Lepidoptera; family Noctuidae; genus Helicoverpa; species Helicoverpa zea. The sequence goes on along the minus strand of NC_061459.1, from coordinate 3,917,016 downwards.
ATGAAAATCCACTCAGTAATTTTAAGTCGTAAACAGACGGCGGACTTTGTCTTATATTTTGCAGCTCTAGTAAAATAATATTCTTTAACTTATATCTATAAGACAAAGACACGTTTTTACCAACCTCTCTCCGTACAATACTCCTACAATGTATGTTAGTATGAGTCTGATAAGATATGTAATTCCATTTAACTACTATTTTTCAATAATGAAATATTTAATTATCTACTGCCTGACATTTAATCAACGACTTGGAACGGAGCTAGAAGAACAAATTCTAAGTTATACAGCATGTGAGACTAAGCACCTGCCTCAAACGTCCAAATGACTTGACCCCTACCTTGCCTCATTATTCATAGAATGAGAGGTCTCATTCCACTGGTTTGTAATTATCATAATTTGTATTCAAATGTTCATAAACATTTAGCGGTCTCTAAGTTCAAAGTTTCGGCTAATGTATTGAAACTTGAGTGATTAATTACATATTATCCTAAAGAAAGTTCAGCTCAAAGGTTTGCTTGAAATATTTCGACGTAAAGATGAAAACGACATTAAGAATTTAGCGAAGTTAGGAAGTTTAAAATTTCTAGGTACTTACCTAATAATAAAGGCGATGAAAAAATAAATTGAGAGCAAGTTATGAAAGACGTAGTTTTAAATAAAATAATACTTAGCTATTTTCCACGGTTTCGCCCTCAAAAGGAGCAAATAACTTAGCGGAACTAATCATGTAATAAATCTTAGCTTATTTAGACTTTCGTTGGGGTCTCACCATACAAAAGTCATCTTGATCGGTTGAGCAACAAATATTTCCTACTCAACATTATTTTTACAGCATGACAGGAATGCGCAAAGGTAAACTATTATGTACTTGCCATTCTGCTGTGTAGTAGGTACTCTCTAAGGTTCACTAGGAGACCTATTTAACGCTTATCTGAAAACAGTTTACGGTTTGAACCCATATCTCTATAACCGTGAAGTACCTACCGACTAGTAACTACTGTCAAGGGAAAACGTTATAAGATAAAACCTAATATAAATATTTCTGCAGGGGTATGAGTGTATCGTATTGCTTCCTTTTTGACAAATAACTCTGAAGAGATTATTTGCCGCCAGTCAAATTGTCACATATTACTTTAATGGGTAATAACCTCCATCAATAGATGATAATGATCTCTAAAGTTGCTATTGGATATAAAAAGTTCTTACTGACTAAACTACCCATGATAACTATTAGTGTATGACTGAACCTGTAGAGGTCTTTTTGAAATATACTACCACCAAAAATTACGTCCTACATACATACAATACGCACACCACAACCTTACGCTGCTTATGCTACTTATATAAACAGCTGTCGATAAACCAACCACTGAAATCCATACCGTATTAAACGAGAACCACTTCAATTTTCAATATAAAATCCATCTAAACTACTTCTTTGGTGCGAAACGAGAACTATTACGTAAGAGACCGCAAAATGACATGTCTATTTTCTCTGCGTTTGTTTGCAAGTGACGTGCTTAACATTGCGGATGAAATATAAGAACGATTTAAATGATTTAGGTACTATACGTTTGTATTATTGGTTTTGTTTAGTATCAGGTAAACCTAAAGAAATATAGAGAATTCGCTAATACACTGTACACAGAACTAGATATGGCCTATGTAGATTTTTTTGTGACAGTCGTTTTCTCTGGACTTCACTATCAAAACACCAAAACTAAGTTTGATGCAGGATCGCAGGAGTGTCAAAACTCAGCGTGCCGAAGTTCGGCGTGATTACGCCTGCAATGTTATTTGTGTTACTGAGGACACTAAGCCGAACTTACGTTCCTTGTACCTGTGTTTACAAGCTGCAGACTAAACTGTCGGCCGAGAGTTGGCTGGCACTTCATCTGAAGATAATCGTAAATCCATTGAAACTTTACATTCGCACTGATGTCGACCGGTTACCTGATCATTGTAATGTGCATAGTGGCATTCTACCCCATAGCGAATTATGAGCCTAACATATCGGCCCACTGAATTTGCAGTGCGCTGGCTCTCTTAGAACGGTCATTAAATTACTTCGTATTTTGATAGCTTATTGTGAACTAGCTTTTGCCCGCAACTTCGTTCACGTGGAATAGTGACTACCAGCAGATTTTTGATTTGACCAATAAATGGCGCTATATGTCCGGAATATTTTTTTTTTGTAATAAAAACTATCCTATGTCCTTTCTCAAGTTTCAAACTATGTCTGTACCAAATTTCACACTAATCGGTTCAATAGTTTAGGCGTGAAGAAAAGACAGACAGACAGACAGACAGAGTTACTTTCACATTTATAATATTAGTTTGGATGTACATATTGTCCAAGTGCTAATTCAACTAAATCTGTGTTCCCAATAAACCGGGTTTTGCATTACCGTCTCTAAAAACCAGCACATACACTATTGATTTCCTCAAACAGGCCAAACGAGTAATTAAAAGCCAGCGCCGATGATAATAAATAATAAATTCCTACTGTCTACAGTTATGCTTTTCATTTTACAATTATGAAACAAATAGTATTTAAGCAATTTCTTTGCTACTGAGTTACAACCTATTTTCAATTTTTTGATAGTTGTAGCACCGCAAGCTTCAGTCCATTATAAATGGGTGAACATCAGTAGTTTTTTTTTAACATAATGACTCCTTCATGATTCGGAGTACAATGACCTATTGATAGAACTGAAATAATGAAGGAACGGAAAGTGGAATCGGTTCATGAACCATAATTGTCCATTTAGGTTATTGTTTCCCTTCTAATAGGTTCTTCTCATTACGTCATTGTCCCATAGAATACTTTGACAAAAAAAATAGTTTCCAACTTTGCTTTACACAGAAGTAGTTAATCTAAGAAACCAAGGTTAATGATTTTAAAAAATCCTACTCATATAAACTTAATAATATATACATATGTCTCTGAATCCTATAATGTTTCAAATCGTTTTATATACGATTGATTGCCATAGAATTCGGCCTCAAAGAATTAAGACGCCTTGTAAATCTGATACCACAATGGAAGTCATGACGTCACATACTGCCTATCCTTTGTGTGAAAAGCCGAACCTTGTACACTTACAGCCTATACAATACTTACGTAGGTATAAGTAATGAGGAGCTTGGTAAATTGATACGGAACAAAATCGTAGTAACTTTTCCTGAGTTTTTATATCGATGTGGCTTCTTCGGTTAGACTTTGCCTGCCTTATTGTATAAATGAATAAACAATAATAAATTCATTTATTTTCTCTACACAGTCGGTACTAAGTTAAAATACTTAAAATTAAATAATCTATGTCGTACCCTAGATTCCATCTGTGTGAAATACTGTCCGATGTAAGTATTTCAATGAAAACCTATAGCTATCGAAGTGATCAAGTTATAAATATGATTATTAGTGTTATTCTAGAAATATTTTTTATTCTCCGTCCATTTATTTATTTTATTTAATGCGACCTGCGAACATCTCAAAAATGTAATTTTAGTATATTTTTCTTTGAGTTATCCATTAAAGCTAAAATAAAATTGTTTTTAAAACTAAGAAACAATAATTCGATTTACAACTAAAATAAATTTAAAAAGTCAACTTCAATCCTTTTGGTCAATGAACTTTTAAAGTCGATAAATTCTAATTTAGCGCTTTAAAGACTTTACATTTTAAGTTTATAATAATCAATTTATTTTGTAATGCAAATATTATTTAGTTGAAATTGGAATTAAATAGCTTGCAGTTTAGTTAAGAACAATTTATTCAAGAAACAATGACTTTCTTTGAAACGCTCTTACGTAAAATGTAAAGAAAATTCGTAGTTAATTGCAATTTTGGGCCAACAAATACTAGGTGAGCTAGGAATGTTTTAAAATACTAAAGCATTAGATAAAAAGCATTTTGTATCTTCAGTAGGTACCAGATAATAGCTTTGCCTGCTTGAAGTTGGCTAAGTTGAGCTGTAGTTGAGAGGGCTTCAGGGTAGCATCATTATTTGAAAAAAGCTACAGCATTTTGCTCGTACATTTTGACTAGCGTGAAGTCACTGAAAAAGTGACCACTAGATCTTAGTTAGTAACTAACTAATTTCGAAGTTGCAAACTTATTTAATGAAAATAATACAAATACAAAATATATATTATTCAATAAAATGTGACCTTATTCATACATTACCTCATGATGAAGCCCGCGGCACAATCTCGTCGGAACATTAATAAACCAAGCGGCCCTCTAAATATAGGAACGAATTTAATCTAAAATTGACCAACGGGACCGCTTGTCCCTCGGCCTTAGTGAAAAAAAAAAACCCTTTCTATATTGATAAGGGACTTTAGTATGGAAGATCTATGGCTTTTGGTCGATAATGTCGTGAACATGAGGGTTATTGGTTAAAGATTAATGGTTGCACTATCGATACTCTATTTAAACATGATGACGGGACTTTGAAATCTATGAATTTGGTAAGTACGTATTTTTCATCTTGAAGCTAGGTACTTTTCCACATGTACATATGTCATGTGCCTTATCTAATAGCTGTTTGCAGCAATTCCATTTTCGCGTTCCGAGAAGACTTCTTGGCGCAATAGTAATCAAGGTTTTACCAACCTCTACACTGAATTTCAACTCAATCAGACCAGCTGTCTATCTTGAAAGTGGAACTACGAAAGACGGCTAACTTTCACATTTTTGATATTAACAAGTATTATGCCAATCTCATTTCCATATCGTACACATTTTCACATCAGTATAAAGTATTAGCACTCAATGTATGTAGAATAGTGGGTAAAGGACCAACCTCTCAAGTATGAGGGCGCGGGTTCGATCCCAGGTCAGGCAAGTACCAATGCAACTTTTCTAAGTTTGTATGTACTTTCTAAGTATATCTTAGACACCATTGACTGTGTTTCAGATGGCACGTTAAACTGTAGGTCCCGGCTGTCATTGAACATCCTTGGCAGTCGTTACGGGTAGTCAGAAGCCAGTAAGTCTGACACCAGTCTAACCAAGGGGTATCGGGTTGCCCGGGTAACTGGGTTGAGGAGGTCAGATAGGCAGTCGCTTCTTGTAAAGCACTGGTACTCAGCTGAATCCGGTTAGACTGAAGCCGACCCCAACATAGTTGGGAAAAGGCTCGGAGGATGATGTATGTAGAATAATGTCAAATTTGATTGATGATATGGACTTGGGTCTCCTTCAGAGTTCTAGCCAGCTCGATTCGAATCAATCATAACACCCAGTCGCTGTGGTAGACAAACCTAATCATATTTGTTGGGTACCTTTTTCAGATTGTGGAAAGTAAGATTTATGTTGTTATGTGGAAAAAGAGTTAATAGAACGGTACTGATCAGATTTTGTAGAATAAAGGTGGAATTCCATGAATGGCTATGCGTTAATGGTGATAGTTTGGAAATCATACCGGTCGTTATCCGCAAGACAGGTGGGTTAAAGTTTTACCTGTAAAAAAAGCTAACATTGTACATTAAATAGTATAAGTACAATTCATATTAAATTAAAACACGTACTATTTCTAATTGTGAAAAACTGGAATTGGTCTCCTAGTAGATCGAAGACTGAATATGAGTCGTGCCTCTTTATGATATTATAAATAAAATTTCTCAGAACTGATTATTCAGTACAAGAAACGCATGAATATTCCTTATCATATAATAGGTACATATAAGTATTAGTATTATATTTCAAAGAAAATAAAGAACCGAACGTACCACATATTCCAGATTTTCAACGAATAAAATCGATACCTTTTAACTGACGTAAATAACCCATTATGTGTAATCACGTATCATTAAAGCTTCTGATTCAATTAATCCCATTAAACTCATTGGCATTCGTTTGTTATCAACGCAACACTAATTGAAATAAAAACCGTATGTCGATGCTCTTCTCGTATTTAATGTTGTACAAAATATCAACTAAGTGTGAAAGGTATTTTATTCGATTGCCCAAATATTTGCGATGTAGGTACATACATTCCATGTGAGGTAAGTTTTTTCATGTTTCTAAATTGCATCATTTAAGATCATCTTCAATTTCCCCAAAAAAGTGTTGCTGGTCTGTTTACAAGCTTTAATAGCTAATCCTAGTTTTTTTCCTATTACTTACCTACAAAAAAATAAACATGCCACAGAAATTATATGAATGACTACAACAATTATTGTTTTCTTACTGTGCGTTTTCTTACTTCAAGCCCTGTTAATTCATCAGTTTCCTCTAACTATATATTCTTATTTGTCATACCTATTATATCTAGAAACAAAACAAGCTAGTAAGTAACTAACATACTAGCTCAACATACATTTCTGCAACTACATTCGACTTGTTCGTTACTTGAAGATGCTCATTAGCTTCATTGAGAGTCTCTGCGAGCGAACGGACTGCCAATAATTTATACTAAAGTAAAGTGTATTTATTTTATCCGAGAACATATTAATAATGCACTCAAATCTTCAGAGACTCTATAGTAAGTTAATTATACTGCAATCTTATACTACGATTCTAAGAAAAAAATATCTAGAGCTCGTAGAGATAATACTTTCACCAAAAAAGATAATAAAATAAATACTTCTCCAAATAGCAACCTATAATAAGGCATGTCATAAGTGCGAAATTAACTTTGTCTGTCTTTCTGTCTGTCCAGTTTTCTCACTAAACCTACTGAACCTAATGTTTAAGTGTTCGGTATACAGGTAGTCTAGACCCTGAAAAAACATGTATGTTTCACGGTGTGGGAAGTTTCCCCGGGACATATTACAACATAACTACAATAACACATAATCATAAAATTACCTACCTATATTCAAAGGTAAGGTAATATTTTCTCCCACATTATTCTACCGAAATAGAACCATTATCATATTAGAAGGCTTGTCGTTTATACTTGGAAGTGCGTGTTTAATGCTACTCGTAACTACGACACAATGGGCACAGTAATAACTTAATCGGGTACAGACCGCTCGCTAAATTAGTGAGCAAACACGTAAATGGCACGCGAGGATCATATGATATACAAATCTAGCAACGAAAAATGTGAATTCGTTTCTTTAAATCCATGGATACAATCTATATTCTATGTTAAATTTATTTCAGGAGTGATATATCAATGTCTACACGTTCACTTCTGAAAAAAAATAAATTAAAGTTTATTATCTGATGATAATAAAATAATCGAATTGTTTAAATAACACGAAATGCAAACACAGTCTAAATACTGCACAGCAGAGAAAATATTGTGACGCAACTTAAAAGGGGCATACGTCCAGCAGAGAACTACAGTGTATAATAATATTTGTCTGACTCCCTAAAAATGGGGACGTTTTCTATTCGTCGGGATCTTTGTTTTTTTATTAATAAGTTGTTAATGTTAACTTTTGCAGGGCTGACCTTAATGCAGCGAATAGCCATGATTCATTTTACGATATGAGTTCATTGTATTATACCCGGAACATTAACTAGTGGCTATAAATACAGACAAATGTGATTAATAGCAATAAAACTTGCATTAATGACACAATGTTATTACGGGTAATTAATATTATGATGTATTTTATGGCTCATCAATATTATTTAGAAAGGGAAGCTACAATCCAAAACACTAGTAGAAATTACTTATTATATTGTGTTACAGGGAAGTAGACAGTTTTATTTTATAATATTTACATTAACTAAAACTACAACTTAAAACTAATACATTGCATCAAAAAATTGCTCCTCATCGCTGTCACTGGGTAATGTACCCAGAAAGCTGGCAGCATTGCCACGTTGGATGGCAATGCTCAACCTCTGTGCGAAATAAAAGCCAGCCCTTGTGTTACATCACCCCATTAGTTATACATATCTACCTAAGCAAAAGTGTCTGAGTGAAAGTTACTAAATTCAGCAACTACTATTTTCTTCACCAAGATATATTCCAAGATAAGGTAAATTCTTCTTTGTTTTATATTTTGTTCGCAAAGGATAATACAAGTCATTAAGTGTTTGCAAGTATCCTTATATTTCAGTGAACACAGATTTTGAGGCCGGATTTCCTCAAGAAGTCCGCGGATTTTTTCAAGATCGTTCAGGAAACGTGTCCTTGAGAATTCTTTAATAAGCGAGTATAATAGACCTATGGATATAATATAGTATGCAGAGGGTGAAATCACTCACTTTCCCTTGATGTAAACGACCCTTTGGGAAATCTTTGGCCGCCTCCTTCAAATTTATACAGAATTGTGTTCTATTGAAGTATAGCGACAATAGGCATTGCGGATCAGATATAGGCTCTTGGTCGATTGATGAAGGGTAATTTGCGCTTTCTACGTTTCGGTGGTAAATAGGTGTTCGATTTTATTCAATTATCCTAATGAGATTATTATAATAAGAATAGTTCTAAATGCACAATATTAATAATTTATGCAATGGTACTTAATTTTTAACCACAATTTGAATAATGATGTACACAAATCGAATACTAGAATATATCATAGCATAATATACATACATATACTATTTACAGATAGTTATTTCAAAACCCAAAATAGAATTCGGCAAACTCATTTCACGACATCAACAAAGTTAGCACACACGAAAACAATTTAGAAACAATAAAGTGAAAATAAATAACCAATCTAAAACAAGAAAAAACATGTTTAACTTAAAAAGCGGCGAAAGTCTTTATAACGAGTGTGCGAAGTTATAATAATATTGTTACACTCAGATCAAGAGGCCACCCGGGGAAAAACTGTTTTTTTCCTTAATCCCCAAAACAATTGAACGAAACTTCTTCATTCAAGAAAAAAAAGTTGTAATGTTTTCTACAGTAATTCAATTTACATGATTAAATAAGGAACTTTGTAATTTCATTGAAAAAGTCTGTTCGAACATTAAAATGGTAGAAAATTGGGTTACTGAAGCCAGCAACTGAATTTCTAACGCCCCATTAAATTGGACTACTTTGTAAGTATCGGGTGGAAATCTTGCTTGCCGAATTAATGACTGTGGCAAATAATTACAAATTGCAATTCCAATTTTGAATATTATGGCGATTTTTCGTATGGTAACGATCTTAACTTCATAGCATTGTAGTGGTAGTACGAGTATAGACGCCGACCGTTGAAAAGTAAAAGTACATACTTAAATTGCATTCAAACTAAAAACTCTTTTGGTTTTGAATAATACAAGAATTATTGAACAATACAAGCAGTCGATGGTTCAAAATCCAACTAAATAATTTCTACTATAAACAAAATTACTTTCAGAATTTTGCAACCGCTTAGTACAATAAAATAAATCCTAAATTGCTCTTCATGACATTTATGATTATTACCGTTAAGTTGTTAATTTTGCTCACAATTTGGTATTCTACTTAATGACTTAAATTCCTTTAATCCTCAAATTTAGTATAATAGACCTCGAAGGGAAATGTTTTCAGCGGCGATTAATTTTAATGCCATAATAAATTGTTGCCACGGCGAACGTTTTTCTATATAGAATTACCTTTTTGGTTTTATTCGCCTTGTAAACTAAATTATCGTACACGAATTTATTATGACAGTAGGATAATTATGCTCGAAAAATAAAATACGATCTACCTATTTATTATGCTCAATTTTTCATAACTTAATCATTTGCTTAGTCATAAAAAAGTAAATATTACTTCTTGGACTGAATTTGTCTATGATGACGAACAGTTCTAAAAACTGCCACCCAAAAAGGGAGATGGTATCTTTAACAACCTATTTGGCTAATTGAATCACAATGGGATAGACTTTTAGGGAGTTCGATTTTTATTTCGTGTTATAGAAAACACGTCGTGGGCAATCACACAAACACTTCAAGAATAAAATTCATAGAAAACTGTACCAAATTTACACACCATTTCTTAAATAACCTTATTTCACCTCCCAACTCCATAATACTAAATCCGATAAAGCTCTCAACAGCTACTCATTGTCGTCATTGAGAAAGCGTTACAATGTCAGGAATAATTTAGTTTGCTCAAGGCTGTGTTACTGCCCTATCAAGTCTCAAGGCCACTTGTAGCGAGTTCAAGAACAATATCCGTAAGCTATTTGAACTTGACAATACATGGGGGACTATTTTGTTCATGTGTGACCGAATATTCTTGACGTTTTGGTTGAATTTGATAGTTTGCAAGTGGGACCGCTAAGGGGTTAAGAGTCCACCTGGACTCAAATCAGAGCAATTTTAAATCTAATGTTTAGTTGCACATTTCTTTAGAAGGTTTGTAAAACAGCCAGTTGTTGAAAGCTGCATTCTAAAACAAGTTTACAAAATAATTATCATTTACCACTTTAGGGAGAGCAAGCCGCACCGGTTCGACATTTCCCTCTATGTAGCATAAAAATTACAAACAATTTGAACTAAAGGCACCACAACATTGAATTTAAAAACTAAATGGTTGGAAAATTCCCACTAACAAATTGGCACTTAAGACCTTTCGCAACCACTACAATTACACTACGTGACCAAGTTAATGCTAAGCTATTAATACACGAACTTGCTAACAAGCCACATTTTCTTATTCGTCCCTACATAAATTGTACCTGGGAGTTAATTAAAAGATAGACCAGTAAATTACTTTGTCCTAGCGTAATTATTTTACCTTTTATTTTTTGGTCACAGCTCTGTGGAAGAATTTACCTTGCTAACGCGATGAGATGTGTGCTGTAGTGTCTTGTTAATCCTGTTTTATTTTCATTAAGAACTAGGTCTTGAAGACAAAACTAAAATGTATTTGTACCCATATTATAAAGCTGAAGAGTTTCTTTGTTTGTTTATTTGCTTGAATGCGGTAGGTACCGATTGGAAAATATATTTTGGTGTTAGATACATATATGACAACTGATCAAGAAATGCTATTTTTATTCGGGTGTTCGAAGTAGTCCGATGGGACCTAGTATACTACAGAACTTTTGATACCTATATCCCTATTCAACACTTAATATCATATACGTCGAGTCTAACCAGATCCTTCCTCCCTGGACTAGATAATCACAAACTTTACTTAAGTTAATTTCGCTTTTATAATGTTAGCAACCAGTATTCAAATTGGTTTAGAAGTAGAAACGGGCTTAGCATTTTGTTCAGAGGTCACAACTGACCTTAGGCGTTAAGTCCGCCTCCACACAACTTCTGAACATAATGTTAAGTAAATCAAATCAGCACATCACAGCCCACGCTAAGATTTTCAGATCCGGTTTTCAACTGAGAATAAAATTCAAAGCGATTTTTTTACTTTTTGATTTGATTTCCTAGAATTTCTACCAAAGGCTTTATTAAGTTTTAGTGATTTCCCTGAAATAAGCTTTTAGAGTTTAAGCAAACTATCAGTCTAGTAATAGTAAAAAAAAATTAGACACCATTTTTATTATTTAGCATATTTTATTGAGTAAGACGATATTCTTCCACTTTATATCTAACTTAAATGTAGTATATATAAATTGGAAAAATAATTTGTTCACTAAACCTAAGCAATCTCTAAAAAGTAAGTATATTTTTCCCCAAAACAACACAGAATAGTTCCAACCAGCAACGAGTAAACCCGAAAACAACAACTAGTCATTAATATTCGTTAAAGTCAATTAGGAAATCGATAGGTGCTTTGTCCATCTGAACCGGGTGGGACACTAAAGTGGATTATAATAACACGCTGTATGTTATCAGCCTAATTGTTTTGGTCATGGAGAACAAAATGACTAGCGGAGATGTCATAACGCAAAATCTCCTAAGAAAGTAGCACGCCAAAATGTTCGAGGGACGAGTAACTTGACTAGCTTCGCCCTTAATTGTTTTCTATGGAACCCGCCCATTATTTTCATAATTAAAATTACCACTCAATCAAGACAAATCTTTGACAGATTGGTTTTGATTTGATAAGGAAACCGAACGCCTCGTTAGTTCTAGTAACTGATCTCGCCTATTGAACGTTACCTACAAGAAAGCGCCTGACCTACCTTCCTTATGTCATCTCCAGTATATTTCCTTAATCCGCGGTTTTGGTCTAATTATTACGTCACGTCGGCCGTTTGCGGTACATTATCAATCACTTAGCTGTATTAATCGTTCAATGTTATTGTCGTTAGAGAAATTATTGTAAAAGCTTTTAGAGATTAGTTTTATAATGGTCTTTTGTATTTTCGGATGGAAGAAAATAAGGAAATGTAGCATGTTTAAAACATTTACACATTTTTTACATCATTTGATATCTCTCAAATCATTGATTCATTAGGTAACCAGGCCAGACCAATAGGTAACTATAGATATACATATATTAACAACAAAAACATCTTAAGGCTATTTTAGGTGTTTTGTTACCTATGGTAAACAAAGTGGTGGTTTGTAAATATTTTCATGAACAAGTTATTCAAAAAGCAGACCACACAAAACACTGGGTCTACACTAAAACAGAAAAACAACAGCTCCAATATGCTCCAATTTCGCTGAATTTGAGGCCACCACACATCCCCGTTCTAAATAATCTGCATAAATAATGGTGGCGTCTAAATCCAAACTTTCCATGACAAGCTGAGTGGATAGAATTGGGTCACCCACTATCATAGCCCACATAGGGATGAGATCATCCCCTTACGCGCAATTAAAGGTTTTTAACCGTCCGTCACACAAAAACCGAATCAGTGGCGACGAGAGAGATTTTTCTCCAAATGTTAACATTTTTTGTTTGCGTCGACAGTGTCCCGTAATGGAGAATGAAAATGGTAGAAAAAAGCCATCAACGTAAGCGGCCGATTTGCTTTGACTGTGGTCATTTTGCAGGAATCTTATTTTGTTTTTTTGGTGGCTACTTTTGGGCTTCGTAACTTGATGTCCTTACATTTTGATATCCTTACATTTTGACATCCTTTATGATTGATAGACTACTTGAACACAGTAAAGGATGCTCTTACGTATATGAAAAGGCAAATTCTGCTTTTCAGGAAAAAGAAGTGGAACACCAAGAAAAGTTTCGCAACAACCTGAAAATAAACCAAAGCTAATCGACCGATAAGCGATCCCTTGTGATTATCCGCGTATAATTTATAAGCCAAAGCATCTGTTACTTGGGTATTGATTAGCACGCTGACCGCCTAGGCCAGTCAGTGCAGTGGCCGTGAAACGTTTGCTCGACACCTCCTTGACAAACAAAATCCAACTTTATCTTAAGAGCAATAAAGATGTTTATTGCAAGGGGGAAGATTGTTATGCACTGGGCTGAGAAATGCAAAGGTCACAATTCTCTTGGAAAATTGCTGGCTGATATTAAAGTGGGACATTGATAAATAGGAATTGTCATGTTGCTATGAAAAGTCATACGTTTGCGCTCATTCTGGTATTTTGAGGGCATTTTTTACACGTGACACGGGCATTTATATTAACCACATTTTTTATACGTAATGGTAGGACGATCGTGATGATTTAAATAGGATCATTTGTATTGAGTAAATTATGTAGAATATTTATTCGTCAGTAATGATATAGACATGCCTTGTAGGCGTTTTTAGACATGTTAAATGTTTATGGAAAAACCACCTGGATTTTAATTTTGTCGTGTTAGAAAAAAAGGAATATTTTTATCAATAAGCATTCACAAGGGAAGCACAGAGTTACGGACATAAATCGAATCAGTTGCGACGGGAAACATGAAAAACAAGTAAGCGGCAGCGTTAAAATAGTGCCTACCATCTTTGAAATAGGTAAAAATTGTATTAAGAGGATTCAGTGTAATACTTTCAGATATGTAATAAAGGATAACATTAGGTAAGAACTAACTATTTTAAATGTGGAGTCCATAAATTAACAATTATTTTCAGAACTTAGATATATTAGGAACAAAATACATGTAGGTATTTTGTCTATATACATATTTCAAAGAGGTTCTAAAACAAAATAAAACATCCGCTTAGGTTTAATTCTCAAGTGTGGGATATTGTCCTGAAGGCGAGGATTCGAGCAAACTTTGATAACGCCCGGATATTGAAACTGGGGTTGCATGTTGTTTGACTTGAGAACGACTCGCGATATACGGTGACAACTTAGATAATGGTCCGACGTGAAAAGTTTTTAAATTCTTATTTCCATATTCAAACTAGCTCAACTGTGTCGCCACCCAAAATCATAACTGGTTTTACATTTCTGAGAATCCTTGAGCAACCTCTTTTCGAGAAAAAAAAAAGATTTGTACATTCACATTCTTATTTCGAATTCACCTGTTAAATTACTCTGTAGAGTTTTCGTCACGGTTTTGGATTATATGAAGTTCTTTTTAATCCATTTTTAAGGCTGAACAAGCGAACAGGTTTTTTTTTTAATGAGAGAGTGGTTTCTGCTTACGACATTAAAGAATTTTCCCTCTAACTATTTCTCAGTTGTTAAAAGAATAGTTTCTGAGTAGCGGCGGTTTCTTTGTGGAATATTCAGAATAATGATTTCTTAGAACCGGAGATTTACTTAAGTAACACTTTTATTCTATGTGATAGATGGTTAAGACATATATTTCAAGATAAAGGTTCAGTTAGACTATGTGTTAAAATATTAGTTATATTATTCTAATCTAAATGGCAGTACGTATAGCTTTCTAAAATACATAAAATGATCTTCAGATGTGTGCTACAAATCTAAATTTGGACCTCTCCATGACAGAGGAACAGATTCCTGTATTTAATACTTTTATTTCATGTAAATTAATTAAGAAGGCACTTCGGAAAATAAACTCCGATTAATTAACAGCCTTGCAGAATTTACCAGAAAATTCTCAACCAATCAAAAGTTTTGGAGCGTTAGTATCGAAAATAGGAATGTGCAGTTTCTATGCAGCTGCATGCTGCATTGCTCTTCGCATCACGTGGTCGAACTACGTGAAGTATATTCGAAATTGATCGTCGGCTTTATTCGAGAACGTTCGATAAGTCCCGATATTGGTTCCGACTTTCAATGTTGTAGTTTTTAAGTTTGATCGAAACGTACTGCTCTGATCCGTCGCTGCGTAGAATTCCGAACGGATCTCAGTAAAAAACAGGATTTTGGTAGTATTGGAATCTGTATGGAATGCGGTAGAAAAAATGCATTCATGGCTGAAAGAATTTTATGATGCAATACCACTTGTTAGTAGAATGGCTTATTTCTGGAGTTCAATGTTTTTTTAAGAATGGTTCTACATTATAATGTGTTTGTAACAATGATAATCTTAGACAAGTAGTAATTGTTTGCATATTATTTAAAGTTTTAGCGAATTCCAAAACAATGTCCACCTAAAATCGTGTATTCAAACAGAGTAGCTAACTCGTGAATGTTCCACTTCGCGTCCATCTGCGCTAATAACCCTTTGCTGCTGTACATTTTATGAAATTACCATTAATACGCAGTGACGTCCAAACGGCCAGCTATTAATAAACACGGAGCCAAAACTCTGCAGATTACGGGTTTAAATTCCCAACAAAATCTGCAATATGGCGGATTACCCGAGTGCAATGACGAAAGCCGAATTGGTAAAAACAATCGAATGTGAATACCGAATATAATTGGATCGCATCAAGTATTTTAATGAAAATTTAATGAAATTCAGATGTAATTCCGTTTGATTACACATGTATTTGAGTGATTTTGAAATTACATTTTTGCTAATTGGTGATTGATTTATTTATCCACCTAAATTCAATTATATCCAGTAAGCTGATAGAATTAAAACATCAGTAGGTAATTATGATTATTATGGTGGCTTCGAATTTACATGATAATTGTCTTGAAGCTAAAATATTTCAAAAGCCTTTTAAGTACAAGATTGTGAGTTATTGTTTTAAGTTATAGCCCTTTCTATGTATACCTTTCACAACATGACTGGGCAAAAGATGAAGAAACCCCCTTGAGAGAACCTCGACTTTAAAGTTTGAAATCGACTACACATTGAGCAAGCATGGTGATTTAACGCTCATTATCTATCTGTATGAGAACATTGCCAGCAGAAGCTGATTGGACATAGGAGTACAAATGATGAATTTAAATAGACATGAAAGCAGAAGACCTGTATATTTAGGGGGCGGGGTTCCCTCAAGAAACCGCACAAAACCCACAGATTTATACACAAGCAAGATACAACGGTCATTAAAGTTAGCATCATTTAAACCCAGCATCACTTAACCGGCTAACCTACTAAAACAGAGCTTGCCATTCGAACTCTAACACTATGATTCAGTCTGAATTATTAGCCCGCCTGAGCGCAGCTTAGCGTTAAAATGATTCACTTCAACCAGTAAATGTTCATGCATTATTCACACGCAACCGTTTTGTCTTTGTACCAGAACAGCCTTCTACTGTTTCGAATTAGGGGTGTTACAAATTGTAGTTTTTTTGGGAGTGTTTTGTATTTTTGTTATTCCTTATTTGCTAGGATAAGTTTCCTTTACGAATGAGAGACACGGCACACAGTAGGTAATTTCATTTAAAGTAAACGTATTTTTTAATCTCTATACCTAAATTTTGTTACATTGACTTCCTAATTTGCCTGTAAAAGTCATCAAACGCGACCTTGAAACAGTTTACCCGAAATTAAAAAAAAACCGAGATTTATTAAATTAAATGAATATTGTCTTTCTTCATAAGCTGGTACATGAAATAAGTGAACAAATAAAATACTATCAAAGTCTTTCCATTTTACCATTTACCAGCCCCATTACATCATCAACCAGGTTGCGGTTGGCGTTCAGTCTAACGAGATGCAGCTGAATATCAATATTTTACTTACAATGATTGAAGTCTGACCTTCAATCCAGCTATTGGATAGTTACGAGAATATTTTGATTACACTGCAGTGTAAGATAGAAAAGCAAAATATACGTTTAAAACTACGGTTTCATTCAACCGCAGCCAATAACTTCATAAATATGTTTAAAAATATTATGTTCTTCTCTTAAATAAAATATTGTGTTGGGGTAAACGAGTTCTAGAGTGGAGACCACGCCTCGGCAAACGTAGTGTAGGATGCGAGAAGCCGAAAATCGATCTCAGTGGCGTGCACTTGGAGAGGCCTATGTCCACCGACATTAACGTGCTCGCCGATGCACGAGTGAATCAATCACCAACTTCCAGGCTCCGGGCTGCTTGTGAATGTCTTCTAAAACCCACAAAGCTATTTCGGCCCGACCCGGGAATCGAACCCGAGACCTCGTGCTCAGTAGCCGCGCTTGCGACAGCTAGACCAACGAGGCAGACAACTGTACGGTGTACTTAATACTGACAATTTATAAGAACTACCTTAACAAGTAAATATACATTTTATTGTGTTTAGGAAACTGCCTTGTTTTAGCTCTCTCGTCAGCATCACTTATTATTTATGGCGATCTGTTCAAACGATATTAAAGAGAGCCATTATAATTTCCCAATAACTTGGTCACATCCCTACATTATTTCAACAACCTATGCTTTTAAACGGAACATCTGTCAGCAGTCATAATAACACCACATTAACTTTGTGTATGTTCCGTTTGTCCGTCATCTCGTCCAATTGTAGTGTTAATGTATTAAAATTAATATTTTGCTCGCAAACGTGTGAATTATTAACGCCTGTTATTCAACTGAATTGTAACAACACTTGTTTTCATTCATTTAATTTTCATCAGCTTATCTGTCTGAATATTTTATTATTTTAAAGAATTAACAGTTTATTCGTCGATAAATACTTAAGCTTTACATAATCGTGTGTTCTTTATTAATTGCACTAGTTTTAACCCGTGGCGCTGCTTGATTAAATAAAATAAAATAAAATAAAATAAAAAAGCCCTTTATTTCTACTACTTAATCATAACATATTCGAACATAACTTAGTTGTACATACTCTATAATTAATATCTAACATTACTATTTAGTAAATAAATATTATTTACTATTCTTAACTCTTAAGTACTCTTAACTATTTTACATAATAATTTTGCCCTATAATCTTAGATTTTATTTGATAGTAGTAGTCGCCTCTGAGGCGTAGGCCTCCCCTATCACATTCCATGTTTTCCTGTCCCGTGCCTTTTGCATCCAGTCCGAACCACATGTCTTATTAAAAATATCTCGCCACCTTTTCCTTTGTCTGCCTTGTTTCCTTTTCCCCTCTAGAGGGGTCCATTCTGTTACTATTTTTGTCCATCTATTGTTCTCCAGCCTACATACGTGTCCTGCCCAGTTCCATTTAAGTAATCTTACTCTTCGTTTTGCATCTATGAACTTAGTCTGCTTCCTAATAGTACTATTGCTTACTCTATCTGCTATTCTGATACCGAGTATACTCCTTTCCATTTTCCTCTGACAGACTGCGATTCTTTCTTCATCTTCTTTTCTTAACGACCATGTTTGGCAGCCGTATGTTAGACATGGCAGTATACAACTTTCGTAGACTTTCTTTTTTATTTCTAGTTTGATTTCCTTATTCTTCATAATTTCTTTAAGTCCCCAATACTTTTTCCAGCTTAGAGCTATTCTTCTTTGTACTTCCCTCTCGGTACAGTTTTCAAACGACAGTATTTGACCAAGGTAAACAAATTCTTTAACATACTCTACTTTTACACTTTCAATTACAACATCGTATGTTTCCCCATTTGTGAGTATTTTAGTCTTACTCGTATTCAACGAGAGACCAACATTTTTGCTATGTCTTGTTAAATCACTCACCATGTCTTGTAGATCTGATGCATTTTCAGCAAATACTACGATGTCGTCCGCGAAACGTAGGTGACTCAAATATTCTCCGTTAATTTTTATGCCTTTGTTTTCCCAATCAAGTCTCCTGAAGACGGTTTCTAGTACAGCTGAAAAAAGTTTCGGAGAGAGAGGATCTCCTTGTCTAACTCCTTTTTCGACGCGAAATTCTAATCCTTCTCTTTCCAGCCGCACTTTTGCCGAACATTTCCTGTATATCTCATTTATCAAGTTGACATATTTTTGATGGATTCCTTGCTGAGTAAGCGCTTCCCAAATCGCATCATGATGGAGAGAATCAAAAGCTTTTTGGTAATCAATAAAGCACATGTATATTGTTATCCCATATTCGTTTGCCTTTTCTATTATTTGTGTTGTCACTTGTAAGTGGTCTATTGTAGAATAACTTTTGCGAAACCCAGCTTGTTCTCGTGGTTGACTTTCGTCTAAAGTCTTGTAAATTCTATTCAGAATTACTTTAGAGAATATCTTATATATGTTTGTCATGAGACTTATTGGCCTGTAATTTCCTATATTGTCAATGGTTCAGAATTACTTTAGAGAATATCTTATATATGTTTGTCATGAGACTTATTGGCCTGTAATTTCCTATATTGTCACGATCTCCTTTTTTGTGTAATAAAGTAATTATTGACTTAGACCATTGTTCTGGTGTTGACTCCGTATTTAATATGCTATCAAACAGTAACTGGAGTGGTTTCGATATTGCAAAGCAAATCGATTTTAGAACTTCATTTGTAATATTATCATTTCCTGGAGTCTTGTCATTTTTCTGCGTCGTTATTGCATATTCTATTTCTGATTTCAAAAATCCTTGGGGCTCAGCTATTTTCTGGTCGACTGAACCGATTGACTGTTTTGTTACATTCAGTGGTATGGAGTTAGAACTATAAAGCTCTTTATAGAACCGGGTCGCCTCTTGTATTATATCAGGACGTCTTGTGAGTTCTCTTCCGCGTTTATTCTTTATAGTAGTGGCCCATTCTGACTTGTCTCGTAATTCTTTATATGCTTTACGTAAAGCTCCCGACTGTGTTATGAACTTTTCGAATATGCTTTGTCTAAACTTCTTCTTTTGATTCGAAATGTTTCTATTGATTTCTTTGCTAATCTTAGTGACGTTTGATTTTACTGTTTTAGTCCTTGTTTCCTTATACAGTACCTTTCTCTGTTCCAATAGGTGCATGGTTTCTTTGCTTATACATTTCTCTTTCTTTACTTCACCGGGCAATAATTTAAGGAAAGCCTTGATTTCAGATACGAAGTGTTGGTATTGGCCTTGAACATCTTCAGCTTTCTGTAACGCGTCAGTCATTTTGCTCTCCCATATCCTTGTTTCTTCTTCTGTTAACGCTGGCACGTTCCTTGTGTAGTTGGTAGGCTTTATGGTTCTTCTTCTCTTTATATTATTAATGGATAATTTACAACGAACCATTCTGTGGTCGCTGTTGAAGTTCAGATTATTAATAATGTCGAAGCTTTTTACATTCAGAGATTTGTTTATTAGAATAAAATCGATTTCATTATATAATTTCCCATTTGGTGATCTCCATGTCCACTTCTTGTGAGGCTTGCGTTTGTACATAGTATTTACAATTTTGAAATTGTTTTCGAGTGCAAAATCCGTTAATTTTTGACCGTGTGGGCTTCTATGCCCGTATGAAAACTTTCCCATGATTTGATCTTCGAACTTTTGCCTCTTTCCTATTTTGGCGTTAAAATCTCCAAGTAAGATGATGTTTTTAGAAGTGGCGTAGTCCATGGCTTGTTCAATCGTGTAGTAAAACTTATCTATGTCTTCGGTTTTGTAAGCTTCTGTCGGCGCGTAAACTTGGATTATGGTCCAGACTAAGTTATCTGATATTTGAATCTCTAGCACTGCTACTCTATCTGAGATTGACTTGAAACTTACTACGTCTTTTCTGAGATATCTTTTGACCAGGAATCCGACTCCATTTCTACCATGAGTTGCTGCTGTGTGGTAGAAAATAAAGTCGCTGTGTTCTTCTATGATCTCATTTTTCCTTCTGATTTCGCATAAGCCAACAATGTCCCACTTCAATGGTTTTAACGCTAGGTGTAGCTCTTCTAATCTACTATCAGATATAAGAGTTCTTACGTTGATGCTCGCTACGTAAATATCTTGAAGCTTTGTCTTGAGTTTATGGTTATTTTCCGGGGGTAATGTGTGATGCTTTAGGGGGTTTTGGTCTGACTCCTCCACGATGACCAGTCGGCTTGGAAGAGGTGGCAGGGAGGCGCGCACTAGTTTTTTGGGGTTTCGTCGACACCGCTGTCAGTCAGTGTTGTGGGTGATGAAGTAATATTAAGTTGCGAAGGGCGTAAAAATCCTGTTATTGATTGGCTGTTTAATTTTGGCTGAGTTTTATTTTTCTTCGTGGCTTGCTTTGCTTCTTGTACTAAAATGTTTTTATTTCCCACGATTTCACTGCTTTCAGGTGATGTTGACAAAACTCTCTTGTTAGATTTCTTATTTCGTGAATATGTATTTCCATCCGATTTCGATCCGCTAGAGTTTAGCGTTACTATTTTGTCATAACGTAATACAACAAAATTCCCGTTTTCTCGTTCCTGTTTCAGCTGCTTGATTAACGAGCACGTAAAGTGTAGCTGTTTAATACCTCTATTGAGCCCATCTGTTTACAGTAGCAACACAAGTATCTTAATAAACGAATTGATTGGTTCTATGAATTTTAAACTATTACACAAGATTCTATATACTTTTATAACAACCTTGAAATAACAGTAATTATAACATAATGTATATGAGCGTGTGTCTGTGTGAGTATGTTTGTGGAACCTTACTATGATAGACGAATAACATACACGAAGCAACCAACAACAACCAAACACCGCCCAACAATTTTTCCCACAATAACATACCTTACACATTAACAACAAAACCTTAATAAAATTAACATGACACAGTAACAAACAAATTATGCCCTAATTAATAACAAAAGCTGCCTTCGCATGTAAATTCGAGTATCTTGACCTAATGTCGTGCCTTAACAGAATTATACGCACAAAGCCGCCGTGGCGTGGCGTGGCGTTGCCATGAATTATTCAGCGTATGTTTTGTACCTTCGCCTCAGAGTACCTACATGGGAGTTAAAGGCGGTTCCTCTGAAATATTTTCTGGGTAGGAGGTATAGGTCTTGGTTATGGAGAAAGGCCTTGAAGGATCAGTAATGAATTTAGTGAGGAAAACATTTTATGAAACTATTGGCCTGATTTAAAAAAATAGTTTTTGACAGCCAGGTACTATCCCGGAGGTGCGGACGCGGGTGGAATCACTGACGTAAGCTATTTCAACTGAAACATGAGGTCTTTAAATAAGCGTTAGTAGATATATTGATTAAATCATATAAGATACATTTCACCTGAGTAAATACATAATACGCAGAGTAAACATATAACCTGAAACCTAAAAGATAAAACAAATGCATTATTTATTTAATACCTCCAGACCGCGATTTCATTCGCGCGGAAATTCGATAAAACTCCCGCGTGGAACTAAAGCTTTCTTTATTACAGTCCCCGTTTTATCTAAAATGTATAGCCGCGATTATTATCTCAGTACATTTCGGGAAATAAATATCTTTACTGGAATTTAACGAATTCTAATGTAAATTTTCCACTGAGTACGGAAAATACTTGCGTTTCCTACCTTGTCTCCTTATCTTACTAATTATAAATTCTAATTAAAAAGAGGCTTTATCTGTCGCGAAGTTAAGCCACTTGACTCGTAACGTTTCTCAACATCGTATTTGGTAAAGTCAAACATGATTACTACGACGGCGTAGCATGATTGTAGCACTGCTACGTCGTAGCGAAAGAATCTTGCTACGAAATATTAAAAAATCTATTGTAAATAAAGGTAGAACCGACTTCAATAATATACTCAAACTTTCTGTAGTCTAAAAAAATGTATTGCTGAAAAGCACATCAAAATTGGTTCAGCCAGCCGTGACATAATCGCGCACATACATACATACGGATCAAACTAAGAGCCTCCTTTTTCTAAGTTGGTTTCTCTATAATACTTTTTAATTTTAATTATTATTACCAAAATAAAACTTTCATCATGAAATCACTCCTTTACATAGTAAAAGTTTATCGTACCGTAACTCTCACCTTATACTTCAACGGTCTTCAACAACGAGCAAAAGGTGCACAAAGAAAACCAAACAGCTCTAACCAGACACGTGTAGTGTAGTTCAATCTCACTCCAGACACCATTCAGACGGTAACAACATGCAACCAGACGTCGATACTAACACCACAGAATAAACATGTACAGTTGCGAAGGTACCTACTAACGTTCCTAAAAATGTTACTCATACACGCAGGTGTATCAACGACCTTTTATGTTCTTCTCTCGGTGCTGTCATTACTGCGTGTCGTGCATCGAACACATGCGTGTGTGAGTGACATTGTTACGAACGTTAGTACGCAGCTTCACAACTGTTTACAAAAGAATGTATTTAAACTGTGCTAATACATTTGTTGCTGGCCCGATTTAAATGCACGAAGTGTACGTGGAGTTGTTACTTATGTACTAAGTGAGGGTTATTTATTGAAGCTGTTAGTTAAATGTATTTGTTAACTTGTTAGTGTTGCAGTTGGGTGATATGTTTTTGCTAAGGAAGGCATTATCTAACCGATGTTTAGTAAAACTTAAGTATAAACGAAAATAGGTTTTCTATTTTTACATGTGATAAAATTTAAATGCAAGTTTTATGTGTGAAAAAATACACACATGTCTGAATATTCATGAGAGCGACATTTTTATCTTCTAACACTTTAATGAAAATTTTATCAGACGATTCCAAAATTCACCATTTTTAAACCACCACTAAATATTAATCACCAAGACGGTAGACATCTTAAAAACTCAAGCTATATATCACCTTTTCAGATCTAAAGGTTTAAGCTAAAAGCAGATACTTAATCACATGTCAACTTGATGATGCAACTTGCATTTAACATTTACAGTTTATTTAGAACATTAAACTAACTGGAGCGACCATGAGTACAAATCTCTATAGAAAAAAGTCTGCCAATCTAGGCACTCAGATCGGCAATGGCGTCTCTAGTTGGTTGAATTATCTAAGACAGTTGGATACGATAGCATGTTTGGAGTTTGAGGCACTTAATAGCTATCTGTCACTCTTGTTGCAACATTAAATGCACGCTTTTGGTGTATTGGTAATGGCGCGTATGATTTGTCGCATACAATTTATAGTTATTCTAGTACCTATTACATAAGCCAGAAATACTATCTACTCTTCATTACAAATAACAAATACTGTACGATTGAAACTTGAAAGTTTCGAGCCATTTCATTGGAAGCGAGGATGCGGCTACTCTCAAAACTTTTATCTTATGAAAGCTTACATTACACCATGAAAAAGAACCATACAATTACCTTATCATATAACCAAAATATAATTTCATAAAAAAACCTATGCTAATGCCTCCATCGCAATCAAAGGTCGAAATCAATTCACGGCCCCAATTTGGCGAGCACTGAGCAGTGCCCATAGTCACGTTTGTCAAATGTTTGTGCGTCAAATTGGATCCGATATGATCCGTTTTATGGTCACAGCCTTCGATAATAGAAAATATACCTCGCCTTTGTGACGACAACACTCCTTTGATTTGCCAAAAAGGCCAAACTAGTTTGTACAAAGGCTCACTCCAATTTGAGTAGTTTGCGCCATTCAAAAAGGTTTTTACAGATCAGCCTTTATGTAAATTGAACAGTACCCTTTAGTTTTGCGAAGAAAATTGTATAAAAAATCTTTTCGAAGGAACATTTCGACTGGTTACAGAAGCTACGTTTGGCCGACTGAGTTTGTTAACACTTTCGAAGAAGGAACTCGAAAGATATGGAAAAATGCATATTCGACGCAAGTTTGGTACAACTATCTGTGCTTATTCACAGTTAGAAGTTTCAATATTTGCAACCTCGCTCGGTTCAAATAGTTCAAGCATTCTAACTTGTTTATTGAAATATCTTATATATTTTTTTAATTCTTGCAGTGTTTTATTTGTAGGTATTTACAGCTTTGTACAGGGTATATAAAGCCCATGCTATATAACAAGGGCTATCGTTTACATTTGCCTCAATTGATTAGCCAGACAAATAAATGTTAATACCTAAGTTAATAAATTAAAGAATACAGCGTACATATGTCTGAATAACATGCTCACCCATCTCAAATGTCATTAATAATGTATTATAAAATTATTTGAGTAACACACTGTAATTGATTTATTTCATTATTCAGTACTAATAAGAGATCAGTCTCAAAAAGGACAGGGGTCAGTATAAATACTCAGCCACTTATAAAAGAAGGTTGTATATCTGTTGGACTCTTAACAAAGGCGGGTACACAATATTATAATGGGATGAACCGGGTTCCGAAAAAAGAACATCACGTTTTTTCTTTTCTTATTCTATTCTAGGCATTCTTGCTACCCAAAGGTCAAGATAAATTCAAGAGACATCAGGTGTATTATCTCTGAAACAAATAATTATTTTTGCTTATTTTTATACGGTCCTATCTGAGTAAACTCAAACGATACGATGCGATGTTGAAGGCCGGAGCATCAATATAAAATGAAATGAATTAGTTAGCCGACAAACTCTTTTTAAAATCTATTTTTTTTTTAAATATCACTTAATCTTAACAAAACTATTTTGAAACATCATTTTTCTCATAGACAATTTTACACTGAAAGTTTCATCTCCAAATGTCTTGCAAGAACATATGTATGGTCTGCCTCGTAAAGGAACCACTAAAGCACTTTGGCTTAGTGGTTAGTAGGTACTGCAATATTATTGCAATTTTTATTATTTTCGGCTGCATCTGGCATCTGGTACACAATTGCAATACTCTTCTTTGATATTCGTGTACAGCGTAAAATTTTCTGAAGGGTACAGTGTAGGTAAATATCTTCTATACATATAATAAATCTGTAGAAAAGTAATTTTTGTACATTGCAGAAATTGACAAAAAAAATAGCCAGTATGTTAAAGGATAACTAACAGAACCCATTTCCATCATTTTTGTCGTTTTTGTCTGTTTGTCTGTTTGTCTGTTTATCTGTTTGTTTGTTCGGGATTCACGTAAAATCTACGAATTAAATGCAGACAATGCTTATATACAAAAATTCTATGTAACTTGGGGTATTACTTAGTTTTTGTTTCATCGAAATCGATTCACTCTATCAAAAGATATGATTAATTTTTTGAATTCAAGATGTAAAATATTACGACACGCAATCTATTTGTCAAAACTGTACATTTGAATGTTGTACTTATATTAGTTGATCGACCTATTATTAATCTTTACACAGAAAATCACACCTTTATAAGTAACTTCGGAAGAAAAAAAAATATGAAAATTTTGTTTAGCCAAGGTTAAAGTACCTCCATCTGTGGTAAATAAAATACATCATCAATTTGTCAAAGGAGCGAGGTGGTAAATGACAATATTACCATACATTCTTTATAGAGGATTTATTATTTCAACAGATGGAGTTGTGTATTTCCCGTAATTCACCATATTTTAACACGAAGTGTAATTTTTCGATAGACATTTCAATAGTGTTTGTCAGTTTGCCGTGCCACATCAAAATCCAACTATAATTATTACCTTGATGAAAAGAAAATTAATAGTTCTCGGCCAAATTTAAAACGGTGCCATCTAAATTATTTTTTGAACATTATGTCAAAAATGATGACTTTAGTGGAACAATTAATTATCATTTAAAGTTACAGATGGAGTTCATATCAGGATTTTTTCATAAACATAGTTTAGCTTATCTTCCACTAATGTGGTGGCCTTAAAACAAATTACTTTGAGTGAGTAGTATTAAGTAGACCTTAATTATTTTTTCTGATGCAAAATATGTAAACTTAATCCTAGAAGAAATGAGGATCTATCTCTCGCAAGCGCTGCTAAGCGTGAGGTAGGTAATGTAGGATTCTGTAGCTTTAAAAACAAGCCCAGATACAAACCGCAGATAAGAAATGGGAGCTTTCTCGATTTAATACCATACACACGTAAAATGCTTTATGCGTCTGAAAACGTACAAATTACGCGCCGCATACCAGAGACATGTTTACTTTCTTCACTGTTCACGATTACGAACAGTCTCAGTAAGATCCGAGCCAAGTCTAAAAAAACACCTTTTATATAAAACTACGTTTGATGTCATTTAATCACAAAGACAGAATTGTTATCTGTTGCAAATCCTATCCACCTATATCCTATCCTAATCCAGAATGCATTGCAGGTGTGCATTGCACAAAAACCAATGGTATCCTATTCGAGAAGTCAAAAGAGTTGACCTGCCAACGTCAGCTTCTGCGCTAAGCAAGTGTTCTTAATAGTACCATCAGAATTACATTCATCGTTGAATGAGGTGAATAAATTTTCAGAAACCACAATAACAGTAGGAGCCAAAGCATATTATCGCTTCATAGAGCTCTGATTGGCACCAGGTGACCAAGTCAGGTCTGATTTGTTCGTTCATCAGATCTTTGAAAGTGTTTCGGTGGATACTTACTGTCGTCCTGTTAACGTGTGACACAAAATATGGTATATGAACGTCCTCCGCAAGAGCGAAATTTTCCCGGTGTGCGGTAGTGACGCACAGTATACAACACTTATGTTTCTTTTGATTTGCTGGCTCCACCAAGAAATGACAAATTGCGAGCGTACATTCTGAAAATCTTGGCAAAACTACAGGTTTCAAGTACGAACACATGAAGTGGACTCTCACAGATACGTACATTTTGCCTATTCGTGAACTAATGCAAACATTTCGGTGGAGTCCCGGCTTAGGCCTCCCCCACATTAGGCGTGTGCGATCCTCGGGCGTGTGAGCAGCGCGGGCGCCGCGCGTGCGTCGCGAGCGTGTTGCGTGAGCCTCGCGTTTTGCTGCCCTGCGACATTTGCAGCGCGCTCGCGGCGCGCACGCGCCGCTCTCCTTGACGTTTAATTGCTAAGGCGTTTAGCGGGCGGCGGGAATAGCGGGCGAAGGTGTAAGAACGCAACTCGAGCGCCGCGTGCTCGCCGCGAGCGCGTCGCTTGCAGTCTTCACACATGCCGCAGAGCAGCAAAACGCGACGTTCACGCAGCGCGCTCGCGACGCCCGCGCTACTCACACGCCCGAGGATCGCGCACGCCTAATGTGGGGTCAGCCTTACCATAGTGAGTAAGTGAAACTATCCTACCCTATGCGCCTGCTGATGATGATGACTCATTTTATCATCCATCCAGCTATTCCCCAACTATGTTGGTGTTGGCTTCCAGTCACCGAATCTGTTTGAGTACCAATATTTTGCTTGGAGCGACTACCTATCTACAATCCAGTCAACTACACAAGACGATATCCATGGTAAGTCTGACAGACTTTCTGGCTTCTGATTAGTCACAGCAGCTGCAGAAAATGTACAAATGACAGCTTTGTCAGACTCAAAGCATGTAGACATAGATTATAGCTGTTTCCTGTAAAAATTACTTACGCACCATACGTAATAATTTTCCGAATTGGCTGAACAACGTCACAAACTTTACTTCTTTTGTTTAGATAATGGTCACATCCACAACACAACCTTGATCAATGAATCTATGTGACTGCTAAGTGCTAATCCTAATTATACTGTCACGTGAAAGAATGCACCTACGGGATAAGTAGTATTTTGACGATTCTATATTGCCCACGCAGACGAAGTTGCGGGCAACAGCTAGTTATAACTAATTGTTTCATCTATCAGAATAAAATTATTTCGTAAGTAAATATAAAATTTAAATTGTTTTACTCATCATGAAACTTCAAGCAATGATAAAATAGGTTTTAAAATATGAACTGCAATAAAAACATTCAATTGTTTTTTTTTTTCTAATTTTGTGCACAGAAAATTTGCTTTTGTTTTCCAAAATCTTATTTAAATTACTACTCCTTATTCATATTTATGTATTCATACTGAACAATCTGCACAATGATAGACGGTATAACGTAAGTGCTATAAAACAAATGAATTCTGAAAGTTCGTGAACTCTACATTCAATGCGAACAATAGATTCCATCAAGGTTTCACTTAAAATAAGTACTTTTCTTTGTTTTTGATTATGACCAAAACTTAATTACTATATATAATGTCAATGCTCTTCAATCTTTGTTCTAAGTTATTTCTGTACATTAACGTAGAATATTTTATTATTTTTTCATGGCTTCTAAAAATTTTCGAATTATAAACTAATTCTTGTATAATTTTATTTAACATTTATAAGTTTCTATACTGAAAGATCCATTTTGCTTCTTTACTAAAATGATTTCTTTTTCGTATGTATGCAAGCCTATTCAGCAAAGCCTAGCTGCCTCGGGTTACCTAGATTTTTTGTGGCAATAGTCTTTTTACTATACCGTAGCCAAAGAGTGGCATGGCTAAGCCTACCGTGTCTGTCTATCATTTCAACATTTACAATCAGATTTACAAGCTCCCAGGGTTTTAACACTCTCTCTAACAGATTGATACTTCCCAGAAGTTGGCAGTTAATACTTTCATAGACTAGTGAAGAATAGCGGTTAGGATAATTTACGTCTATGCATAGCTTGTCTACTATTCACTGAGGCATTTCCTTGCCGATTACACCACTTGATGTAAGTATCTAATATTAAAAACTTCAATATGTTTCAAGTTTTTCTTCGCTATATTCCCCGTAAACACAACTAGATACGTAATACAAGGTACGTAAAACGGTACCGTTCAGATGCATTCTTGCAATAACGGTGCACCTCAGCAATCCGACCTTTGAGAGTTGAAATTACGTGCCAGTTAAACTTTGCCTAGTTGCTGTTCCGTATTGCATCGAACACACAGATCTGTGCTGAATGCCTGATTAAACCCCAAGTTCGTGTTGTTTTGGAAGGTCGAGACATACCTACGGATTGAAGTTCTAAAGCTGTTATGTATATTTTGTGTGAAGATATTATAAGTATAACGCAACTTATTAAAAAGTAAATAAGTATGAATAAGGTAACAATAGAAGCATATGGAAAATACGTCCATGAAAAAGAGTATCGACTAAAAATTCGTAGAACACCTATTTGGGAAAATCTGAAATTGTTCCTTTGTAAATCAAAATTTTCCACGTGTATTGTAGCGTTAATTATAAAAAGGAAACCATAAAATATAATAAGCGTGACCGTGACAAAATACCCCAAATATTTCCAAAAAAGAACCTTAATTACCCCTTACCTTAAGTAGTGTAGTTTATTTTTATGGGGAATCGAGTCCGATTTGTCGATGGGCCGATAACGATAGCACATGAATAGTTTGACCTTGAACCACACACGCGATCTGCAGCTTTCGCCCTTACCATGGGAGTGACCTTCGAGTTCGTCTACACCGAGTTATTGTATGGAGTACCATTTATTACGTTAGCACTACAATTATTTGGGGTAAAATTATGTGTAATATAAATAATAGGCAGTCACTGGCTACTTATTATCTGAGATGAAATTCTACTACAAATTGACTATACATATATGCCCTTAACCTTGCTATGGTAACTGTTAGTAATATATTAAGCCAAAGCAAATTTCCACCTTGAGGAATGATGCGGTATCACCACTATACCTATACACACATATCTATACAGGTACAAACCTCCATTCCGCAAGATTTGTATTTCCAACTAAGAGACACCGGCGTTCCTTCAAAGCCTTATTACATCATGAATCAGTCCCGAAACACCACATAGGCAGTAATCACATTGTACACGAAGGTAGAACAATTTAGAGCCTCTACTAATTTGCAGTGAAAATATCTTCCCTTCGGGGTACCGCCGCAAATATGTCAATTAATCTCCCCCGTACTTGAGCGAAAGCGACTTAAATGGGACACGCTGCAAAATGGCCCTAAGAAGTGTCTAAATTAATCAGCTTAGTTTAGAGAAACACATCTTAGTGGGACTTTTTAAGTCCTGAATGAATTGCCTTTTTTCAACGGGTAATAACTAGGTAGATTTACGAAAATGCCTCAAGGAAAGCTACTTAAGGAACTTGTTAATTTACAGTGAGTTTTATTAAGGCTTAGTTTCATCAATGATGATAATTATACAAGATAATATGTCTGGGTTTTTTGCAAGATTATTTTTTAAGTAAAATACAGACAATCTCTTGCCCATTACAATAGGTATATTGAACACAAAGTCAATTGTATTTCTTATTTTAAGCCTGTTATTTTAGGGCCTGTCAATTAACCGCCAAATCCAGTCAACGGCTTCTATCTGTGCAAAAGCTTCCATCCTCTGAATACTCAAACAATCTGTCTGCCTAGTGCATAAATAAACGTGTTTTCGGACTTTATCGCGTCTAGAAAGTAATTTAAGAGGATTTGCGAGTTAAAAGCTGTCCTTCTGATTAAATTATTCATGGGCGTAAATCTCCAAGGTGGAGAGACACGGCGACTGTACGAAAAGTATCATTATCAGTGGAGGGATTCGATTAAATGTGAATTACTATTTAAAATATTGTGATCTGGAGGTTAAACACGATTGGGTCTTTGAGATTTTAGAATAAGGAGCAGATGACATGATAACAGAACATGATTTTTTTTCATATTCCTTTTTTTTCAGTCTCAACCTTCTATACCTTACCTAAAATCACACTGAATCCTCCTCGATAACTTGTATCATTTCCCTGGCAAGACAGCGAAGACGCTCCTATACCTACCTATGATACCTACTTACACCGTACTTAGAACAGTATTATGTATTTAGAACAGTAAGCGCAAACATATCAATCGAAAGCCATTTCCGAGAAGCTATCGAGATACCATAGTAACTTTATCAACAGTAGGGTTGTCCATTACCATTATTAAAGTCGAACCTTGACCTTCGAAACAAAAGGTGCACGGCATTAACAAAGATCACTATGTGTCACCCGGCTGCGTTTGTGACGTCATACACTTGATGACGCACGTGAGAACTACGTGAAAGCATAAGAACGAAAGGGTGTTTCTAGAAGTCAATTTTGAAATTAGAATTATTAATGGAATGTAATGTCAGAATCGAATTGTGGATATGATTTTGAAATTAGACGTACTTTTACTATAATTTTGACCTTGAAAAGATTTTACATAATAAAGCTTTGTATATCATTTAGACTATAACACTGATACGATAATAAATTTGGGAGTGCTTACCCGTTTATAAGTTTAAGGTGAATCCAAAATTTCAGTCTGGTAAAACATTCTTGTAATGAATCTTACCTTTGAATACATGGGCTAAAAAAATGACCCCAACACGATAAAAAAAAATAAAAAAATAAAATAAAACTTTATTCATCCAAGAAACAGGGTACAATATTTCTTTTTCCACAACAAAAATCGCTTAATACAACTACGTAGTACATGACTTAGTGAGTGGAAAAGAGCACCTGTAGCCTGTACTAGTTGAATAACTGTATTACAGGAGACAGGGTCTTTCGTCTTTAGTGTGTCAGGTAGTTAGCAATCATTTTGACAATTATGACAGAGCCTAATGTGTAAGCCAGTGGGAAATAGTTGCGGATACATTTTAAAGAGTATAAAAGTAAAAAAAAAACTAAATAAATTAAAATAGAATAAAATTGTAAGCATAAGTCTAAGTGTGTGTAAGTGTGTTGGGTGTACGTGTGTGTGGGTGTACGTGTGTGTGGGTGTAAGTGTGTGTGGGTGTAAGTGGGTGTGGGTTTAAGCGTGTGTGTGCATCGGGAGTGTGAGTAGTATACCCCAAGTATATAAACCAAAGTTCTATATAGTTGGAGTTAATAGACATTCCGTCTGTTTGTATGTAAGGGTCAGGAGCCAGTCCTTTAGCAATATTTTACACTTCGTGAGAGAGTATGCATATATACTAAGGTACATATTTGCCTTATTGTATAGACGGGCAGAGAGAACATAATAATGTCGTTCAGCCAGTGTTGTCTTATGACGTACTAGGGGGCAAACATGAGTTTTACGTC
Source organism: Helicoverpa zea (assembly GCF_022581195.2). Taxonomy (NCBI): domain Eukaryota; kingdom Metazoa; phylum Arthropoda; class Insecta; order Lepidoptera; family Noctuidae; genus Helicoverpa; species Helicoverpa zea. The sequence continues at coordinate 3,884,231 of NC_061459.1, read as the reverse complement.
GCTTGCCTTTAAAAAGATGTGGGTCATACTTCAGAGACTTATGTTTCCTAAGAATTACTTGAAGCACAAGGAGCTGTCTTGCCGTCAGAATTTTGGACTCACTGTATAAAAGGGACGTAGGGTACATTCGCGGTTTGTTCAACATAACTTTTAGGACAGCTCGCTGCGCTCTTTCAAGTTTTAGGAATTCCGTTGCACAAACACCACCCCACGCGGTTATGCAGTATGAGAGAAGAGACTGAGCTAAGGCATAGTACACAGCCATAATCAAACTAGCTACTAAGGTTGTTCTAAGCCTGCTGAAGACAAATATCAGTTTGCGGACGCGGCCGGTTAGTGTTTTGAGGTGTTTTTGCCAGCTCATAGTACTATCAAGAAAGACACCAAGGTATTTTATATCATAACTGCGCTCTAGATATGGACAATTACAGATCTGGGTGTTTGAGTTATAGCAAGAGTGGGCTTTTAGTGATAGGGTTTCATTTCTCGGTTGTGATCTTTTGGAGGATGAAAAAGCTAGGTACGATGCAGAGTATCTTGTAGGCAGTACGCCAAAGGTCACTTCAGCCACTTCTGAAGGTGTTTATCTTTGTCAGCTGAACTTTTTATGATGATCCTTGATCTTGAGTGGTTTTTATAACAAGTAGCCGTTTTATGTTCCGAAAATTGTCAAGACGAAGCTATAAAAAGTGGACTTCTTTTACGACATTGAGTTTTGGACAACCCACGAGAGTGAAGCACGGACGACATCTGCCTGAAACGCGTCTAGAACTTTCGGAAAAACTAAATTATGTTGGACAAGTTGAGAGTCGAAGTCGACGAACTTTTGATATTATCATTCTTATATGTTAACCATATGTTGAACGTGTTGTGTCAATAAATATGATTCATTCTTTCTTTCGATTACAACCATTTATCTATTTTATTATGTATGTACTCCTTCTGGACTATTTGTGTTTATCTTATCTTTAAGATGTTTTGTCTCAGCATCCTTTCAGTAACAAACAAACGTTATAAAGCTTGCATATTTCCTATTACAAAACATTCAGCATCAACTCATTATTATACCAACTTTCCAATGACACAGATCACGCTTGTTACCAAACAAAACGAATTCAGAGGCCTCTCATCCGCTATAAATTCCTATTAACCAGTAAACCAATAACTTTCTCAATAATTTACTACCATCCTGGCATGGTAGTAAACGAATAACTTTAACTAGATTACAAACTTCTAACACTCTTAATTGGACGAAAACAGAAATGATTAATATTGTTATTTTGAAAACTTTGATATAATAGTAAGATAGTAAGAGTTTTTACAAATATTTACTTCTAATAAAGTACCTAAAGTAAGTAAACTGAATAATTTATACATGCCTAGCAAAAACTGTGCTTAAGATTCATACAGTAACTGTTTTATTAAAGAGTACTTATTTACACGATTTACACAAATCCCACATTAATAAATATGTAAACTGGGAACTACAATATTTGTACTTCTGAATGATAGAATAAATATCATTGCTGCGGAATTAGAATATTCTCTATTTTACAAACCGTCCCAAAGAATTACTATATTTATTCATAGCTTCTTTCATCATCATCATCCTCCGAGCCTTTTTCCCAACTATGTTGGGGTCGGCTTCCAGTCTAACCGGATTCAGCTGAGTACCAGTGCTTTACAAGAAGCGACTGCCTATCTGACCTCCTCAACCCAGTTACCCGGGCAACCCAATACCCGTTGGCTAGACTGGTGTCAGACTTACTGGCTTCTTTCATTACCATAAAATGTATTTTACTCATATTATAAATGCAGAAGTATTTTTTTGTTGTTACGCTAGAACGGCTAAATACTAGATAACATAATGTTCTAAGGAGACGGATATTTTTATGTTAGGTACTTTTCTAAAGCTGTCAAAGGCTACTCGGGTATCACTAATTATATGACAGAATACCTACTCAATATCCTACAGGATTTGTCGAATTCTATTCCATATCCAAATAGCTTCGTATTACACCAAGCTTATTGTTTCCCATCAAACATAATCACCAAACTCGTAACAACAGAATTGTCGTATTCTACAAGTACAAACATTATATTCGGAGATTGAATAGCTACTAAAACAATATAGCCCGTCTATCAGCAGACAGACAGACAATCAAAGCACATAATTAACTACGTACAATGATTGTAGACTTTGTATACATACGTAGAAAGTGTATACACGTAGAGGTTGTATATGTATACATGTTTGTGTGGAATACCATTACTGTGAGTCAATACTGCCACTATCAGGATATGCATGGAATTAGCTTGTTTATCTGTGATGGGATTATGGTACTGTAAATAAATATTGTGTTATCCACCAAGCTGTTAAATTGAAGTATGATTAATCTTATATAAATATTTAACTGAGTTAATACCAAGCTGAAAGTATAAGCATTGTGAAACCGGTTTATCTGTTTTTGTGTTGTATCTAAAAAATGTTTTTATCTAATTAATTAAAAAACTCAATTCAACCGTCAATAGTGTAAATGCGAAAGTAATTAATTAAAAAACCTACTCTACGCTACTAATTAATTAAATAACAAACCATGCAACACAGCACACAAACAACATGAACAAAACAAAAGCAATAAAATGAATCACGGTCAGCCGATCCACAAAAATAAAGCAGCCTAGATTCAGACAAAATCCCACATTTCTCGACAACAATTTCAATAAAAATTCAGAGCTCGATAGCGACCGCAATGCAATCAAAGTAGCCACTCGGCGATCGCATTGTGTTCCGACGGCCCGATGGCCCGCCCAAAAGAATGGCCCGCTTTCTCAACTACGACCGAAAAGCCGAAGGTTTATCACGATTTCACGAAACACGATTGTCCCGAATCGAAGAACTTATTTCAGAAAATCGACTTCGTTTGTTAAATGTCGCCTTGCAGCACGTAGAACATCTGTCTTGGCTAAAAATTAGATCAACGAATAAAAGATAGAAATTCTAAGAATGCCATTGAGTTCAGTACTTTGTGAAGAAAGTCGGGGTTTTTTTCTTTGGAGGATACCTTGGATTAGTCGTTTGTTCGTCCGACAGTTCCTCGTTCGAGTTTTTTTATACCTCATAAATCTGTCCTGATTTATCAGTGGTTCAAATATGAACCAGACGAATTTAATGACCTATCTAAAAGTTTATATACCCGAAAAACATTGACAACAAAATCTATCTGAAAAAAAAACAGCATCAATCTCATTATCTCGTCACTAAACCGAACCAGTCCTTGTAAATTGCTTACTTAATTGGAAAAGCTTTAAAACGCTTTGATTAAACAACGGGTCCATTCCATTCGTTTATCTATAGTTTTTTTTTTGTACAACAAATACGTTGGTTGTGTTTTATCTACCGGAAAAGTGCTTTTAGCCTCTTGACCCGTTGTAAAATATGCAACAGTGTGGGCCGGTGTAAAAATGTTCGGCTATTTGTCGCTGGTAGGCGGCGAAGCGGCACGAACCGGTGCGAACCGGCACGAACTCGTTCAAAATCCTCTGGGGAAGGTTCCGTTTGAACTAGCATTCCATTTTGTATGTCTGACTACTCCATGTGGCACGTAACTACTCGTAAGCCGGGAAACGACTCTGTCTAAAACGGATTTTATGGATAATGCCGAACCTGACGGACAAAATGGTTTGTGTCCACGTGGCGTTTTATGGCTGTGTCTATATTTACTCATCGTTATATAGCTATAGCTGACTAATTCGTTTGTTTGAACACGTTCGTCTCAGGAACTACACATCCGCTTTGAAAAATTATTTAAAGGTTTAATAGCCAAATTTTCAAGAAAGGCTATTCGCTACTTTTTATCCTGGTGCGCGAAATTCTATGGGACGCAGTTGAAACCGTTAGCAGAAGCTATAGTCTATCAATGAATACGACATTATTCCACGTAGGTATATTTATAACGTGTTCTAATGTGTGGATATAGGGTTCTAAATGAAACGACCACTAAATGTTACTACCGTGGTTCCTGAACATTTTATTGGTGCTAAAATAAATACTGACCGAGCGCTCGTTCCGACTTTCAGGCAAGAAGTTTACTTAAGGGACATGTGCAATGTGTTTTGTGTCTTCAGCCGGTTAGGTATGAATAAAATAGCTGCTGCATTTTTCTTATGGATAAACATATAATATTTTGAACACTCCTGCTTTTCAGGTATTCTTTGTTTCCATCATTATACTTAAAGCTTTCTATCTTTAAAACTCGTATTGGAACGAGTATACGGCTGAACTAATTGAGAGGCAGTTTATGGTCTAAGGGATTGTTCACACCAAACGTATTGTCCGCCGCTGACTGTGAGTATACTCACTGTCTGCCCCAGTCTGAACGTCGACTCAATCTGCAGTACGCGTACTCACCAAGCCGACAATAGGCTATAGCGTACGATGCGCTACATGTGTGAACAAAAGAATAGGCTCGTGTAGGTTCACACTAGATGCGTACGCTGAGCGGCTGACTATTCTACACATAAAAGGGCTCAGTATTTGAAGTTGCTCGTAGTATTTTATAAACGACTAGCCGTTTTCCCGCGGTTTCACCCGCGTCCCGTGGTAACTACTGCCTGTACCGGGATAAAATATAGCCTATGTTACTCGTGGATAATGTAGTTTTCGAATGGTGAAAGAATTTTTAAAAACGGTCCAGTAGTTTTTGAGCCTATTCATTACAACCAAACAAACAAACAAAGTTTTCCTTAGTATAGATAAAACTAGCGTAATTTATTTTTTTCAAATCAGACGTTTTACTGATATTTCAATTAAATGATGCGCATTCAGATAGTTGCCATTTGCGAAGCTCTAGAGGAAGACGAAAATAATAAAAAGAAGAGATTGTGGGTACATCCCTTAAATTTGAAGAGATGTTTTCTTGGTCAATTTCATACTTTATATTTCGAATATAGACTTTATCCAAATAAGTTCAAGAAATATTTTCGTATGACAGTAAAACATTGGATGAGTTACTATCTTTAATATGTTTAAGTTTATATAAAAGGGACACTAATTATCGACGTGCTGAACCGAGGCGCGGCGGTGCGTACGCGGCGGAGCGGCGCTATTCGGCAACTGCGTCCGCGTAGCCAATCCGCGTCCGCCGTGCATAGTCGCGTAGTAAAATAATCGGCCACTGAGAGTCAGCTACAACAGACGACGTAACAGCGTATAGTCGGTTCGGTGTGAACGACAATTTCAATATATATGGAAAAGCAATAAACTGCGTAACGCGCGCTCACAGTCAGCGGCGGACAATACGTTTGGTCTGAACGATGCCTAAAGATGGAAATATACAGCAGCATAATAAATTAAAAAGACGTCAAATGCTCTCTATTTAATATACCTTTTTTATTTTATAAAGCAGCTTTCATGTTTCATCAAATCAGCATCGCAATATAATAACGATAATGATCATACAATTAGGTCAAGTACAATCAAAGTTGTCCAACAGGACACTTGAGCGATAACAAGCAATTAAACTTACGAACCGCTTCACTGCAGCCTCTGTAGTGGACGAGTTGCTTGACATCTATTGAGTAGATTGATATTGGGAGTTCGATTCCCATGTAGGTAAGGTTTTGTTACGTACGATAAGAAAACACTCAATAATTCTTAAGTACTTTCTTTCTTAATGAACACTTATGTATTTTAAACTTTCAGAAAAAAATACTACTAGTGAGGGAAGTATTTTTTGTATTTTAGCATGACAAGGGATAGAGAGGAATGGAAGCTGAGAATAACTAGCCAACACCAAATAATTAAATAAAAAAGTGTGCCAAAAGTAACCATTTAGTAATTGATAGAGTGGAAGTCAGAAAAATCCAGGTACACAAGTAAAAAATCGTGAAATCAGCAATACCTACCGATTCATTCAGCCTCCAATATGTAGAAGATAAATTACGCAATATTCCGAATTGATACGGGGCAATATGGCTCAATTAATCCCTTAGGGTTTCTGAGAATTTGGAGACCTATATTCGTATAAGTTAAAAGCGATTACTTAATCCCTCTGCTAATGAAGGAAAACAATATTCATTTACACTATTTTTAGAATGTTGAAGAATTTGTTTGTCTGATATCAGGAAAAACTGATTCGATTGAAAATTCCCTTTCAGTGTTAGACAGCCCATTTATGGATGAAAGGTATAGGCTTTTTATTTCGCCAAAATTCCCAAAAAACCTATGGGCTGTAGGTGATATCGTTGGCGGAAACTTGTTTTTAAAATGCCGTTGTTTCTGTGTAGGCTAGGTATAATAACTAAAAAAAATGGTGTCCAAAGTCAATCGGTAATTGCAAAACATCGGACAGATGCGTTATAGAAATCCACCGTAAGCGTTTAACACTTTAAGTCAGCTTATTACAATATTGCAATATTGTACAAAGATAGCCGTGCCTTTGTCAGTCGCCGGCTGAGCTCCATGTCATCAGATTAACACCTCGCTTGACCTGTTTCTTACGCCTGATAGAATATCATGACAATCTATTTGACAAACTTTTCTGCACTGATGTTATGTGAAAGATAATTTTAGCGTGATGATAACCTATTAACGCACATAGACATATCTTTTTAGAAGAAGGAGGGTAGCAGTTTTTACTCTGTAAGAGTTCTTTTTGGTACAAATGAAAAGTCAGGACTGTCTTCCAATTGATTATTTGACCTTTAGCCTTTGTTAAGAGACTTCCCAAAATTGGCGGAAGTTTTCAATTCGGATGCTTGAATATTTTTAATGGATAAGTTTTTTCAGTGTAATGAAATGTAGGTATTATGATAATAGCCCAAACGAAGAAATGCTCCTTTACAGTAATAAGCACTACGCACAGAATAACTTAAAATAAGTAACTCCGTCAATTAAATATCAAGTCCGAAATTGCGACTAAAATAATCTGAGAGATATAATTTAAAAACTGTTGTAATTTTAAGAAAATATACCTTGAAGTTATCAAAAAAAGTAACTCAAAGAAAATTTGTGACGTTAAAACATTTCTGCACTTAGGAATATTGCAAAAAGTAGTTTTTCTGCCGTCGTACAAGAATTTTCATCAAACTTATGAGTGCAATACTACTAAGATTAAAACTTTGTTTGAACTACTTTCACTGCAATACTTCTTTTAAAGTATTCATATATAAAAAAAAACCTACTGCGGTATCAATTATTCTTTTAAGTACAAGCCATTTATCCTAAATAAAAATCTTTTATTCCCGCCCACTCCTTATCATTGTAAACGTTGTTGCTCTCAATCAAACGTTCAACGATTTTTTTGTAGGTATGTTATTCAAAAGACTCGTTAAACTGAAAACAGTATTCACAACTTTTATTCCATTCAAATAAATACAACAAAGATCCACATTCGCATAAGAATAGATCACGTCAGTTATCCTCAGACAAGACATATCATTTAACCTCAATACATAATGTTTACAAAGCCTTAACTCCTTTCAGAAAAAGCAAAAAGTTTTACCTCAGTAAAATAACTTTTTGTTGGCACAGCGAGCTAAAAACTCCAGTGTGCTCTAACCCTAAGCTTTAATAATAATAGGCATCAGCTGAACAAACAGTGGCATTTACATGTCTGATTAGGGATAATGCTTGATACATAATTGTATGAAAAACTGTGTAGTTTATTTATTACCTACTGACTATTTTTCTGCTTCACCCGTATCCTGGGAGTTACAAAACCTATAGAAAATACTGTAGTCTTTCAACCAACAAAATAAACATTACACTTACTCGCAAGAAACTCCCGAAAATGTAATTGATATAAATTGAATAAATTCCATCCTAACACGTACTTTCCATTTAAATATCAAAGATTCTTTTCAGTGAAACATATCACATAAAAGCCTTCAGATTCGATACAGAGGTATCCTTCCGTTGTCAATGTCGTCAAATAATAAGCAATGCCATTACCGTTATCCTTCGAAACTTCTGCGCGGATTACAGGCCGCCTCTCACACCGGAGTGAAACACGTCTGAAATAAAAACAAATAAATTGCGGCTATAGTTAAAATTATTAGGTAATATTTATTGCAGTAAATTATTGAGGAATATTGGAGACGAAAATTTGATATTAACTGTAGAGGGATAATGTCGAAATTCTTAGATAGTAAGCAAATCTTTCGATAGCTGACAAGTTTTTGAAATCCGCAATAAAACCTAAAGTATACCCACTTGTGATCATTACTTTACTTGAAGTACGGAGGATACTTACTGTACCTTAATTGCAAATGGATTTTTTGAATGAAATTTGCCGTAATAATGGAATTATTCGATACATTACTTCAGAATTGAAAATACAAGATGAACGGCGTGCTTGTTTTAAAAATGTGAAAATTAAACACCGGTGTAAATAATGCCAAGCACATTAAGCTGAAAAGCGACGTGAGCGGCGTGTGGAAAGTGCTAAATGTTTTCCGATAACTATTGCAGCATAACTCGAACTCGAACCAGGTCAACTGTTACCGAAACGTGTCTTTTTATGTCTTATGCAGATTGCGGGGTTATTGAATCTTATTGATAAGGGAAAAGTAGGGAAAGGGATAGTGTAAATGACAATTCCCTTGTATAGATTTTTTATCTACACAAGTGTATGAGACATGTGTAAATGTATATGTACTACTACTTCGAGTCGACTACTACCTGACTCCCCAACTTACGCAATCAAAGAAAATGAGCATAAAAAAGTAAATGACGATGAAAAATTTCTTATATTAAGAAAACCATACTATAATTACCTACTTTTGTTACTTTATTTGCTGAAGCCAGAGCTAATTTGGCTTTATGTATCTGAATGATTCAAACATATTTTTTACCAAACCCACGAAAGACATAATCCGAAAATACTTACAAAACGGTTGAAATATGCAAAGAAACTTAAATAAGTAGACAAACTTAAAATTAAATTAACGATAGTATCTCATGTTCGCAAAGTTTTTCACATTACATTCTCACTTTTTGATGAAACTCATAGATATGGACGAAAGACATTCGCTTACTTGAAATATTTTTAAACTCGAAGAACAACTGTAAGGATTTATAGTGTCATAAAGAAGGAATTTTTCGCTTAAGTTAAGATGTTATTTTATTGTTTCATGCGTTCTTGTATGACTTGAGTGTAATGTTAAAATGATCTGTCATTTGGCTGTTTTATTGAAGTGCGTAAAACAAATATCTACACTTGATTGTAGAACATAAATCTCTTTTTCGTTTTAGATATTGAGTTGCCAGTTAAAGTCGTGGTGGCCTAGTGGGTAAAGGACCAACCTCTCAAGTATGAGGGCGCGGGTTCGATCCCAGGACAGGCAAGTACCAATGCAACTTTTCTAAGTTTGTATGTACTTTCTAAGTATATCTTAGACACCACTGACTGTGTTTCGGATGGCACGTTAAACTGTAGGTCCCGGCTGTCATTGAACATCCTTGGCAGTCGTTACGGGTAGTCAGAAGACAGTAAGTCTGACACCAGTCTAATCAAGGGGTATCGGGTTGCCCGGGTAACTGGGTTGAGGAGGTCAGATAGGCAGTCGCTTCTTGTAAAGCACTGGTACTCAGCTGAATCCGGTTAGACTGGAAGCCGACCCCAACATGATTGAGAAAAAGGCTCGGAGGATGATGATGATATTGAGTTGCCAGTTAACTCGAATTTTTATTTAAAATTTTAACTATTTTCGTTAATTGCAGGTAAAAAAAAATACTGTTTATGTAAAAAAGCACCACACCAATTTTCCGACCAAAAAAGGTTCAGTTATCTTTTCAGTCTTATTCTTACAACTCCAGATAAGCAGCCCAATTTTCTCCTTCTTTACAAAAATGTAATTAAAAACTTTTTCTATTTTTCCCGCTTATCGCTCGATCAACTCAAACATTAGCCAAAAGGCCCTTAAAATATGCAAATCTAATTTGCCGTTCTTTTTCCAGCCAACTTTATATTGATACAAATCTAAGAGAACAAAATATAAAAAGTTTGCTTTAAAAAGAATGCATTAATTTATTTAAAAGATCAATTGAAGCGATCGACTCAACTTTTTTCATTGAGTTAGACACTATAACTAGAAGAAGGCTGAATATCAAAATTCTTTTGCCTGATAGTAAATTGGCTCGTAAAATTTTAGCACCCAATTTACTTTGGTCGTGACCATGGTAACTTTTTAAATGGTAAAACTCAATTCAGGAAAGAAGTTTGAGACATAAAGGTTATTTAAGGTTTTTAGAGTAATTAGGATGCCACTTGACGGGCTAAAATGTTTTCTGTAGCTTTATGAATTCACACGGGTAATCTCTTCCATACGTTTTATTATTCCTTCATAAAATGCAATTAATAAAATAAACGTTTTCAAATATATTTGCAAAAAAAGGAAATAAACCACCAAAGCTATCTGCGGAATTTACGAAAAGAAAATCGTACATTACTTTATTGCTAGCAAAATCAATTTGGCAAATCGCCAAACAATACTTTTAAGAAGCTTGCTTACCTCAAATTACCTTTTAAAGCAAAATGTGGAGCATTGCATGCAATAAATCGCCCTCCAGCTCAGCTCGACCAGAAATTCCGACCAAAATATCCACTTAGCTTAAAGTGGCATAGAAATGGCACACTTTCATATAATTCAAAATAATTGACGACATGGATTTTATTAAATACTAGCTATTGCCCGCGACTTCGTCTGCGTGGGCAATATAGAGAATTTCCAATTTTCCAATTTCGTTAAGTTAATCGTTCATTGCTCATCCCCCGTAGGTGATAACGTGATAATATATAGCCTATGTGTTGAACCGGCCCCCAGGTAATAGTCATGCAAAATTTGATTTAAATCCATGCAGTACTTTTTGAGTTTATCCGGGACAAACATACAGACAAACAGACATACAGACAAAAATTCTAAAAACTACATATTTGGGTTCAGAATCGATTATGGATCACCCCCCAAGTATTCTTTAAAAAAATATATTCAATGTACAGTTTTGAGTTTCCTATCATTTTATTATATGTATAGATTTATGATGATGATGGATTTTTAATGTAATGGAACACGTCACTAAATTTAAATAATAAGACCATATTATGGCAAAACAAGGATTAACTTCAGTAAGTAATAGTGATCTTAGAACTTCATGGCCTTACTCCATGTTACCATAACAATAAGAGCCCAATATTACCAATTGATATTAGGCAATTCAACTGCCCATCCCATGTGAATCGCTCATAAAAGTCCAGCGAATATGGACAGACAAAACGAGTAAACGTAAAATAATGTGATGTTTTTCAACCTTCATAAATCGTAGCTTGTAATGTTCCATAATGGGTCCTTAAAATAGTCCTTAAAGCATTATGGTCGGTGAATTTATGAAGTATTTGGAAGATATACATCAATTCTTTTAACGTAAAATTTAAAAACCTTTTTACTTGGAGTGATGTAAAATGTTTTTCAGTCTTTTTACAATTACTTGGGAGTGTCGAGGCTAGAGCTGCTTACGTCGCTCTTTTAGTGTTAACATCAACATTGTTGGTATTTTAATGGAAGTCAGGGTTGAAATATAAAATTTGATAAATTAAAAAATAATATTAAAAGGTAAAGTCTATTTTTGGCCTACTTAATAAAATGTTTTAATTTACTTGCTCTTTTGTTTTGTGTTTTTTCATCGACAACAACCCTTAAAGTGTAGCTTGAACACAATAAGTAGTATAAGTACGTTGTTCAAATTCCCAACAAAACGTGGTTCACAGATATTTATCGCTTAACATAAGGCGAATACACGGCCCTTACAGTAATGTGAATTCTCATAAATTCTCACATATTGACGTTAAACCCGTCCCCTTACATTGGAAACCCTCGTATCCTATGTCGAATGTTTCCCCCAAATATAACGAAAAATTCCTAAAATGCTTCGGCAGGATTCAATATCGAGTAAAGGGTCACTTCGAAGTCATTGTATAGAAGAATAATAGTCCTTATTGATTCCCTAAATCTATCTTTGCTGTTTCTAATCTTTTCTTTTATTTAGAATGTCGTTTGTCTTTGTAAAGGCATTCGTCAGATTTTTTCTGTGTCTAATCCAAATGATCGGTTTTTGCGATGTTGCTTAATTAAATTAGTAATTAATTCGTCTTCTTTATGTGGTGAAGCAATTTCTATTGAATGGTATTTCATTTTAATTGCACGTTTAAATGTATTTTTATTAATTTAATCCAATAATGAAAGTAGGCAGATCCCGTGGTTTTCTAAACAAATTTCTGTTAATATATTGTTGAAAAGAAACATATAGGTAGGTATATAAAATCGATATACATATAGGTAATATTAGGTAACATTCACATGGTACATACTATGTTATATACATACAAAATATAATACAAACTTAAAGTTAAGGAGTTATTTCATCAAGTCCGGAATAAAATCTGATAATTTGACTCCATACTAGACCACAAAATCTTTTGAACCAGAAATACCACTAATATTTCCGCAAACGCTAATTAAAAGTGTGACAATGTTTCTTCCTTAAAATAAAGGTGAGTTCACATAAGTGCACATTTGCCATTAGCTAGTAGAGTGATACGCGTAATGAAAATGTAAATCTGTCCGTGTGTAATTCCTTAATGTATACTCCCAGCTTTTAGTGTGATATCATTCTTTAGCCGGAGGGAAATAGCTTTAATTTTTGGAGAGCAATTTAATTTGGCGATTTTGGGCGTTTTTATTTTGATAGAATTATGGTACAGGCAGGCTTCGAAATCGGATTATCATCGTCTTATTGTAAGTATTGGCGAGTATAATATTCATCAGTATGCAATCTTTATATCTTTATATTTGTATGTCAATATAATAAAAAATGTGTACTAACCATACCGTACCAATGCGGAAATCTATTTCCCAAACACATTAGCTGATAGACTAGTCCTAATTATGAAAACTAGGTCAACACAAAACCAGCACTACTTTTCCAACCACATCGAACCACTAATAATTGACACCCGACCCTATCAAATAACCTAACACCTTTCTATCATCGAACTTGTAACAACAAACTTCCTACAGATCGATCACCTTCGCCGAATTGGACTCCAAAGTTTTTTGTTTCACAACAAACCTACAGAAGCTTAGAGCATTGAACCAACTGGATACTCCATGGCTTTCCCTTCTTTTTTTTGTTGGGAAATTGTCAAATGACTCTCGCTGTAGGTACAGAATGAGGGAGTGTCTGACTAAAACCCACCATGTTCTTTCTGAAGCCCTGTATGTACCAGCGTCGCGGTAACTCTTTCAAACAATCCATCAATCCCTGTAGCACAGCCTCGGCAGAATAAAGAAATCTGCAAAAGTTAAGAGACCATCAGTCATCATAATCGTATGTATGTGTGCGTCTTTATGCGAATTTTTGAAAACGTGTCGTGTGCGTGCGTAGTGATGAGATCTAAAATTCATGAGTGAACTATCACGTATGTAAATTGGCAAACTTTTTGGCAAGGAGGCTTGTGCATGGCGGTTTTGGTTGGTTCAATGCTCTAACATAGTGGGATATTCGAAACAAAATGGTATCAACTTATTTGTACAGTGATACCGAACTCTTGTTTATGAGTATGAAACTATAGGGTCGTTTTGCGAGTTTATTTTATGTTTCTTTTTGGTTAGGTTTTGTAACATTGCTGTAGGAAGTCTGTGGTATGAGAGTCATGTAAGTTGTAAGTGGTTTTGGTATACTGCATATTATTCTCTCACTTTCTATGTACCTTTTTCCTTAAATACATTTACCTACTATTTAATATGTGAGTTACATGAGGTAAAAGTAAAAAGTTAGGTAAATCATAACTGACGTGATTTTATATAGCTGTCAATCAATCCATACTGATATTTGTTGTCCATTTATATAGTTCATGTATCTATTTATTGAAAAAAACAAGCACCAGGAAATATGAAAAGAAGCAGGATTACTTATATTCTTATGAGATTATACGAAGCTGAGGATTAAAGTATAACATAAAATGAGACTCCAAGAAAGTTGTTAATTTACTTTAGTACTTACATCATAACTTACACGTATCTTCACTTATGTATACTCGTATTTATTTCTAAACTAGCTGGTGCCCGCGACTTCGTCTGCGCAGGTTTAGTATTTCGAACAATATGTTTACAAATTGTAGCCTATGTGTTATTCTGATGTATAAGCTATATTATTGTAAAGTTTCATTAAAATCCATTCAGTAGTTTTTGCGTGAAAGAGTAACAAACATCCATACATCCATACATACAAACTTTCGCGTATCTTCACTTATGTATACTCGTATTTATTTCTAAATAAACTTAAGTCAAGTTACTTTCATAACTTCATATAAATGTTTATCCTCCTTTTAAGAAGTTTTCAACTTAATTCGTACGTTTATGAGAGTTAAAAGTTTTAAAATTTTGCTAAATGATACCTCAAGTCAAGATGTTTGCAGAACATTTTCTTTTATGCTTAAGAAATTATGTTACGTTCTTGAAATCATTGGATTAAATGAATTTGGTATTTACTTATCGTGTACATTTGAGACAGTCAATATTATTGTGAAGATAATGTGTTAATTTATGATTAATTATTGTATAGACTGAATTTACAGCTGACGTGGCGATAATTTCTGCTAACTTGACCGCACATTGTAAATGTTTAAGTAATATTAACATAACAAAACTACGCTACGCTAGTCAACTTAACTATACATAGTTTTAAAACGGGGTTCCATAATATAAACAGCATAAAGGTACCTAACACAAATATTCCGTATATAATTGTCAACAATCAATAAAGATTTCACGTAAAGCCTCCCTTGGAAAGCTTCAATATCTTCATATCAAGGCCACACATCTCAGCGAAGTCAAACAGACATTATATCCTTCCCCATAATTTATAAAATCAACATAGAACCTCCATGCGCTGTTGACAAGAGTCGAGAGTCGAGCAAACAGTTTGTATTAAACATTAAAGGTTTCTAAGACTGTAGGAGGCCTTCCTCTGCCTTTGTTTGTTAGAATCCTTAAGAAAAGTAAAGGCTGAAGAAAATCGGATCTTACTTAACTAAAAAAAGGACTAAATTTAAAATTCTTTTATTTTATTTTTATCTACCATTTCTGTTGTAAACCGCTTAAACTAAACTCAGTAAGTTAGTCCTTAAGATATTCAAATTAAAATATCTAACGCCATTTATAAACTGGCTAAATGTACTATTAAAACTCGAAATTACTTGTTTTATTTCTAGCCAGTACTTTTAGTAGCCGTTTATTTGCATAAAAATGCACACGTTTTATACCCAGCCAGTCTTTAGAATTTTCTAGAATTGTTTGTTGAAACATGCATAAACCAACGTAAAGAGGGGAATGCTTGAAACCGCGCTAAATGCCAAGAAAGTTAGCGTACTATGAACTCTCCCATTCAAGCTGAGTGTTCACAAGCCGTCTGATAAATAGTTCGGGAGGGTGCTCGCTTCTGCTCCTACGCATACAGTTTAAAGCTGAGTCTGCACTATGTAGGTGAGTAGCTTATGTGTATGAAAATAGGGGCCTTTGTCTGAAAATTCGGCTAGTTTTACATAGATATATTTTGCTGGATGTTTAGTTTATAGACTGCATGTGCAGAACACCCAAACCCGAAAATATCTCTTCGAAATTAATACATGATTTTTTGTAACTGTAATTACAAGAAAGTATTGTCTTCCTTGAACAATTGCCATAACAAACCACACTTTTTCCTGAAACAATAATTAGAAGAAACTTAAACATTATTTATTTGTTTCTAGAATTATCATCCTAACAACCAACTAAGCTACCTGCGCCGACCCCAAGTAATATTTGGGAACAGGGCAGGAGAAAGAAGAAGAACCAACTAAGCTACCTGTGAGACGACTAAACCCTAATTTCCATTTATAAACATCCCTTCTTACACTCGTGTATAAGAAAATTGAGTTGTGACCTACTAAAGCAACTAAGTTTGAGCAAATTGAATAAAACTCAATTTGCTGATGTACTCAATTACACACTCGGTTCGGAATAATTAATTCTGTTTGTGTTGACGAAGTCAGGTTAATTTTGAGGTGGTTGTAAATGCACTTATGTGGTTATAGTGCATTGGTGATAGCAACAAGTATAGTATAAGATAGTGGCAAGAAGTACCTTCTGCTTTCTACGTTTAGCCATTTTATTTAAAAAAAAGATGTTTTACCGATGATTAATATTATTGACAGAATCACTGGCACTTAAAATTATAACAGTAACATAAAGCTTTCGTCAACGATTTCACTCCATCTTAAGCGAACTAATTCCCGCTATTAGGTTAAAAGTAACCATATGTAATTCGGAGAAATTTCGACAAAATACATCGCATATGCATCATCATCATTTAGCAAACTTTTGCTTATAATGTTAGAAAGATTATTTTTAAGAAGGCACTACCATTAATCACACACCATAACATGTTACCATCAATTTGATACACCATAAAAATTGATAAGACGTTGCTATACCACTTACGCTCAGCAAGAAATGCGATCTCTTCAGCAGTGACGTGTCACCTGGCGCTAAAACCTTTAGAGCACCTACTAGCAAACTGCAAACTTTTAGTCGCCCGATTGTTTGTTTTGACTAATAAATCAGTATGAATATTAATGTATATAATACGCACGGCTTAAGCCGGAAATTAGCCGGCATCAGACCGACTGAAAACGTTGATCGGAATCAATATTTTCTGTAAAAAAATATTTTTGGTCAACTATCGGGTCAACTGTCGGCTGACTGTTTAGTTTCTCGTATAAGTGTACTTTTACTTGACAGGTTACATAATATATTACTTAGCAAGGTTTGAGTAAGTAGCCAGTTACCTTCTAGAGTGTCCCTAAAAATAGAAGCTGGATATATGACACTGTGGATTACTAGATAGAACTTTCCAAGGCGTGTTTACTATCTTGTGAATGATATCTGCATAATATGATATGACAATATAGTCAGCAATGTTTCAAGTTACGTTAAGTATGAATACGTTGTACTGTACCCGTCTAATAACTTTGTATCTCTGAAGTTAGACAGTTGTGCTTTGAAATGCCTACCATACGTTGTAACTTTTCTGTCAGCTCGGTGTTGTTCTCTTTCGGGTCTCCAAAGTTTATCACCTACATTGATCTTACATGACCTGATGATAATGTTCAAATATTAGAAAATCAAGCATTAGTAAAATACACACACTTAAATTGTCTAGACCTAAGAAATATACCTATCTGATTTTATAAAATAAGACTGAAGAAATCTGATTTCAAAAACTGAATAATTAATAAAGATAAATAAAGATTGGATGTCTCTTGGAATCTTTGCCACGTGTCTCCATAGGTTTCCAATTTTACAGTACGTACGTGAAATTTACACTTTTTTGTGCGTATTTTAGAGCTTCGCTGAGCACGTGTGTCTTATTAAGGAGACATCGTGACTCGTTTGAGTTCAACGACTTTCAAAATTTTTTCATAGCCAGTAAATCATAAATAAGTCGATACTAACATATTATTGACATGTGTATTGCAAACTTCTATACTGCGTCCTTGAATTATTTTATCATTTTAAAATGTTTATCCTTATTCTAAACTGCCGCTCCGAACTTACTTCAATATAGAATATGAACTACTCTTTTGTTTCACATTTTAATATATTTCAAAATACGGCTAATCTAAAAGCCGTTCAATATTACCATGAATCCAATTAAAGAGAACCCTAGCTAACTAGTATCTATTTAGTCTATTAGTCAGCATAAATAAACAACAATAACAGCAATACAGATCTCATTATCATCGTACTACTCGAAGCAGAATTTACTAATGTTGACATCAAAAGTTCAAATAGCGATAATACAGTCGACCTCGTTAGTATCGAGACGGCGGTCCCACAGTCACAAGCGATGGAGATCCCGTTAAAAATAATAATACTCTTCACTTCAGTTATAAGTGTTATAAATACAAGTGTTGTTATAAATCGGTTTGATGATGATGATTGTGAATTAGATGCTGAGCTAGTTCAAGAAATAGCATCGTATGAAAATGTTACGAAACGTATCATGGAGGAAATTAGATCGAATTTTGGAGAGGTTATGTATAAAGAGTAAGTATTGTCTCAAATAGTAAACTAAGTGTTTGTTTATTAAAAGGTCAAATTGTAGGGGCTTTGTTATTCAATGCTCAAGTAAAAAGATCTCATAAGAGCTATTAAAACTATGTAAGCAAATGAACACTCGAATAACTTTCGTCGTAATAGAATGCATTAGTTTATGTGACTAGAACATTACTCAAGCAATTAAACATCAAATGTGGTTTTAAGTAGTTCTTGCCAACTGGATGATTTATGAATAAAACTTATGTGCAGTCACAGTTAACGAAAATCAAATTGACGTTTTCACAGTTTTGAAATGTAATTGTTACTTTCAGATACACTCGTTTTATTGATACTTTTGGAGCTCGACCATCAGGCACAGAAGTTTTAGAAAGGTCTATAGATCATATGATAAATTTAACTAAACAGCATGGTCTGAATGATGTTACTACTGAGGAGTTGCAGGTAAATCATATTTTGTGATAAAAAAATACTGGTGAATTAAAACTGATTTTAATGTTCTACGCATAGGTTAATCAATACTCACTAAAGCTAGAATAAAATCAGGATAATAATAGTCAAAAACTGCATGAAGACAAATAATCATGTATTCAACATAAAACAGTATAAGATTTGCAAAATTGAACACGTACACGGAAATTGCTATACGTGCCGCTAGAAAACAGTTCCTATAATGATGTCCTGTCTGGCCTTTGGTTCATGACTTTCTTTATAAATCCAACTTATAGGCCAACCCTTACATTTCAATTCTTTAATACATTTGTCTAATAAAATGTACTCGTTTTTCAGGTACCACATTGGGTAAGGGTGCACGAATCTGCTTCAATGCTACAACCTCACGTCAAAAATATCGCTATACTAGGATTTGGTTCTAGTGTCAGTACTCCACCAGAAGGCATCACTGCCGAAGCTATAGTTATTAACAGTTTTGATGAACTTGACAAAACTGATAAAAAATCAATTGAAGGAAAAATCGTTGTATTTGATGCACATTACGTGACTTATGGCGATACTGTAGTTTATAGGAGTCAAGGTGCTTCAAAAGCGGCTAAGAAAGGAGCTATAGCAACTCTTGTTAGGAGCATTACACCTTTTTCCATTTACTCACCACACACTGGAGCCCAGTATTATGAAAAGAATGTACCAAAAATACCCACAGCTGCTATTACATTGGAAGATGCAGATTTGATGAGAAGACTTCAAAACGCTGGAGAGAAAATCGTACTTCATATAAAAATGCTGAGTACATCCGATACTAAGACATCTAGGAATACTTTGGTCGACCTTAAAGGTAGTGTGCATCCTGAGAAATTAGTAATCGTATCTGGTCATATTGACAGTTGGGATGTAGGACAGGGAGCAATGGATGACGGCGGAGGCATGATAATAAGCTGGTTCACTCCAGTAATACTAAACACGTTAAAACTAAAACCTAAAAGGACCGTTCGAGCAATTTTATGGACTGCTGAAGAACCAGGCCTAGTTGGGGCTCAAGCTTATCTGAAGAAACATATGAATGACCTTGACAATATTAACTTCATAATGGAATCTGATGAAGGAACATTCAAGCCCTTAGGTTTAGATGTAGCGGGATCGAAAAAAGCCCGTTGTATAGTGAAGGAAGTTCTCAAACAATTTGCACCAATAAATAAATTGACAAATAGTGGATATCCAGGTTCTGATATTGTAATATTTGTGCATCAGGGAATACCTGGGGCGTCGCTACTGAATGAAAATGAAAGGTACTTTTGGTACCATCATAGTGAAGGTGATACAATGAATGTTCAGACTATGAAGGATGTTGTAGACTGCGCCGCGTTTTGGGCAGCATTTTCTTATGTTATTGCTGATCTATCAGTTGATATACCTCGACAATAAATTAAAGTATAAAGTTAATAGAAAGTAATTGATGATGTTTTTATCTCTTCGACTTTTATATGTGTGAATTGTAGAATTGTGTTTTGAATGTGTAGGTACATTATAGTGAAGTATGTTGATTAATAAGTGCAGGGAAAACCTAGCCAGTAAATAAGGTGGATTCAAAATATGCTAGGACATAATAATTCACATATTCCGTCTTAGTTACGCCTCCCCTCTATATCATACAGGTATTTTTTGTCATACAATCAAAACGTAAGCCCGGGGCGTCTCTTTTTACATACATTCGTGACGCGAATAGTGCTGCCGTGGCAATCCTTTGAAATTCAATAAATTGTAACTATTCCCACAAAAAATGTCATGTCATTGAACGCCCGTTACGTCTGTTCTTGTTTACGTTAGCTGACAGCTAAATATTGGTTCTGCCATTTTCGGATTCGCGCACCTTACAGCTTTGTCGATGAAAACAAAATATTATGTTTCGACAAGTTTGTTGTCGCACTGGCTGGCTAGAAACAAATTATAACAACCTCATTTCAAGAAAAGTAGAATATGGCTAGTTAACTTCAAATATAGAAAACATTTTTGGTAAAACTACCAAAAAAATTCTTAGACATTATTTCAAATTACGAATCCAGCCAAAAAAAATCTTAAGAAACCATATTTTCTCTTAATCGTGAAATAATGTTGCCGTCGGAATTGTACTGTTATCATGCCTTGAATATTTCATTATAAATTCTTCTTGGCGTGTTTGAAAAGATTTATAAGTAAGCCTTTTTTGTAGGCGTACATTTTATTTGTATGACATAAATCCGTGCGCTTTGTGGCAAAACTGTCGGTTTGTGGCGTGAAATGTTTTATGTCAGTTTCCAGTCTGAATATGACTTTGAAATATGCGATACGATTTACCTTTACATAAAAATCATAACCATGATACGAACCGTAAGATATTTACCATTAACATAGACCATTTTCTATGAATGAAAAGGCAATTTTCCAAGAATTGAACTATCCCGCAGACATTCAGAAAGTGACTTTTATTTTGTACATTTATTTATTTCTAGGATTTTTTATTTCATTTTTCAACAGGTATATTTGCTTAGAACATTTTCTGTGTGTATACTACATTTTACCCGGAAATATTGTAATCTTTTTTGTACGAAGCTAAACGGCAGTGGAACAAATAGGAAGATATAAGATAAGGTTAGTACCTATATCAGAGCCACAAAATGTCGCCATACATAACTGAAAATGTGGGATTTTATAGCAAAACACTCCAAAGACGTAAGGCTGTATAAACTTGGGAAATCAAATAAAGGGGTTACGACCTATCAAAAGTAATAGCCCTTCCAAATTTTATTATGATAACGTTACTTACTTTGTTTTTTTTTTATTTATTTAAGTAAGTATTTTGCAGTAAACTTTGGTATTTTTACTATGTAAAATGGAACAAAATTATCATCGCGAAGAATTTTTAGATATTTATATGCATTTTATTTAGGCATGAATTTGTCTAATTATCACAGAATGAGATATTAAAAAAAAAAAACCTAATAACGAAGAAGGATTTTATTAAAAATATTTCCTCGTGCTAGCTAATAAAAGCGTAACTGTATCACAAAAGCCTCTGAAATAAATTTAATCTCAGACCAACACATAATTTAATGAGAAAACTTCCCATTTAGTAAAGCGAGGGCGATCATTCATCTTTATCTGATTTGTAGTTTGCAGCGCTCTAGCGGCTCGCGGGTCATTTGTTTAACGATACGAGCTTCAAATACACATAAAAACAAAATATGACCTCAATTTAGAGTTAAAACTAAACTTAATGCGATTTAATGAAGATTTAAGCATGTAATAAACATTTGTTTAACAATAACAGACGTCAGAAGTTTAAATCAAATAATGTTTTTTAGCTTTATGAAGGCATTTTGTTTATATAATACGAATTAAAAAAAAAGGTAAATGCAAGACTGTAATAAGAAATGATCAGCGGAAAAACCAAGTGCAGGACCAATAGGCTCACTGAGGCACGAATGTATCACCACCAACATCCAAACTCTGGGCTGTTTTGTGAAAAAAATTAAAATCAGTAAGCATTTTTTTCCAGGAATATAAACTGAAATCCCATGTACAGCAATCGCACTATACCGTTGTTAAATATAAGAATACTGACACTATGACTTTAAAGACAGCACCACATAAGAGGGACGTCACAATTCACATATTAAGCGTACATTGCCACATTCTAAGTAATTAGTGGAGCAGTAATCTTGTCCGGAACACGCAATAAATTAGGAGCACATCTGTTGTACAAACAATTAATTCTGTTTACACTCACAACAGTGTTATGGCTTTGTTATAGTGTTGTTACGTCGTGTTTTGATTTTATTGTTTTGATTAATGAGCTGATTTATAGTCTGTGGACGGCGGATTATTTTTATGGATATGAATTTTGCTGATATCGGGACTTGGGGACTTTTTTGTCGCGTTAAGGCGAAAAAAACTATGAAATTAGGTATCGCTGCAGCCGCATTGTTTGGGCATTTTTAGGGATGTTACATGATGTATGGTTTAGAAGAGTCTTTAAAAAAAAGAAAGAGTTTGTATGAGAATTCATCACTATTCAATTATGACTGTTGAGTAAAAACAAACATTGCAGTTTTCCCAAAGGAAAGTTATATTTGGAATTACATTAATAACTATGTTCATGCTAGGTCGTGTAAAAAATATTAGTACCTATATAAAACTCTTGCTTACAATTCCCATCACGTCTTACTTTATTTTCACTCCCACGTGTTAATAAGCGCTTGTATCATATCACATCTCCTTTTATAAGTACACGATACATATACTAGGGCCTAAAAGACAGAATTTCAGTCAACCGAGCTATATTTATGGCTGAAAGGCTAATTAAATAAGCTCACACTGGTTCTAATTAGCTAGTGTGACGATTTATGAGAAGTCCGAGAACTACCTGAATGAAATAAGGCTGAATACGATTACAGTATAATAACTTTATCTCACCTTGTAATTTCAACCTTAGTCCTAATACAACAAGGGTCAAATTTCTTTAAACTCTCTTCTGTTACTTATGACTTCTGTGCCACAATGCAGAGGAACTGTATCGAGTTATGTTAATACAACGTCGCCGGGCAAATGACTGATGTTGCCACTGAAAGTAATACAAATTGCTGCAGCAAGCTTAAAATTATCGCAAGAAAATGTGAAGTTTTAAAACGGTTTATGAAGACTCACTCTTAAATAGTATGTGTTTCATAAACGTCAAGAAATAAAAAATGGCACTAAATCTCTTACTACGTCACTATAAAATGAAAAAGACCGAGGTTATTCGAGATGACTTTAAACTTTTCATCAAGTGTTAAATGGATAAGACTGTTAGTTAGTTCAAAAGTTACTCTATCCAGCTCAAGCTTAACGGTATTAAAACTACATTTTCAGTCGTGAAATCTTTGATATCGTTGTACTAACTAAAGAAATTCTCTTAAAATAAACTTTGCTGATAAAAGCGAACATCAATAGTTTTCAGCAAATCCTACCATTTATTTATTTATGTAGATCCAAAGGATTGGCCTAGGCCAGCTAATTCAATTATTGGAAAAGGGTAGCGGATCAAAATTTCTTTTACCTACATGAAAGATATCAGGCCTAATATGATACCTTTTTTCGGTCCTTTTACTAAGATAATGATATAACATGTTAGAGTAGTAGTTTGGAAAATAGGTTTAACATTTCAGATAAAAAGCTGTGTACTTAGAATAATATAGATTTTTTTTTTAATGTATTTATGGATATTTTTTATTTCATGAGCATAAACTTCGTAGTTAATGTTTTTACGTTTTATTAAACACGTTTTTTTACTTAAGCATAATGCCAAACTGTTAATAAAAAATATAACTTTAAATCATCATTTGATTGAGGATCGCTATATTGATCAAACGTTTATTATTCTACCTCTGTTGAATGCAGCGACTGAGATGTTATTTTGAAAAACAATCAGTTTCATTGAAAAAAATAAATCTAGGACTTTCTAATTTAATTATCAACCTCCGTAATTAATCTTAACGACTTATTTTCAAACACTTATAACGTCACACAAAATCTTCAAAACAGGCCTTCCAAAATAAATTAGTGTATTGTATTCTAGATTTGTTACAGCCCCACTACACGTATGGATAGACTATTCTAGAGCCAGTGGAGTCTGAGCCGAGATAATTACATAAACCTGGACACGCCGACTGCCCAATCCGAGTTCATTAAGTAGTTGCCGTAGAACTACTGTTGTTACATTGCTTCAATTCATTATTTATGTATGAAAAGATGGCAAAACTATTGTGGGTTTGATGGTGAGTTTTGATGCTTTGAAAATATTAGTGTTATGGTATTAAAATTTGCACTAAGTTTTTTATCCAAGTGGTGTCCAAGGCTGCTGACAGCTTCACCACAGTGGCAGCGGTGAGGAGAGCAGCACGGAGCACCCAAACGCAAGCAAACAGCAAGCCGGAAAGTGGTGTCGTCAAACAATGTGCCTATGTTTGACGACGGAAGTGCCAGAAGCCATAGACCCGACTCCCATTCGCCCACAGCCAGAAGGCGCGCTCGCTCTGCAGAAGAAATTGACGTATTTATAGTTCGGCCATTCAGAGAATGCGTTCCTGACACGTCGCGATTGAACTGACGACGTAACTTTGCAATGGCGTTGCAGTTACGATAAAAATATTTTTGCTGGTTGTTTACCGTTTTAACAATTGAGGAGCATTAAAACAACATTATTATATCAATAATCAATGAATGTAGTTACGTCGTCAGTTCAATCGCGACGTGTCAGGAACGCATTCTCTGAATGGCCGAACTATAGCAGATTATTCCGTATAACTCTGCAGAACGGCTCATCCCACTGTCTCTGGGAGGACGGGTTGACGGGTGGATCAGTATTCGGGCAGGTGATTTTCCAAGCCTCTACAGCCTCAGTCAGACATGGTACCTCGCAATTGGCCAGTGTGATAGGAAGAATTTTCCTGGTCAATTGCTCAGTACCATGGACGGAGGATATAAAGGCCGGTAGGCTAATACTTGAAATTTTGCGGACGCCAAGCCCTCCCATGCGAACGGGAAGAGTAGCCTGAATCCAGGCTCGGTCGTCCAAGGCCACATTTAAAATTGATGTTAATGTGTGTCTAATAATTTTGTCAAGTTTTTCCAAAAGATTTGTGTGCTTCCATAGACTGGAAGCACGCAAATAGTACGTTAATTTTGGGCCAAAACAACAATATCTAATGATTGTGATAGCTGAGTGCATGTTAATTTGGAGTAGCCTGTCCGAAATATGATTGAAATTTTGTATTTTATCATGAATAAAATTCGAGAATGAATTTTCAAATATTGGGGAACCGAGGAGACAAAGAGAACTCTTGTCAATTAATTTGATATCCGGGGCTATTGCACAAAATTTGGAAAATATGTCTTGTCTGTCTGTATTGTCCGTTACAAAGAGTTCACATTTGGAATAATTTAGATTTAGTCCTATTGCTTGGAATTTATTTTGAAGAAAGGATAGGTCTTTAAGAACAGTATCTACTTTGCCCCCCAAGGTTCCGTCATCAAGGTACCAAACATTGAATTCAGAATTTAGCTGCCGAATTATTGGGTTTATGGCTAAACTGAAAATCACGGGCCCGAGTGGGTCACCCTGCTGACAGCCAACAGAAGATTCTAAAAGGTTGTCCCGATAAAGTAATTTAGATGGGTGCCTGTAGCATTGGTAAAGAAAACTATAAATTTGGGGTAGCTCTTTTTTAGTTTCTGCTAGTAGGGTGTCCCTGTTAACTGAGTTGAATGCATTCTTTATGTCAACCTTCATTATGACCTCTCCTTTGCCACAATTTAAATAGGTCGACAACGCGTGTACAGCAGCCTCGCAGCCCCCTCTTGAGCCGTAACCCAGCTGAAGGGGCTGAAATTTTTCCGAACAACCCTCGTTATAAAATTTACAGCAAATCTTGGCTGCCATACGACGGTAAGTAGTGCCTACGGCGATTGGACGAATGCCGCCGTCCCTCTTGCGTAGAGCGCAGAGGTTTGCTCCATATAAGACGTCGATGACGGCCTCGTCCACCTTGCCGGATAGCATTAGGTTGACCAGGGCTGTAAGCTCCTTCAAGAGTGACTCACCAGCTTCCCCGGCGCTTGGGCAGGTAAGGTCCTTAAGGTGTTGCGGACTCAAGCCGTCGAGGCCGCCTGCGGAACCGCTCCTGAAGGAGCCTATTGCCGTGATCAATTGTCGACCTGTAACGATGAGGGTATGTAAATCCGGATCAGGGAGGTCGGGAAAAGAAAGGTCATCGGATGGGGCAGGGTGTTTGCTCTCCAAAGCGGAAAGTGTTTCTGGAGAACACGGTGCCACCACATCACTGCTGAAGAGGATCCTCGCTGCACCACTTATGTCACCTTCACTTAACTTGGATTCTACCAGGTGGGGGATGCTCCTCGAATAGGTAGATCCTGTTGTCGGTGATTTAGTGTCGAAATCTCTGACCGAAACATTACAATTATCTTTAATTTGGGTCGTTAAGGACTTTTTGGATGCCAAATTTTTTTGAATATGTAAGATTCTATAAGGGAAAGTGAGTAAGTTCTCCCAAGCACGTTGCGAGTTCTCCCGTGCAGCCAGGCGGACACAACCTGCCAAATGTTGAGCTACTAAACTCCTGGCGCCTCGGGGAACCCGCTTTAGGATTGGAATTGTGTTTTTGAATTTTGAAAGTCTTTTCCAAAACGGTTCCAAAGGTGTGTCGGTATCTGGGTTTGTCGGGGTTAGTGTGGGAGGAACTGCACTTTGGGATTTATGTGTCTTCCCAATGTGCACGTTCAAACCCCGCTTACCTTTAAAAAAACGTGCTTGGGGGCACAGCGGACATCTCAGGGCATCCAGAGATGTTGAAGATTGACAAGCACTTACACTCCCATCACCATTACTGTACATCTGGGTGCCTCGCTACTTATTTGTATACACTTATAACTATTGATTTTCCACAAAAGAATATTTACAATAATAAAAGTAACAAATCAAAATAGCACTCAAAAACACAAATAATCAAAATGTCAATTTGACGCAGTCGCGCTGGTTTCGGCACATTTCGGCGCGGGACTCACTGGCCAGCCCCGGCCGGCCAGTGCCGCGCCCCGGCTTCTCAGGCGGTAGCCTGCGTTTTATATAGAAGGTCCGATGCTTATGATTCTGAGGCTGTTATCGGACACGTATGCATTCAGTACCACGGAGACTCGGCCGTGCAGCAGTTCTACTGCGGCGCCAGCGTGTTCGTGACAGGCGGCTACGGATTCCTCGGCAAGCAGCTAGTGGAGGAATTCTTCACGATACTATTTCTCAATTTAATAAAAATTCTTCCCTTACAAATGACAGCTAATCAAAATGACAATCAAAATCAAAATCAAAATCAAAATCAAAAATAAATAAATGTAAATATGTGATAAAATGATCTATCTCCGATTCTTATTCAAGCACATTTATCCATACCTTTTTTTTTTCCGACGTCAAAAATCATCAAATGACCCCTCCCGCTGTGGGTTAGCAGCGGTGAGGGAGTGTCAGACTCTTACTGACAAAAAACCGTCGTGTTCCGTCATAGGCCTTTTATGTACCAGGGCCGCGGTATCTCTTTCGAACAACCCGCAGCCCCGGCAGGCCTTGGCCCTAATACACTAATCTATACCTATCCAAGCAATATTAAATTAAACTATAACTATAAAAATATGACACATTCTTCCCAAATCTTCCGTCCTCATAATATATGTCTAAGTGATAAAATTAAAGCTTAAGACGACAAAAGGTATTTCGCCTCAGCCTCGGATATGAACAGATTAATATTCCGCGGCGTAAGGCGAACTATGTTCAATATTGTGTGTGCGTGCTCGCGTGCCGGGGCACACCGCCATCGAATTAGTGATGACGCACCGTGCGCTCTAAGATATACACTGCGGACCAAGAAATAGGCAGAAACGGCTATTCAGAAAATCACCCAAAAAGCTGTAACATAATGGATTAACAAAAATGCTCTGTCAAGTCAGACCAAACCACGAAATACGGCTCAGCAGAAAATCAAACCAAAAACTATTAAGCACTGATTAATGTATGATCTGTCAAATCAGACCATTATTTATGTTCATAGGTTTTTCACAATCTTTAAGACGTCAATGTTTTAAGGCAAGATTTAAATTATTAAAAGATCAGTAATTAAATTATTTGTTGGCTAGTATTTTTAAAAATTGCGGCTGAAAATGATAATATTCTTTTCCTAATCTTTCCTAATTACTTTAAATTACTAAGCAAGTTATATCAGATTCCCTCTGTACACGGAAATAAATCATTTACGCCTTATTTCCTTTTCTTTTTGACAGCGGAGATTCTCAACATTTTGCTGTAATGAAAACTGCGCGATGACGACGTTATTGCTTTCTACAAGAGACGAGTCTTCAAGTTTCAGCTCCTAGAGGAATATGAGAGATTTAAAAAAAGCGTCTCTTGAAGTTCCTTAAAGGACAGGAATTTAAATTGTATACTGAAATATACTCATTGTATACTAATTTATATGTAAAACATTGTTGAAAGTTCTTCTAACCTACAGATAGATATGTGTTGCTGGGGAGTTTGTTGCGCCCCTTCTTCTTCCCAGCAAAATACATAGGAAGTGGTGAAGGGTGGTCGTTTCGGTGGCTCGATGATTTTGAATTTAAAATATAAAGTTTCAATTACATGTCATGTTACCATGTAAACTAAAGTGAAAAAAATTAAGAAAATAGTGTTAAAAATTTCAATGAATATAAATTAATAATAGTGTGAATACAAAAAAATATATTAAAAAAAAAGCGTGGGGTGCATGGTGTCAATAGTTATAAATATTTTATTGACAGATATAAGTAGAGTGATTTTCATTTCGATAATACCTTAAAAAGCACCCCACGCTTTTTTAAATATTTTTTTTTTGTATTCACACTATTATTAATTTATATTCATTGAAATTTTTAACACTATTTTCTTAATTTAAATTCATTAAAATTTATTTTCTATTTTTTAGTTCGGTTTTCTATAAAAAGCGTGTTTTTTAGTTTTTTTTTAAACTATTATTTATTTTCTACTTTTTAGTTTGTTTTAAAACTATTATTTGTTTTGTAGAGTTAAAATTCTCTTTAGTATAAAATTTGTCAATATTAGAGAAAACGGCTAAAGATAATCTATACATATAATAAATCTGTAAAAAAACTGTGTCTGTACATTGAATATATTTAAAAAATAATAATTGAGTGGGGTTTAGAAACAGTGATGGAGCACAAATCCAAAAAAAAAATTCTGTCTGTATGTCTGTATGTCTGTATGTCTGTATGTCTGTATGTCTGTTTGTTTGTACACGCTAATCTTCGGAACTACTGGACGGATTTCAATGATTTTTTCTTTGTTGTATCAGTATTAAGCCTGGTCAACATATAGGCTATAATTTATCTTCGAAACTTGAAGACCTGATGCAGAACACCAACAGACCAACAAAACTATAAGAGATACAAAAATGGTGCCATGGCAAAAATTGTTTCATGTGATGAGCATTTTCAGTTGAGATAATAAATTTTAAGATCTGGAACACCTGATGTGGAACCCCAAGAGCCCAGCTTCTCTGTACCATATACAGGTATGACGTTTTAGCAAAAGTTGTTCAATTTGATAAGCACTTTCTATTGACTAAATAAATTGAAGATCTAAAACACCTGATGTGGAACTCCAGGGGCCCAGCAAGACTATAGCATATAGAGGTATGACGTTTTAGCAAAAGTTGTTCAATCTGATAAGCACTCTCTAAAACACCTGATGTGGAACTCCAGGAGCCCAGCTAGACTATAGCATATGAAGATATGACGTTTTAGCAAAAGTGGTTCAATCTGATAAGCACTCTCTATTGACGTACATATAAACATCGAAGATCTGGAACACCTGATGTGGAACTTCAAGAGCAATACTACACTTGAAATGTATAGAAATTAATGTTATGAAATAGGTATGGTGAATCAAAAAAAGTAATAAGTCCGTCTTTAAGATAACCCTAAAATAATGGACACGTATTTTTTTTCTCTCTCTCACAAACAAATAATAACGAAGTTACAACAACATTATTATATCTCATTATTATTTTGTATGTCTCTTCCAGACCTCGGGACTACAAAGTTCCGAATTTTTGGGAGGCAAACGTGGGGCCGAAGCCAACACGCTGAAGCCCTTTTGAGACAACTTTAATGAAATGGTGACACAAATGACAAAACCGACGATTATCCCTTTAAACACTATAAAAATGAACCCAAGGACAATCCCCGGTGGACGTCCTTAAAAAAAAGACAATCCCCGGTACTGTGCTAAACTATTGCTAACTATGGAGGAAAACTACTTGGGCTATTGTGATGGGATATTAGTGGATGACAATGTATTAGGTACATGTAAAAATGGCAGGTGGAGACTCGCCACCTCACTTACTGGGCCCCCGGGAACCAGTCACTGAATAGCAACAAGAGGGCAACAGGGACATGAGCGGCTGAATGGTGAGGACACCTCGGCGGACTTTAAACGCAGATTACGCGCTCCCTGTGCTTACCATGAGGCACCTACCCTCCGAGCAGGGCTACTAATCCTGCTCTAGCGACTCCACTCTGGACGGCCAAGCCAAGCCAGAGACGTGAGACCTACCCCCGTCATAGTTCACTCCGACCGGCCGGAGATGGGGGACAGTATACTCTCCCTGGAGAACTCAGTATATATAGCCCCGCGGGGTCGCTACTCCCCGTCATCAGCCTCAGATGTCCTGCAGTGCCTATATCTCATTATTATTGTCGTTATTATCTCAAGAGCCTTTGTCCCAATTATGTTAGGGTCGACTTCCAGTCACGATGCAACTGAGTACCAGTATTTACAAGGAGCGACTGCCTATCTGACGTCCACAAACCGGTTACCCGCTCAACCCAACACCCCTTGGTAAGACTTATTGGCTTCTGACTACCCATAACGACTGCCAAGAATGTTCAATGACAGCCGGAACCTACAGTTTAACATCCCCTCCAAATAACGACATATATACATACGAACTTAGAAAAGTTGCATTGGCAGGCACTTGCCAGACCTGGAATCAAAGACGCACGCTCATACTTGAGAGATTGGTTCTCTACCCACTAAACCACCACGACTTTGTCATCTATTTAATGTTTTTTTACGCGGACTAATTAGAATCACTACTTTTATCCCTATGGTCACGTCTATTGCGGTTCAGTTCTCAGCGTTTTGTTTAGTCTGCTGTGCTTTTGCCGTTAAAGTACAAAAATTAAATATATGGAACGTTTCTAATGGTTATGCGTATTCCGCTGTTTTCAAGTCAACGGGCCCTTAAAATTCAATATCAGACTATTCAGATCTTTGATTTTGCTGACCCCGTAGTCGCTGGCATAAGGGACAGGATCCGCGTACGAAGTCGCGGGCAGAAGCTAGTTATAAATAAAAATTAACATCGAGTCCTGCCTTATCGACTGTAGAGAAAAATTATAGAAAATTTTAATTAATTTTCTTACCTTATCGACTATAGATAAAAATTATATAAATTAACAAAAATCATATTTTGCAAATTGAAAAGCCTAGAAGTCGGTGTCTAATGGAAGTTACTAAGTTAATTTTGCCACCGACTTCTAGGCCGATGCACCTAAAATTTGTATTTTTTTTGCTTTTTAGTGTTTTGGGTAGCCGGTTTAATTTTTTTTGTAAAAAAGTTTTTTATTTAAAGCTTTTCAGTGATACGAATAGTTGTCACTATCCATACAAGTGGGAAGTTCTCATCAATACAAAGAATATAAGTCCAAACGAGGTATTTTACATATTCAGTTGTCTAGTTCCCTCGACTTTCTCTGGTCTCCATCATCAGGTCAGCTCCCAACCTTCACTGTTGCATAGGTCTTGTCAATACAAATAATTTAAGCCCAAACACGAGGTAGTTTCCATATTCAGTTGTCGAGTTCCCTCGACTTTCTCTGGTCTCCATCATCAGGTCAGCTCCAAACCTTCACTGTTGCAAAGGTCTTGTCAATACAAATAATTTAAGCCCAAACACGAGGTAGTTTACATATTCAGTTGTCGAGTTCCCTCGACCCTCTCTGGTCTCCATCATCAGGTCAGCTCCAAATCTTCACAGTTGAATAGTGCTTTTAGGCGTACACCTGAGTGTCAAGTTTTTATCCTATGTATGCCTACAACTTTCGAAGGTTGCCCTCGATTTCTCAGGGTTTCCATCATCAGATCCTGATCTGATGACTATGGGACCAACTGGCAGCTATTCCGAGTCGAACAAAAAAAGAATCACGTAAATCGGTCTATAAACCTCGGAGTAATCGATGTACATACATAGAAAAAAAACATACCGGCCGAATTGAGAACCTCCTCCTTTTTGGGAAGTCGGTTAAAAATGGAATAATTTTATCAAATTAGTGTATTGTCATCGGTCCTCAATAAATCTACAAAGTTTGAACGAAATCTGGCCGTTTAAAGTGGGTCAAAATCGCGCCCAAAGAAGTCGGTTACAAACAAACATACAGGTGAAGCTAATAAAAAGCGTGTAAAAACGTAGTAACATTACCCAAGTATCGATTCTCTGTCAGCCAGAAAATAGGCGACTGATGAAATGTGAATTTTTCTCTGGTTGAAAACTGGCCAGAATAAAAGTTTGTTATTGGCCTACTTTTCCTCTTCCATACAATAAGGAGAACTTTTAATATAGAACATAATATAATATTTAACGTTCTCTTCGTGTACCATATGAACAGCGTAAGTTGAACGCGTGAGTTCGCATATTTCGCGAGAATTAGTAGTCTGTGATATTACTTCATCAACAAGCTACTCTCACTTAAGGCGACGAATTGGTCAACAATAATTCCATAACCGGCACGCGCATCTAAGGCGCCAAAAGGGGTCGGAGCGTCTGAGCGGGGTGAGGATAACAATACGCGCGCTAGCTTATAACTAAAAGTCGTAAGCGACAAAATGGTTTTGTAATTTTATTATTTAGAAATGATAATTTGATAAAAATTCCTTCTACGATTTTAAAGAGTATGTATATACTCAACTACTAAAAAAGTTAAGAGGCTTAAATCGGTCCCGTTTGCCCATAATATGTGAATCTCTTTTTAAAAAGAGGTATGTTTGATATATTTTTCTCTGTTATAAAAGTTACCTAATCATGTTTCTACGTCTAACAAAATAAGGTTTATATCGTGAACTTTCAGGTAACCAAGTTGTATTTTGATCCGTTTTGTATTTACTGAGAAAAATTGAGATCCTTGGCGCCAAAAATTCCAATTCGTCCTCTTAAGGAACGTGTATAATGCTTTGAAAAATATTAAATGTAAACTATACCTAATATTAGAAACAACATTTACCAATAACTTACTTTATTTTTCAACTTAAGTTACGTCATTCAGTAGGTATGTTTCCCTTGGCTGCTATTTGAAACTAACTAAATTACTTTTAATTAAAAAAAAGACAAGATAAGTTACTTACCCACTTTTTCTGTATAAAAACAGGCTTCGAAATTTTAAACTTTTAAAAATATACGAATTTAAGTATTCAGATATTACATAGGACAGTTATGTAAATATTTGCCTATATATAAACCTGTTATTATACCCTCGCTGTATACAAGGATAGGTAATTCTGTACAGCAAGCCGTCCCAAAACAAACATTATTTTTCATAATCACATGAACAACACAAAAACAAATTTAAAATTCATCACCATATCCCTGCCTTAATTTTTCAAAAGCAAGCGAAATATTTTGGCCGTTGCGAAATTAATAAAACCTTCATGCGTACAAAATAATATTACTTTTGCCACATACATAAAAAAAATATGAGAGAATTGTTCGATATTATTTTTTGCTAAAATCTTTTTTATTTCGTTATTTTTTTATTGCAAAACAGTGTTACTATTCAAAGGAGGTTGTATAAAACTCTCACGTCTATGGTGATTTATGGAGGCTTAGCTTTCCAAATAAATACGATCCCATACATCATTCGAGCATAGGATTTATTGCTTATTTCTCACCCGCCCCGACGAAACGATACGTTCATTTCAGGTCCCTTCATAACGCGTTTTTGGTCGAAAACTATGTTCGATTGTTATTGAATTTTTGAATTATGGCCGCGCCATTTGTTTGTTCAAAACTTGTGTAAGTTTTTTATATTTGTTTTTTATGATCATTTTTTGTTTCTTGCGCGTAAGAAGGGGTATTTTCCTCATATTACAGCTACTTTCCTCTACTAAAAGACATTTTTTGGTCCAATTTTATCAGCGGGCTTCACAATCACCTACTTGAAGAATAGTTAATGATTAGTATAGTACCCAATCATGTAGATTAGGATTATTCATATAAAAATTGTAACCACGAACCACCAGTTTTATGAACAATTTGCATAGGTACATCTACTAATTCGCAATAAAGCAACAAAATACTACCTATTGTGATTCTAGTAACACATTGTATTTACGTAGTGATTTACAATGATTGAATTTCACGAATTGAATGGAAATTGTCACTATTGTATTCAAAACTGAGCCGATCAGCCGGATGGCTGTAACAGTATTTATTTCATATTTAAGCTGTCTACTACGTTCGATAGACACACACACGAATAGTTTTATACCTATTGATATTCATGTTTGTGGTCATCGTCGGTCCGCCAATCATCCAGACTGTATCTCATGAACCGTTACAGACTGTTAAATATTTCACAGATGACTTAATAGTGTTGAAGCTACAATAACAATTACTGAAAACTAGAATAAAATAAATAAAATTTAGGGGCTCCCGTAATTTGATTAACGAATGTGATTTTTTGTCCGTTTCATACATAACAGTGCAGAGAGAAATAATTTCTTATTAACACCAGTACTTTCAACCTGAAAATAAAACCTCATTTGACACCCTCTACAACATCTAATTCATTATCCACTTCAATCTAACTGTGTACACAACACAGTTTACAGTTCCCTAAGCGTTTTTGTTTCATTATGATAATTTTCCAAGCGCACTAGATACGTGACCAGGCATTAGAACGTTCTGGAAGCGAGGATAATATCGGTGAAGCCGCATAATGAAAGGATTTAGCATTTCATTTGTATTAGCGGTGATAATCGGAATTATGTTAGTTTTGTGCAGGTATTCTATGTAAGTTTCATGAAGTTATTTCAAGTTTTAAGAAGTTCACTTCATCACACAAAGCAGCCAAGTAGGTGTATTCTTGTGTCTTCTAATGAACTAAAAGTGAAGAAAACGTAGCCTTATTTTAACAAGAAAATTCATCTATCACTTCGGTTTTCTGTCGGTATCATACCGGTCGATATTACGACAGTTGGATATCGGACGACTAAAACATTCACGATAATCTTCTAACTAAAAAAATCGGCCAATTAACTTAATTCCCAGACTGTTTAGTCTTCATTCCTCAAGTTACCACCCATTCAGTCGACAGTTTAATCATACCCCTACCATTAACAAGACGTAAAACAAACCACCCGTTCCTAACTACGTAACGTCCGCACTGCATACACCTCATTAGTTAGCGAGTAAGATAAAAAATTGCATTTCCCGCTGCACTTAGAGCCATGTGCTTGCCAGACGCAATTAACGACAGCGTGCGCTTACATTTGTCTTTGGAACGTTCGAGATGTTGGCGCCAAATGCTGGCCAGTAATGTTGCTCCTTTTTATGAATTGTTGTTTGAAGATAATGTTTTTTTGTTAATGCTAGTGAGATTTTTTGGTTTAGTTAATTAGTGAGCACTAATGTGTTATTTTTGCATGTAAGATCTCAGATCAATTTCTTTGATCTGATTGTAAGATATATATTCTAAAAAAACTTTTGCAAAAATTTCGACTTCTCTTTACGTTTCGCTTGACCTCTTATGTGTTAATATTATTTTGCGTAGCCATTAAATTAACGAGAATCACTTCATTATTCATATTCTAAACATGAAAAGCTTGATAAAAACATCTGAAATGAGCACTTCCTCTATATTGAGAAAGTCCATTAAAAAGCAATAAATAATTAACTATGAAACATACCTCCGTCTATACCTAATAACCACAACAGCAAATGAACTATCATCTCCGGGACTACAATGCAGTCACAGTCAGCGATGCAATTAAACAGCCGCCAGTAACAGCCATTAGCTTATGAATGCACTATATTGCAGACCATACGCCATTAGGTTTACTTAATGAACTTTTACGTGGCGACTATTCTATATTTTTATCAGTAAATGGGACACATTCGTGGTGAGTTAAGTGTTTCCTAACTAACCCTGTCAAAACTACGAATGACCCAGTAAATGAAGCTTGTGGATTACAACTATTCTATGAACAGTAAATGTAGTTTGTGCCACTATTCTATGAAAAATTAGCAATAGGCTGTAGAGTGATGAATGAATAGCTATATGATATGCAGCCTATTTTGACATGATGCACTTTCAATTTCGCGATGAAGTCCCCAAAAGTTGGTGAAGCGAAGAATTAAATTGGAGATCGAGAAAATAACGTAAAACTTGTTTAACTGTCATTTGATCAGGCAACTCCTGTTTTTTAAAACTTCGCAGTCGAAAACAGCTCTGTATTTCCCCTTTTGTCTGTTACAGTCCTAAACATACCTTTGCGCGGTTTACGAAACCCGAGAACAAAATAAAATTGAAAGTTCGGAAATCACCTTTTTGTTACAGTCGATAAAACAAAGAGGCAGTGGCGCAAAAACTATCCCAAAAAATTCCGACACCTTTTTTCGCTTTTTTCAGTTAGTACCCTCGTCGACGGCTACCTTCGAAAACGGTTCGTTGAACACTCTACACATGACTGTAATTCTGTGGAATCTTCATATTGAAGTTACAAATCAAACAGCTCGTGTTTGAGGGCCTTAATAATTCAATATTCCGAACATGAACTTGTTATTTCAAAGTTTGAGCCAATCGCTTCTGTTAATATTGGGCCTCGGAGGTTATGTTACTCATATGGTTGATAACTATGTTTTTGTAGTAAGATTAAGTAAAGAACAGTTAAATCAGTTCGGGGTATCAAATCCTGAAAATGCAAATTGTGGTCTAGTGGTTAAGGCACCTACCTTAAAATGCGGGTTCGATCAAGTCAGGCAAGTAGCAATGTAACTTTTATGAGTATGTATATCTGTGTATAATACAATTATTGTTCCTTAATATTTCGATAAACATATCTACTCAATTTATAGAAAAGAATGTTCATAAAACTGATCCAGTTACCAGCAAAATAACAGAGAAACTTTAATACGCTTCTAAAATTGTGTTTGCTGAGAAAAATAGGGACTCCTAGCGAAACAAGATTTCTTTTAAACTTAAGTTTTTTTTAAGTTTGACAATTGTGTTGTAGGGACTTCGATGGGTATAATGAACTTTTTTAAAGCTATTTTCTACATAAAATAACATATTTTCAAAATAGGGCCAAACTTAAAACTAAGTAGGTACACTTACTTATCTAACATTATTTTTGCAAATGACTTTCTCATCTGTGTATAACTTTTTCTTCACATCCTCTTTTATTTTTCGGAAAAAGATGATGTCAAGAAAATCCGAATAATTTATTATATGGAGTATTGGCTACGTTGCCAAGCTGGCGTACATGATAGGTATACTTCATGAAATATGCTGAACGAATTCAGCCACATCTGTGTGAATTCGACAACTCTATCACAAATTCACCTTCCTCAAATCCAGAACCCGCAATTCTTTCAAATTGGACGGTATTGTTATCTTCAAATATGTAAGAATTATCCTATGTCTAGTTTTAGTATATTTTGTATACATAGTCTGTATATGTAAATTTTTATGAATAAGACGTTTAATAGTTTGGAACGGATGGCTAAAGGCTATCTAAAACTAAAATAAATCTAAAGCTTTAACACATTTGTATACAATTGTATTTTGAACTTTCTTATCTCTGATTAATACTCTTATTCTAAAGTATTGCTACTGAAAAAAACCTGAAAGCTTCACTATTATGGTGTACTTTTGTTAAACAGCAATAATCTTTTACCACAACGAACATAAATCAACATTAAAAATTAAAACCACTTCACAGATTAAAATTCATCAGTGAAATATCGTTGTGACGCTAAATTACTCTATTTAGCTGAGTGAGAAAGTCTAAATATCTGAGCCTAAGTGAGAAAAGCTTTCAGGCTGAAAAGTGTTGCCATCTAAAATTCCTACTTTACGTGATATGCGACGTAATAGCCGTAATTTTGCTATCCGAGGCAGCACCATATGCAGCCCAATGAACGGGGTGACTAGGTACTCTATTTTACCGACCTGTGGAAAAAGTAGTTAAACATTCGTTTTACTACTCTAAAAAAGCCTTTATTAGCTATATTATTCTTGTGTTACATTTGACAGAAACAACTGGTAAATTAATTAAGTTCTATTATAAATATACGTACGAATGTTGATAGAACTCAACCCCTGGATAGATTTTGATGAAACAGTAATAAAAGCTTTAGCTCAATATCAGCATAACTTAATAGGATACTTATAGTTACGTGCGGGATACTGTTCCCTGGGACCCTGCGTGAAAACATGGTCGAAATCTACTTATTTATCACACAAGAAAACCACAACTTACACTAACAACCTTACATTACACAGCACCAGACAAAAACTTAAAATCCCTATCGCTTTCCCAAACAGCGGCCTATAAGTCAGTCACATAAAACAAGATAGCATCACAGTTTCAATTTATCAACAGTTAAAAAGGATTGTGGATGTACTAGCTGCAGGAAGAGGCTAATTTGTAATGCTAATCCCATACATTTGCCACGCTAAGTACGCTGTAAATCTGAACTCGTATCTCGTACGAACTGACGAGATACGGACAAACAATTTGGAGCGTTTTCTTAGCTGTTTGATATGGTGATGTTCGTTTTTTGGCTGGATTCTTTGTATGTATTTTAAATGGATTTAAATTGTTTTTTTTACACACACTTAACTTATATATGACACGCCAAAATCAAGCTCCCGTTTTAAGACAAAATAATTTTATTAAACATACATTTTTTTCTGTTGTTCCTTTCGAGCATGCATGTAAACCTATCCAAATAACCTAAGAAAGTATGTATGCCTAAATCTACAGTAAATTCACGTCGACAGTGCCATGAGCGCGTATCAATCAAATATCGAGCTCTTGGTCGCCAGGCCGACACCAAGAATTTAGAAATGTAATTTATTTCATACAAAAATCATTTAATTTTGCAAATGCATTTTTCAACTAATTCTGCACTTCAATAATAAAACAAACATATGTTAAGAGTGTCAAACACATTAGAGACACATTTACGCTAATAAAAATGTTATAAACGAGAGTAAGTCTAATGCATTGAGCCTAATGCACATCGTGTTTAGTAGCTAAATGACGTGAGGGCTAAAATAATCTAAAACATTACAGTCACATTGACGGGTTTGACATATACATTAAACCAAGTAACTCTTGGGTAAATGGCTACGTTTAAAAAATCTGTAAGGTTAAGCTGGTCTGCTTCAGAGTAAACCACGAATAATCATGATTGTTAAAAGCTTACCAAAATATAAAGTTTTACTTACAGCAAACTTACAGCAACTTACCTGCTTAGTGTAGAAGTACATAGGTAGGTACATAGAAATGCTATAGAAATGATACATAAAATCGATTTCACGCTATGGAATACCAAAATATCATACCTTTCCATTAAACACTTATTCCAATAAGTATAAGAATCACGCGAACAGTAAAAGTTTCTTACAGGTAAACTGCGAAGTTTTTCAATAACACTGAGCTTGGGGTCCATAAACAGGCAATTTGGACACTAACAGCCTAAAGCATTACGCCTTTTGAATACTTATCAGTGTCGCATGTACGATATCGGTATTCAACTGTTAAAGATTTTCCATTAAGCACCTTTAGGTACCTACGTTATGCTACCTTCCATTTCTAAATTGAGTAAAAAAATTCTAACTATAAATAGAAAATTCCCAGAAACCGGAACTTTTTTCAATGGCAAATCCTAAAAAATATCAAATAATAATGAATACTGAAGTAAAGGATGAAAATTATCATATGCTATTAGTAGGGATTTAATAATGAAAACAAGAAAATGACGCATTGGGATCTAAAAATGCCCATTAGAAAACACGAATTTCGCTCTCGAAACACAATAGCCAATTTTGGTACAACTACAAACATCTCTAAAATTACCCCTCTACAAAATATACTACCAGCTTTTCCACACAAAATAGACTGGTTGCACAAATTACATACCTAACACTGTTGAATCTTCATCTACGTGTTCCATTTCTCGCAATTAACTGCCCCATTTTAGAGAAACCGCGGAAAAATAAAGGAGCCATTTACTACTTCACGTCTTTCTTTCTAGAACTTTCTTTGAAGACAGTAAAGCATAATCCGTTTGTACTTCATACTGTGTGGGAAAAATGTTCTAGTTTTTAACACGGAGTATAGAAGAAATGGAGTACTGATTAGGTAGTTAAGTAATTACGGTCATTCGGGTCATTCATTGATGTTTTTTGTTTTTATTTAACAGGGCCGGCTATACGTATGTGACAAATAGTTTGAAGTGACTTTCGAGACTATGACATCAACTAGCCACCTGTAGTTTTTTCATTATGAAGAAAATGAACAAATTCAGCTTTATATTATTTTAAGTATACATTGAAATTTCATTTTCTTTCCTCGTGCAAGAGGAGGCCTGTGCATAGCAGTGGGACAGTAAAAAGACTGATGATGATTGAAGTGAATTTTTTTACAGGATGACATTATTACTAAGAAGCTAAAAATTCGGTCCAAAATGTTCAATTTCCTTGTTCAAAAGTCGCGTGTTGATTTTGGCCACATTGGTAATCCAGCGCTCCAGCACGCCACCTATTGCATCATGGCTGCAGAGTGGCAGCTCTCACGAACCAGCAGTCTGTCCATTACTGACTAAAAGCACTCCTTTTGTTTTAGTCCAACCGTGTATCTTTGAGTTTATCGTCCAATATTACGGATTTAAGACCAAGAGGTTTATTCAATTAGTATCGAGTGTTTCATCTGTTCCTAATAGTTTCACAAACGAATTGTTTGTGCTTTTAATTTCTTCTGTTGAAGACAACTACGTATGTGGAGTTATCCTGAGCGATAACTCTCATTTTAGAACCATTACCTATATAGAGACGAAATGTACTTCAAACCTAACTTCGATATTTCTACATTATAAGATTTATTTATGTAGACACCTACATTTCACAAAGGCAAAACTTGTACCTTCCTTTTATTAAATAAGCTATCCAAGTTCTGCTTCGTGATTTTTTTATCCTACAAGTTCCATAATTGGGTTATCTTTACTATTATCTTCAGTGTCAATTAATTTCAAGTTGAGAATCTCAACTTGAGATAGAATTTAACAAGTACCTTACGTCTTGAAATACCTGTAAATAGTCAATAATTATAATATCTACAAAAAATATCAGTGCCGACGAATAATAATATTCTTCAAGCAGACGACCATAATGAAAATTTTACTTCACAGTTTCAAAGTAACATTTTTAAGTGAGTAGACATTATGAATTCTAGAACTTATAATAACACTATTCTTCTCTCCAAAAACGCTGAGCGACGATAAATAATGCAGGCTTATATTTCGGCATTGACCTCGAAACTGCGTAACAACGTAACAGAAGTTGTGCTTGTTGCTCACAAAGTTGCTGATGTTATTACTGTATACGCACACTACAGACTAAACAGTTGACCGACAGTCAGCCGAGAGTTGGCCTGATGGTTGGAAGAAAATATTGTTTAAAGAAAATCAAAGGTTTTAGTGGAAAAGTCGTAGTGGCCTAATGGGTAAACCAGCCTCTCAAGTACGAGTGTGTGGGTTCGATTCCAGGTCAGACAAGTACCAATGCAACTTTTCTATATTTGTATGTCCTTTCTAAGTATATCTTGGACACCTATGAGTGTGTTTCGGTGTCATTGAACATCTTTGGCAGTCGCTACAGGTGGTCAGAAGCCAGTAAATCTGATCACTGGTCTTACCAAGGGTTACCCGAATGACTAGGTTGAGGAGGTCAAACAGGCAATCGCTTCTTGTAAAACACTGGTACTCAGCTGCATCCAGTTCAACTGGAAGCCAACCCCCCGCATAGTTGGGAAAAGGCTCGGGAGATGATGATACGCCCCATCAAACTATCGGTCTACAAAAAAGTGTGCAGTGTGTGGATACTCTTAGTGGGTAAATGATAATGTAATCATACCATGATACCGAGTGTTGCTTACCGGGAGATTGAGGATAATATCGTTATGATTAGGGAGAAATGTGATATATCTTCAACTACAATGGGATGGTATCTTCTTCTTGGTTCGTAATATCGCAGTTTTCGTTGGATGCTGAAAGATATAGCTATATTTTTCTTAATGGTTACC
Source organism: Helicoverpa zea (assembly GCF_022581195.2). Lineage (NCBI taxonomy): Eukaryota > Metazoa > Arthropoda > Insecta > Lepidoptera > Noctuidae > Helicoverpa > Helicoverpa zea. Next base: position 3,841,624 of record NC_061459.1, on the reverse strand, counting down.
TGAGCTCCTGATATTATTAGCCATTGCTTGATGTTCTACTCTGTTAGATATATCTAAGTAGAGAATCTGTTATTATAAGTTTACAGTCTTTAGGTGCTATCCGTAACGTATGTGTCTATTTATCATACATTATAGATCATCATCCTCCGAGCCTTTTTCCCAATCATGGGGTCGGCTTCCAGTCTAACCGGATTCAGCTGAGTACCAGTGTTTTGTTTTATTTATCATACATTATAGATGATGGACACATAACACATTCTCATAAGTAAAGCTCTAACCTCCCCACTCAGAGACATTTAATGGTTACTTGAGCCATTCCTTAGTGAAGGATTTGTATGACGTTCCGTCACTAAGGAGTGACTTAAGTAATCATTAAATGTCTCTGAGTGGGGAGGCAAGTACTAAGAACTAAAATTATCTTCAGCATATAACAGCATACCGCTACATGTAGCTATACTTAATTCCTAAAAACACGAAACTAAACGCCACAAGCCCGTGCAACGTACCGATAGCAGAACAAAGCTGTTATTTAAGTCTTACGGTCAGCACCGCAAACGATGTTTACTTGCGGGCTTCGTGTGGGAATTGCGGTGTAGACTCTACTTTACGTTTCAGCTGAATAGGGAAATCTAGGAATTGACGATGTGATAGAAACCCTGAAATAGTACTGAATATTCAATATTGGTGTGATGTAAAAGGTATCCCATTAAGTAACTGTTTGTTCATTTGATCGACACGGATCTGATTTGAAAAAAAAAAACGTTGTTATAGCTCCCCAAATTTTTTGATTGGCTCAACATCTTTTTACTGGATATCATTACATTACTACGTTTTTCGATCAAAAAGTGGTTAGCTGAACACATGAAGGTACCTACATATAATCCTTTCTCCCAAAGATTATACGATTGTAAAACTGGATTATTATTCAAACTTAGTATTTCAAAGAAATCGGATTCAAGTTTTAAATTTCCCCGGAGTAATTCCACTAAATTCATCTCTCCATATTTCTGTATGGTAATAAGAAAATTCAGCGTTCTCTATACTCATGACTTTTGAAAAATATATGAAACGTATATATTTTTCTGAAAAAGAATTTTGCATTCAAAAAGAAAACAATCCGGGATATAGAATTTTCAAATTAACCTATTTTTTTTTAATTTAAAAACATTTACATACATGATATCCGAAAACATGAACAGAAAAACTCCAAAAAAATACAATTTGTTTCAGCCGTTTACCGTTACCACTGAAACGGAAAAAACATATCCAAAATATAAATGAAAAACTTTACAGTACAAATATTGGCAATTTACTCAAACGAAAAGTCAGTATTAAAATGTTCCTACTAATACAGCTGAAAATGTTGAGGCTTCAGGCTACAGGACTAGTACGAATTGTTTCCAACGTTTATTTGTTGGTAAGCAAACTGCCAAGTCAAACTTGAAAATCGACATATTGAAATTTTTGGGACAAGCGATAGTTTATTTCACGCATACTGGTTTAAAATAAATGAAAATATGTTTTTGTTTGCTATATTAATACTTGAATACAATCCTTAGTTAAATCGCCATCAATTCTGATAGTACCTAACGTAGGTTTTGTAGGTAAATCAGTTTTGTTGTTTTGTAAGAAGAAGCCATGAAATCTGGGGTGAATTATGCTATAGAAAAATAGCATATTGCCAACAGAAAATATTTAAACTGTGATATTGCTGACATTCAGACGCCTAGCGGAATTTTCAAATAATCAATTATTGAACTTCGAAATGCCGATTTACATATAGTTATCGGCACGAATCTTGAGCTCTGACCTACATCTGCGTAGGAGTGATTTATTAGCAAAGAACCAATCCCGAGTGACGGCTATGACGCGAAGCACTGCGGGCCAATCACCGTTTTAGGGTTATGGCACAGTATAGCAGCACCGCAACAGCACGGCTCCACACCAGCATTTAAGTTGTCATTCAATTTAGAGCATTAAATCGTGTATATTATAATATATTTCGTAATGTCAATATGAAAAAGCCAACGGCGAGCAGTCAGCGCGCTTGCCACTACCACACAACTCGGCTCGCAGCCCGCGTGCTGCAAGCGAGCGGACCTCATGCGAACAGCGCGCCGACGGCATGCTCATTACGCGCCGACTCCGAGTCGGCAGCGAAACAACGTCATTACGTCGTGTTCAATCATAACTGTCTTAAAATAATATTGAGTTTGCGGTGATAGTAAGCTTACGCTTACGCCTCGCGGCCGGCGCGCGGACGGCGAGCTGGCACCGTGCGGACAACGCGTAGTTGCAGCCGTGCTGTTGCGGTGCCGCTATAATGTGCCATGACCTTTAGCCCGCCCCCGCGCCTCACTTCATACCACAAAAGGGACCCAATAAATTACTTCTGCGCAGATGAAGGTCAGAGCTCAAGATTCGTGCCGATAACTTTACCTACATTAATTTCGTTAAGTAATTAACAATTTAATATTAACAACATTATTTCCTCACTGTTTAACACTGAAACAACAACTGTTTTTCTCTTACATATCTGTAAATCCCTCACATAAACACGAAGCATTTGCTAAGGAGCTTACATTCAAGGAATCCACATATATTTACACAGACAGCATTAATGTTTCTGTCTAAGATCTGAGGGTTGCATGCAGTGAGGTGCATCAAACATTTGTGGATGATGCTATTCAACTGTTTTTTGGAACTTGAACATACACGTAGTTTGGATGGTTTTATCTCTGTCAGGGTAAAGGAATTATTCGAAGAGAGTTATCACGTCTCTCGTTTGTAAATAAGGGGCTCTTAAAGGAGCAAAAGTGGGTTTTAGTCATTAAATGTCTGGCACTCACTCTCGCTGCATCCATAGTGGAAGAAGTCATGTAATAATTTCCACATAATTTTTTTTATGTTATGTCATTTGTACCAATTGTTTTAGTAAGCGCTGCATCCATATGCAAATTTTTGCAGTGACAGATTCTTATCTGACTATGTACTTCAATTCTGTTCAGAGCCTATAATTATCACCATAACAATTTAGTAAAGTCCAAGACAAAAAAGACACAATGATACAGAAAACTTGCTACCAAAACTTGAAATCGTTAGCCTCCAAAAAGTCTTCACATCTGACATATCCGGGAACATCAAAAAGGTGCTAACTAACGTAACATTTTGGCGTGTTGGCGTTTATTCCAACTTGTTATCGGAGAGGGCTCGTTAAAAACTTTACCCTCACACGGCGAGTTACGTCGTTATCTCCGGACCTCGTACTACAAACTAAAGTGTCGTAAAAAATACTTATGTACTTACACTTTATGTTTTCCTAGTACAATGTAGGTGGAAAGTTGGCGCTTAATTTAGGAGGTTGTTACGCGGCAAAACTAATAACATTTTTTTAAACTTTTATAAGTAGTAACTGGTGGGTTGCTGTTAATTTAGGGTCATGATATTAAATACATATTTTACACTTGTATGAGAATTTTTAACTCCAAAATATCGTAAGCGTCTACATATGGTTAACCACGTCGCAAGTTTCATTCATGTCAAGAAATTATAATGTGTTCAATCATATCATTTTAACTTTTGAGAAGAGGAGACAAGCAATTTTTTTAATTACAAACGAAAATAGACTACACAAACCTTACAAGCAATTCTAGAAACATGAGTCTAGAAGATTATAGACAAAATAATCGAATAGAACTATACAATTTATCACACCGAAAACATCGAGAAATCTAACAGTATTGGCATTCTAGGCTGGTGAACACAATGTAGCACAATCAAGTATTCTCATTGGTAATAACAAGAACTATTCTACGGCAATACCCTTGCTGAATAAGTAATAGGTATATTTTGATACCTATTACAGATATTCATTTCTAGTTTATTTCATAGTAAACCCACTTAGATCAGCTTGTACGTGTTAACATTTGTTTTGTAATCGAAGAATTTTCTAAAATCAAATAAATATGTTCCTTCCTGGCTATGTTCATGTTATTTACATACTTATAAAAGTAGTTGGCACCTACACAATATGCTGTTCACATAACCGCCTGCCTACATTAGCATGCACGCAGTTATTACTTGAACCCATATTAATTTTGTTATTGTAATGAGTGTTAATTTAAAACACCATAAATATACACGTTTGACCCTTCGTCACCACATTTCTTACCCATTCACCACAGACATTCCTAGCGCGACCAATTTTCCCTGATGAATTTATAAGGGTGAATTTGGTGTAATAAAATTTTCTACCTAACGAAGTGTGCTTGACACGGGGTGTACGGCAAATTCGGTCGCCGTAACAAGTTTAAACTCGATTTCCGCGCCCAAAAACAAGTCATAAATCATAATGTTCGCCACTTGTTTGGACTTACAAAATAGCTATTTTGGATCAACGTTAGAGTAGCCGCCGCATACTGCAAACTTTTAGTCGGCCGATAGTTTGTTTGGGCCCATAAATCGGTATGAAAATACACACATTACAAAGATCAAGTATTTATCCGGTATCAGACTGACTGAAAACGTGACATGGAAACAAAATTTTATTTAAAAAGTAAAAGCAACTGTAGGCCGACTATTAAGTCTCCAGTTTATGGGTACTTAAGTTTTAATCAATGCTGGATATTTTGTGGCCTGATTAATTTTGTATTTCGTATCATTGTTTGGGGTTGTTCTGAGTGATGGCTGTTTGTTTTGTACTGTAACTTTTGTTATTATGATTAAATGTTTTTGCAAACATTTTTTTATTGAGTATCGTTATTACTTTTTTAACTTGTAGGTATATCTGTACTGGCTTAAGCTATTTAATAAATAAAACTAAAACATGATAGCTCACCCAATTAATAAGAGCCCTTATTAATTAAAGAACTTTTTCGCACAAAACGAATTCTTCAACAGTTTTATTAATGAAAAGATAAAAATAGCCTCCCATTTCCAAGATTAAATTGGAAACCATTGTAGATAGTATATTTAACTCAGCGAATTAAACTAACTGAATTTAAAAAAAGTTTATTCTAAATGAAAACTGTAATGTATCAGATTTACTACGGAAGTTATTTTGTCCTTTCAGTTTGCGGTAATTAATGGTCACCCTATTTACGACTCTGTTCGTCCACCGAGTGTTTCTTTTGTGAGTGATGACCGTCATTTGTCATCGGTTTTGGGATATTTATTTTATTTTCGCAGTGTTTTATCTTCTGGATGGATGGGATTTAGCCGGTTGGTAATGTAAACTGGCCGATTATACACAGAACAAAAAAGGAAAACAATGAATAGAATTTCTGAACTCGCGCTTCCGCTGATTGGCCAGTAATAAATAATATTGGTATGTTATTTAAAATGTGCGTATTATGTCGGAGTACAGATAACGATTGTTGACTAAATAAAAGTTGTATTTAATGTCCGCCACAGTGTCTTTGCAGGCCCGCCGCTAGCTGTTTGTTCGCCCGCGTGCAAAACTGATTATGCCGCCCTACTACTACATATTATTATACTGGGTTTTGTCAAAAAATATATAAAGGGGGGGGGGGGTCCGGACGGACCCCCCCGGCCATTCATATCCATTTTACTTGTCCAACAGAAAAATATATATACATACCTACACCGCTCTGATTGCAGAAAACCCGCCTACTTTTGGATACATAAATATTGCAATACATAACATACATTACACATAACTTTTTATTTACTTGAAATGTTCTAAGACTAAGAGTAACCTAAGAAGTCCTGGGTTACCCCATTAGCAAACTAAGCAATTGCTTAGGGCATCAATGCAGTGCAATCATATCCCAAGTGGCCCCTATGTATACGATATACGTTAGGTACCAATATAACGTATATCAAAGTGCTTAAAACAGATTATGAGTAACTTAAACTAACGAACTTCAATATCTATAACAATGCTTAAATTCAGTAAAATATTATTGTTATTTATGGTTTTTGGTGAGTTTCCCGTTGAAAAAGTGAACGTATAAGACACCTTCCGTATGTAAGGAAGCGCGAGCGAAGCGAGCGCGAAAATTTTTTAGTCTAAGGACATAAAACAAATCAAAATCACTGTAAATTAACAAAGCAAAGTCAAAAAGTAAGATATGCACAGAAAGGAAATGCAAATGTATATGAAGCCGCGAGCGAAGCGAGCGCGATTTTTTCCTTTTAGAGTTTTCATGAAGTAAACATATCATAAAAAGCCAAAGTGAACAAAAAGCTATAAATTATTTAAATTCGGAACTGAATGCCTCAACAATTAAACAAAGATAAATTGTGATATCTGACATGGAGCCGCGAGCGCAGCGAGCGCGAATTTTTTTGGGGATGCAAAGGGTGAACCCGTCAAAATTTATAGGAGACGACCAAAGCGAGGGCGGCTTTTTCTGAAATTTTATTGCAAATCTACTCATCTATTATTAGTAAAAATAGTTTTATTACATAATTATGGTTTAATTTTGCCGCCCCCTAAATAGTGCCGCCCGGGGCATTTGCCCCAACGCCACGCTAAAGGTTGATCTTAAATCGTTTTTAATAATTTTTAATTTTGAAAATGATCTTTCAATAGAAGTAACTGAAACCGGCAGTGTAAGTAATATTCTTAGCGCTATTGCTGTGTTCGGAAATATTGAAATCAAATCATTGGTAGAAAGATATTGTATTTTTTAAATATTACGTGATAAGTCGCTCGATTTGCCGCCCCCTGCGGTGCACGCCTTGCACGCCCGCTTACGGCGGGCCTGTGTCTTTGCCTTAACATAATACACGGGTTAATATAACACTTGAATAAGGGTTGCATAACACTTATCATATTATGTTGGTCCATTATGCTGAAAGAGAACATAAACATTAAATCACCATTTTCATTTTTTACTCAAATTAGTCAATTTCTTATTTAATTCAATCACTGAAAAAGTACAAGACATTTTTTTCATGTGAAAAATATTGGCGATGAAGATTGCTATGTCATTTGTAGACGTGCGAGCATGCATATTTTATATGTTGACAAAGTGCACGCTTGTTTTCTCAATCTTAATCAAAATGAGTGGGGAGTGGTGGCGTCCACGGCCGGTTTCGGCCACGGCGGCTGTTCTCACTTAAGGAGATCAGCCAGCTGCGCAGGACATATTATAGTGCACAAGCATTTGCGCAGACATAAGTGCACTCCCTATTCCTTCACTCTCATAACCCGATGGGACGGCAATCCGACACGACCGGAAAGAGATCAGGCGCAGGACCGACATTTACGTGCTCTCCGATGCATGGGTGAATCAATCACCAACTTCCAGACTACGGGCTGCTTTGTGAAAGTTTAAGAAAACCCACAAAGCGATTTCGGCCCGACCCGGGAATCGAACCCGAGACCTCGAGTGCAGCAGCCGCGCTTGCGACCACTAGACCAACGAGGCAGTTTTTTTTTTTTTTTAATCAAAATATTATTCATATGAAAACATTTTAAATATAATTGAATTGACTGCTCATAAAAAAATCTAGCAAGTGAAGAACATAAATGAATTTACTTACTTTAAGATATCTGTTAAACAATGTCTAGATATTGTTTTTTTTTAGGTAAAGGTTATTTTAACGTTATTTTAAACAAAGTTATTTTTTTGTTTAATAGTTGTAAAATTACACAAAATCAAATGATGTGCGATTTAAGTGATTGAAATACTCACATACCTTATAATAAAGAACTCTGTACAAAAAAAAAAAGAAGTCATTCCAAATCCGAATTATAGATGGCGCTGAAACCAAATACGAATCTGTATCCACTTTTTAAACTTGGAACTGTATTATGATCATCCAATAAACCTTTTTGGATAGCTCTCAGCATAATAGGAGTGGGCCCGAGTGTCCCGGGCCTCTTACATTCCTCTACAGTCTATGACGAACAGCAAATCTTGTTAGATAAACATTGAAATAGGTCTCCTGGAGACCTTTCGTGGAAGTAGCGGTTGGGATATTGTTATATTTTTAGAAATATTTTATTACGTGATACTTTGTGAATTGTGTAGGGTTATGATCTTTGGATTATATAAGGTGCTTTAATATTACCTGCCAGGACTTGAATGGAGGGTAATATTGCGTTTATAGATTAAGTACAATAGTAAAGATAAATAATTGATTATTTGTCATATTTTTTTCATACAAAAAAAATAGGTATAAAGACTTAATTTATTAGTTTAAAACCATCCAGTAGAGTTGCGCGTTGCCACTCTTGCAGAACAGATAGGTATAAAGAGATAGCACTTGTTTTCATTGACGTAGCGACACTACGCGCGTAATTTGTGAATCACGTTTTGCAGAGTAGAGCCTATGTTAATTTAACTTGTTTACTGTCTCAAATTGAATTGATTGTTCCGGGGAACGAAATTTCTTCACTATTGTAATCTATTAACTCGTCAATACTACCCCCCATTCAAGTCCTGGCAGGTAATATTACCTAAAGCACCTTATATAATAAACATATTGTATTTTTTATTTTATGAAATATACCTTCAGTACAATGGGGCCGTTAATACTTTCGTATACTAGGTACCTAAATAAAAATCCCAAAATGTACAATCATTAAACACACAAATGAGCCTAATCTACAACACTAGACATACCTAATCAGCTTTCGAAACTGGTCAACAAAACCCCACCACAGGTATCTGTCCAAAAACTAAATAACAACCACCAGATTACCAAATCCAAACTCTAGCACAATGATATAAGACTGCAATTCAAATGGCAGCTACAGTAGATTTATCAAACGAATCCGTCCGGAGCGGGTTATTATTATTGAAGGTCATTCACGTTTATAAACACTGTTCTTACAGTCATAGTATAATCGTCTCGGAAGATCATTCGTTTCTCTAGTGATCAGTCACTAAATATCGTTGTAATCCCATATTCAGTCAAAATTAGGTACTTATTATTCTGTGTAATAAATGAATGAAAGTGAACGGTCGATGATACGATTTTAATCGCAGATTCGTCGCGAATTGTGTGTGTAACAGTGTATGAACAGTTAATATTCCGATGTTGAAGTCTCTAGTTGTTTACCTGTGTAATTTATCAAGTGTAGTGTTGTTTTATATTATCTATCATTCAAGTGACACGTAATTTGATAACAAATAACTGTTGATCGCGTTATTGTGTGAACAACTCTAAAATGATGCAGACGACGAAGTTTAAGCCGCTATTTAATTTAGCGGCTGTAAATAAGGAATTTATAAGGTTAGTTTTATTTTTGTTTAACCTATTTAATTGTTAAAATTTAAGAAACAGCCTAGACGATCAGTTACATTGGGAAATATAAGGATTTGTACGATAATGATAGCGTAATGTTTTGTCTAGATGGCGCCTAAGCGTGTTGCTCAATGAAATGAGCGCTTATTAAATTCATTAAATGTAAATAACAAATCGTTATGTGTTGTGCGTAATACTGTTATGTCTAGTTTCCTGTATTATGACTTGATCGATATGAGCAAAACAAATATCTACAAAGGTAATGTGCAAACAAAAGAGAATAACATTTATGTAGGTATTTAGTAAAATTGCCTTTTTTTAAATAATATTAAGGAATCGTCTGTTATTTTTTTATTTATTTATCTCAAAAGCAACAGAGCTACCTGTACCTATATGAGAAAGATTATAAATGTAATATCTAATTTGTTTATTGGTAAAAAGCGGTAAAAGTTGCATTTTTACAGCCAGTTTCTTCATCAAAAGTTAAAGCCAAAGTAAAAGTCAAAGTAATGCCTAAAGTAAAAGTAACGGTCAAATTCAATTTTTCTATTAGTTTTGCTGTCACTTTAGCCTTGAAAAAACGTATTTGACCGTTACTTTTACTTTAGACATTACTTTAACTTTAACTTTTGATGAAGAAACTGGCCGTTAGTCCGCTAGTTTATTTTAACTTAGGTTTTTAGGTATACGTTTTTTGGTCAGTAATTATTTTATGTTTATTTAACTTTCGCTCGAAGTTAGACATGCATATTTCGTGGTTAAGGAATAATAGGTAGAGGCATAGTAATAAATTAAGTAAATATTTAAATACGTTGATAACAAGATAAGTATACATACCTACCTACATGTATTTCTATTATCTAAACATATACAAATATAAGAAACCTATGCTTAGCAAGGTATATCATCTATTCATTTTATTTAGTAAGGCTATTTCATCTATGCATGACAACACTAACTAGAATATATTTGGACAAACACTTACATAAATTATACTGTTACTGCTCTACATGATAAAAAAATTACTATAATACCTATGACAGGATATATCCGTAACCCGAACTCGCTTTTGCGTCTTCGATTCTAGCAACAGAAAAATTGCCTCTAGAACACGTTGTACATTCAATAGCAAGTTCGACGTTATTATCCTGAAGATAAAAACAAAACAAAGAACACAGTCAACAAAGAAACAAGTCACAAAATAAACAACTGAGTACAAACCTCAGAAATCTTATCTCACCAGACTTAATATAGTAGGTATTATGTTTCTATTATGCCTTAAGTTATTATTACACCTGCTCTTGATGTTATCTAGGTACCTATAAATAAAATCTACTTGTATCGATAAAAACAATTCATCTTATCACCAGGATGTGATTGATAATATCGATAATTTATCACAATAGAGTGGAGTTAAAAGTACCTACTTAGCTAAATTAGAGCATGAAGCGGGTACAGATAGAGTAGAAACTACATAGTCATCGATATCGGGTTTAACGAAATACGTAACATTTATGACTACACCCAGTTACTATATTAGAGAAAGAAACAAAAAAATGATCTAGATCAAAAATAGTCAATCAAATTCCAAAACGCGTACTAACCTCTAATCTCGGAGATCAAAGGCACAGCACGAGGTGAAGGGCGGAAGGGATTTTGACGTTTTAAAAGCTATTTTCGCAACCACCATTAATTTCTTATTGATTTTTCCTGGTGTAAGTGAATTAGAACGAGATGAGATATTAATAAACAATCTTCCTATCGTTTTCAGAACAGTAGCAGTCGCAAGCCCTGCGGTAAAGCCAACAGACACCAACTTGAAATCATGGAGAGAGATTCCTGGACCATCGTCTTTGCCCATCATTGGGCAAATGCATCACTTCTTGCCCGGAGGTGAGAAAAACTTGAGACAAAACCTCGTATGATTATAATTCCTTCAGAATAGTCGCTTGGTTAATGATTATATCTAAAAATAACAAACAAAATATAGTGTTAAATGATGAATAAAGATTACATGATGAGAACTATAAAATTAGAGATTACGTAGTCATTTTATTAATGAATACTTACATAGACACAATCTGTTGGTTCAGGACTGCTAACTTTATAATTTGCTTTGAACAAAATAAGTATTGTGGAAAATGACGACCACATAATAAGCAGTATGTACCATAATGATACACAGTGAGAGTACAGTAATGATACCTTAGAAATATCTCTTTGGATTTATTTCGTACGCATTTAATACAGTAGAATTAGGAATTTAAATATGCACACATACACAACCATAATTACAATGTTACTGTTATACTTCAAGGCGCCCTAGAAGGCATCGAAGGACCGGAGGGCACCATGAAAATCTTCGCAATGTACGGCCCAATCGTGAGGTTCGACCCCATGTTCGGCAAGCCGGCTATGATCCTCCTTCAAGATGCTGAAGCGTGTGCGCAAGTGAGTCTGTCAATAACTTGTTTCATAGTGTCCCAAGTAATTGAGATGTCTTCATAAAAACTACACATACACAAAATACACAATAGACAATATATTTTTACATTAATACATAACTCAATACCAACATTTCTAAAACTTCTGACGAGATACGATCATCTTCACACCAAACCACATCGAAAAACTGGATAACTGAATTGTAAACCACTCTCAGGTGCTGCGAAGTGAAAACTGGCTGCCCGTTCGTCCAGGATTCATGTCCCTCGAATACTACAGAAAAGAACATAAGAAAAATAAAACACGCGTTACCGGACTTATTACTGAGTAAGTTGATGTAACGATATACAAGTATAAGTATAAAGAAAAATTCTTAAATGAATCAATATAAACTGTTACGTATTTGCTTGCAGCCACGGCGATTTGTGGAAAGAGTTCCGGTCGACGGTAAACCCCATTATGTTGCAGCCAAAAACAATAAAATTGTACACGAAAGTACTTGATGAGGTGGCACAGGATATGATTGTGAGGTAAATATGGTTTCTTAAGCAACACATAATAAATTAATTAGACACTAGGGATAATTCCACTTATGTCTTCATCATATAGCTGTTAAAGTTTGACGATCTACATTTGTACCAGACGATACCTTTTGTAGACCGTCACTATAAGGAATCTCAAACGGTCATTAATTCTACGACAAACTTAACCTTTGCTCAAAACATTTTCCAGAATGAAAGAGAATCGCGACGAAAAGAACATGATCTGCAACGACTTTGATAAAGAAATGAACCTGTGGGCACTGGAATCTATCGGGACAGTCGCTCTTGGCTGCCGACTGAACTGCTTTGACCCGAACCTGCCTGCTGACTCTCCGGAGTGGGAACTGATCCAATGTGTCCATGACCTGTTTATAACAGGGAACGAACTTGACTTCAAGCCAAGTCTTTGGAGATATTTTGCAACCCCCCTGTTCAAGCAAGCCATGAAAAATTATGAGCGTCATGAAAAGTAAGTAGAGTTGAGTTAGATAATTCCTGACATAGTTTCCGACATTGTAAAAATGGTTGCCATAAATACTCCTATTTTCAGTTTAACGAAACACTTCATCGAAAAGGGAAAAGAACAACTAAAGAACAAATCTGATAGCGAGAAAGGAGTTCTGGGCAAATTGTTGGAAATCAATGAAGAAGTAGCTCACATAATGGCCAGTGACATGTTATTCGCTGGTGTAGATACGGTATGTATAACTTATAATAAACATGATACTGTTTTTGACAAACTTAATGGCGATTTGAAATATTCCGCGTGTCACTGCCCAGAAACTATTTTTAGATATTTTCATATCTGAGTAGATGGGGTTGTAAGGAGTATGAACCACATACACTTATGCTAGGAATTTATACTTCGGCCGTTCAGAGAATGCGTTCCTGACACCTATCAGTTAGTCACGACTAGTGATGGGCACAACATAACACTGAGTTCGTTACCGTTCCTTCAAAATGAACCGCCGCATTATTTTAAGATTATTTTCGTTTTAAATTGGCGGAATCATTTGTTTTATATTTTAGTTATTTAAGTGGAAACCAAAAAAAGGTAATATTCATATAATAAAATTGTTTTATTTATTCTTTGTTACAAGTACATTGAATTGAATGTGCGAACAGAATATTAATCAGACTCCGATTTGCTTGAGGAGGTGGTGTCTTCATCATCATCTTCGCCTACATGTATAATTATATTATTATCAATAACAGAATCAATCCTGATATCTCGGTCTAACAAAAGCCGGGTAATCAGATAAAAACAGATCGAAAACACTTGAAAAACGTGGTCTATGCGCACGAAACGACAACGGACGACTGTTTTAGCGTCACAAAATGGCGGCCCATAACGCCATTTGGGGTTACCATTTTTAATCTAAGTATAAAAATGCGGTTTGGTCATAGTTTTATTTTTATATTTCATAAAAGTTATAATTAAGTCTTATAGTCCATTATTTTCCAATTCTTAAAAAGAAAATCAAAACGTATTATTTTATATTATAACTGTATAAGAACAGATTACGATACTTGCCTGTTATTTTTAGCACAGCACTACAAAATATAAACCGCTGACATAACCTTGTAATAGCGCAGTATAGATTTAGAAAAATATTGTTTACCAAGTTATTTGACACTCAGTTTGGCACAAAATTATAACATTCATTGATTATTGATATAATAATGTTGTTTTAATGCTCCTCAATTGTTAAAACGGTAAACAACCAGCAAAAATATTTTTATCGTAACTGCAACGCCATTGCAAAGTTACGTCGTCAGTTCAATCGCGACGTGTCAGGAACGCATTCTCTGAATGGCCGAACTATAGTTTCATTCCGCCATTAAGTCTACCGAGAACTATACTATAACTGAAACAAGTACTTCCTCTAACAAAATATATTTTACACAGGCGGCCAACACAGTCACAGCTACTCTCTACCTTCTGGCAAAGCACCCAGACAAGCAAGCCAAATTGAGGGAGGAAATCATGTCCAAGTCAGAAAAGAGACCCTACCTAAGGGCTTGTATCAAGGAATCCATCAGAATAATGCCAGTTGTGTCAGGAAATATGAGAATGGCGACCAAGGAATATAATATTATGGGCTATAGGATACCGAAAGATGTAAGTTTATTTGTGACTTTTTCGGTAATAATTTTCAATTGCTTTTGTTTCTATTTTTTTGCACTATGATTGTCGCTTTTGGTTGGATGGATGGATGGACACTAGCAGATTTTCCGGTCTGTTTTTCTGAGTGGATCTTACGGGTGATTCAAGCAAACTATTGACTACTATACCTATTCAAATAACATAGGGAATCTGGTGACAAGATTATGTTACTTAGAATATGTCTCGCATAAAAAACCCGAGTGGAAAATCCGCTGGTATCAGATCTTCTACATATTGACAGATGTGATGAAATAATCAAAATAATGTCTAGCATGTACCGTACAGATAAACAGCAAGTCAACCTACCTCAACCTGTCAAATTTTTCAATAGATTTTCAACCTTATCACAATAATGGAACGTTAAAGTTCGATTGGAAAAAAAGAAAAACCGTCGTACCACAAAAACTTGTAAACGCCTGTTAAACACTTATCTAAAAAAATGACAGATTACGACGTTGAAATAAGATCCGTTTTGCAGCCACACTTTTATTAGACAAGTGTTCAACAGATGTTTAAGTGTTTTTAGTAAGGCTGTATGAATTTAATGTTTGTTCTCCCAATTACAGATGCACGTTGTGTTCGCACATAGAGACATGTCGTTACTAGATGAGCACTACCCGAGGCCCCGGGAATATATCCCGGAAAGATGGCTGGCCAGCAAAGACGACCCTTTGTACTATGGGAACGCTCATCCATTCGCACACGCGCCTTTTGGCTTCGGAGCTAGAAGCTGCATAGGTATATTTTCTACTTTATTTTGGAACTTATGACTCTCAGCAGAGTATCTGATAATAAGTGAACAATATCCCGAGTCAATATAAATCCAAAATTTCTATACGGTTTTAAATACGATGTGATTTAGAGTGCTAAATAAGTCAATAGATATTATAGATTAGTAAAAATAATAGGTGTAAATTCTGCATTCTATAGCAATTTTGGATAAATTAAATTGCATTGCAACACAGCAAACCAACATTCTTTCGACTTCAAATTGATAATTGTCAATTAATGATTTTTGGACTCTTGAATATTGACTGATACCTAATTTCCAATGTAGTAACAGTCACCATCAGGTTATAAAATAGGTAATGTAACATTACCTACAGTCCTTAAAAAAAAAATTATACAACATAATTTTTCCCCCTTATCGTTCCCAGGTCGTCGTATAGCTGAACTGGAAATGGACACATTTGTGGCGAGACTAATAGAAAACTTCCAAGTGGAATGGTTTGGCCCCCCGCCGACAGTACAACAAGCGGCCCTCAATTATATCAAGGGGCCATACAACTTTATATTTAAAGACGTGTGAATAAAGTTCAATTTTAGTTGTATTAGTTGTAATCCTCGGTATAAGGTGATACGCTTTTATTTTAAGTATACGGGCTTATCGTAGACAAATTCTTTGTTGGCACTAATTTCCATTAACGATATGATACCTTAATGTCTGAGAGATAGAATATTGTTGACAATAATACTAGACAATGCACAATAATGTGTTAAGGTATATTTTAGAAATGTAATAAGAGCCTTTGAGATTCGAAGTCACAAAAAAAAATATGTAATATTCTTTTTTTTTTAGAAGCATAATAGGAGTTAGGTGGAACCGTTTACCGGTGGAAGCATTTTTATAAACAAAAAATTACGATTTGGTTTTTTAACATTGTTATAAAAATAATGTTAATAAAACTTATGACATTAGAGAAGGCTTGTGTTAGGAATATAAGAATAGTGGAACAATGACGATACAGTGATAATATCATAATAGATAGATAAAATATAAATAGTAGAGCTATTTTTGCTGTGATGTTCTGGTGTACCATCAATTTTAATTGTAAACATACTTATCATAAGCATTGTTATAATTTTTTAGTAAAAAGGGTCATAAATATGCATTTCGTTTGTTTTAATAATATTTCATACGAATATAGAAACAATCATAAAATGTGAAATTATATTTGATGTCTGTGAAAGTAGTGGTTTTGTGAAATAGCAATGCCAGTATCATAGAAAAAAATAATATACGTTTACCCACAGATAAAATATTTAGATTTTATACATTTTTTACATTGCCCCATACATTTTTTTTTCACCACAGTAGGTTAAACTTAAGTGATAAGAAATTAGTTCTGTGCAAATTTAAACAAAAAATTGTATTTCTTGAATACAATCTTGTTTTTGATAGAAAAAATACTTATTAATGAGTAAAGTAACCATCCACGAATAATTTGATGAAAAAAAAGTACTAGAAAAGGATTTTTTCATTACGATCTGCTTAAAAATCTGTTTCAAGGTAGAGATTTTTCGGTATTTCGGAAAATTTTGTAAAACTGTAAATCCGTAAGATTTTGCTGAACATATATTGTGTTGTATTGATAGGTAGTGACCCAAGCTATCACCCCCTGCAGTATGTCGTGCTATTTACTGGACACCCTGTATATGTTGCAAAGAGATTCAAGATTTCCCTCTGCTTGCGCAAACAACTTTTAGATAGATAGACACTTAAATTCGAGAGCAA
Source organism: Helicoverpa zea (assembly GCF_022581195.2). Classification (NCBI taxonomy): domain Eukaryota; kingdom Metazoa; phylum Arthropoda; class Insecta; order Lepidoptera; family Noctuidae; genus Helicoverpa; species Helicoverpa zea. Next base: position 3,824,733 of record NC_061459.1, on the reverse strand, counting down.
TAGTTGATAAGAGACTTTCACACCGAAGGTATGAATATTATTCCATACAATTTCATGATTCATTCATTAAAACACGTGCTATCCATTATTTAAGTATGTAGTTACACGTGATGTGATAATTAAATCAACAAGAGGTATTTAAGTAATTGTTTTCAATAAGATTTACATGTGAACGACAAAGTTCAACATACTGTTTAAATAAGTTTAATTACAATTGAAACCTAAACATTTTTGCATAAAGAATTAAATATTCGGAAATAAATACTACAATTTATAGTCTTGCTCAAAAACTCCATTATGAATTAATACCTACTCATATTAGAAAACGGAAGAGTTTGAAGAGATGTTTTGAGTGCAAAATAATATTTCAGTCTAGTCCATTTATTGAGAAAGCCTATTTTATCAGAGTGCGCATAGTTCCACGTTATGGGCAAACCGCTGTTGGATACGACTTTTCTGTAAAATCTTCATAGCTTGAAGATTTTAAAGAAAAGGTGCATTTTCTATTTGTGAACAAGTGTTTGGTACCACTATCTCACCTGATGGTAAGCCAAGATGAGGTGAAAGATAGTGCCCATTAGCCCAGAAGTAAGCTATTCACTCTTCATTTAATAGTACCTACGTCTTTAAATGAAAAGAAAAAAAGTGAATGTCAAACTCAATCTTGCACAGTCGGATAAATTACATAAATCAAACCCCTTTTTCTGCCCTTAGGCATATAAACAAAGTTCAATAGAAAGCGATACAAAGACATTTCGTAAAATCGTTTAATCTTCATTGACTTCTATCAAACGGGGATGAGATTATTCGAAATAATTAGAAGCATTCATTACTGCTAAAAGACAAAATACTTCCCTTTTCACTGCTTATTAATTAAATTCTTTGGATTAAATAAAAGGCGTCTTTATCTCACATTGAGAGCATTGTGTATGAAATACCTTTTGAAATCTATTAAGCATTGGATTATTGCTTTATTATTGAATTAAAGGGTGTATTAATGTATTCTTATGTGTTGAAGATTCCGGATGGTTAAGGAAAGTACTTACTTATATTTTACTGATGCAGACTGAAATTGGACAAATTAAAAACCTAACAAAACCTACGCCTTTTTAATCTGTACTAGGTACATAAAAATTCAGAGTACCATCTAAGAAGGAATATGTATAAACAAGAAATAATAATAATGCCTCCAGGTAACTTCTGTTCCAGCTAAAACTAGGCAGTAGGTACTTGACTTAAAAACAATAGAGAGTAGCTTAGCATTCCACCTTCTTAGAATGAATGGAAATCTTTTATGTACACAAACACGTGGCTTTCTTTTCTGATTATCCAACAGCGTAACAGTTTGAAGAATCCTGGACAAAGCTTTTGAGTAAAAGCTTAGAGCATATAACTTAGAAATCTCTGGGCGAATAAGTCTTCCAAAATAAGAGAGATTTCTCAACCCTACATAGTCTTAGCTTAGCACATACTTAGCTTATAAAAAAAGAAAGAAAAAAAGAAGCTACTACTGGAAGAGTGTAGCTTTCCAACAGTGAAAGAGTTTTATAAATCGGGTACAAACAAACAAAAAATATTTCTTCTTTGTCATACTGGTATAGATAAATAAATAAAAAGTGTGACCTATGGGCCTGTTGCAGAGGGGAAGACGCGGCTTTGGCGTTTCCCGTTGGTTAAATGCTCTAAGATTAAAAGAGTAGAACCAACGCCGCGGGCGACTGGAGGTACAAGACGAAAAGGTGACTGTTTGTTTAATCATATTTTGTCGCAAAGCTTCTGTTTATGTTGCTTACAATGAATAACTAAACAACAATATGCTTCACGGAGTGTTTCTTTATTTGTTTTAAGGTGCCTATCTCTTTTTCACCATTCGATAATAAACCAACACATGCTAATTAGTATCAACCCATATTCAGATACAATTTAAATCACATCCATCCAAAATAATGTACTAAGTAGGTATTAATACCCAGCTAAAGTATTCACAAGGTTTCTATACTTCAAATATTTAATACAATTCACAAAAAAGTTGAGCAATCGGGTACACACAATATCGCAATCCAAGTATTAAGTACATTTTTGAGTGAAACACGGATCCGTTCTTATTTATTCCATTACGAATGGCCGGGGCAAATAAAAGCAATGTTACTTATACGGCTTAAGGCGCTAAATACAGGATTGGGGGAAGTCTAATACCCTTTCAAGGCATTTGTTTGGAGGCTTTTAGTGAGGCCTAAAAGGAGCCCCCAATGTTTGGCAACGCTTAAATAGAAGGTACCTAGTAGCTCTTTGGTATTGTGTAGGTATGGTTGAGCTTCATATGATTAGTGATTGTTAATTGTGTTTATTATTGTCTTGTTATTTATTTGGATTATTTTGCTTTATTTTAGTAACTGTGATGTAACGGTGATAAATGGGGAAACTATTTATAAAACATTTTTTAACTTGACCAAGTACTTCTTTCGTTAGCACATTCAACCAAACCCATCATAAACTAAGTATACAGATTCAGAATATTAGTATCTACCTATTTCTACAAGACATATTTTCGTGAAATAGAAACACTTTCCGCGATTTCCACGAAAAACGGTTCCGCGTGTCATAATTTGAACCGATATTTGTCAATCATATGCTGTGTAAAGATCTATGCGCAATAACGGAGCAGAAAATTCACCAGTGTGAAAAAGTATTTCACATTCAGTTTATCTCATGCATCCCACACTTCATATTACTCCATTTCATGACCAATTTTGACTCCCAAATTATATATATATACCTATACTTGATAGATTTCCACTTCTCACTCAGGCCCATCATCATAAAGTACGGCTTACGAATCTCAGATCAATCTCGGCCAGTATTCATGGCGCGTCGGTGCATGTTATGAATATAAACCGGTTCAAACCGCCTTACCTTATCCATCATGGTGAATTATTGGGAGCCACGGTGGTGAAGATTTTTATGGTGTGTTGGTAAGAAGCAAGACTTTTATGGGGTGTTAACTTACAAATTCATCCATTTTATATAAGGCTTGTGTTTTGTTGAATTCTGCAATAGATAAAATCAATGTTTTATTAAAGTTTGCATAATCTATTATATGACAAAATATACCTACTTGTATCGTGTGATATTACGTATTATAAAATAGTGGTATTTATATTTAAAAGAGTAGTAGCTACAATAATTCCTCAAACTTTGTACGGTAAAACAAAGTTTTATAGCCAATTTGTTTCATGAAAATGAAAAGCTTCATCCCACACACCAGTCAACCAACTAACCGCTGACATTTAAACTTCGCCAAACAAATTCAAAATCAGATCCATAAACAAAGTAGAAGCTTCTTAATTCTAAAATTCACTTCATTTTTTCCCACTAGTGAAGTAAATAAAATTCTTTGTTCAATTTATTTAGCACTAGCAACAGTTTAAATATATTCTTTTATAAACAGTTATGAAGCTACGGACTAACGTTCGTAACAATGTAGCTAACACGCATGTGCTCGATGCACGAGTCCTTACAGCACCGATAGCGCCGGTAAAAGCTCGTCGATACACATGCGTGTGTGAGTGACATTTTTATGAACGTTATTAGGTAGTTTTACAACTGTACATGTTTATTCTGTCCTGGTTGGCAGCTCGGAGGGCAACTAACGAACTTGCGCAATCTTTGCATTCTTCCCGCAAGACTTAGTTGTTTGCGGAGGCGACAGCGGAAGGTTTTATTCTTATTGTCCGGTAGGAAAGTAAGATCTGAATTGTAAATGGTGTTTGGACCAGACTCACCTCGCCTTAGACAAGCTTTGTGACCTGGACTTTGCATAGATCAGTGATATTGCATCTTTTATGCATAAACACCTTTTTTGAAACGTAAGAACGTGTTCTGGGTTATCTTTTAATTTTGGAAAACCTGCCTGTAAAAGTTTGTGAAAACCTACTCAATTTGAACTACAGTTTCAGCTTTTCCCCGCATTATTAATGCGAATTAATCACAGGAAACTTATGTTAATAACTTATCTTGCACTATTGGAAAAAATACTATTCATGATGTTTTGTTCTTCAGAAAATGCTCCACCTTTTCACCACATTAAATATCAGGGAGACAAAGATTGAAACCGAACCTGCTTCACCTAAAAATATCCATAGGGGGATAGATAGGTGTTACCTTACCAATAATATTGATCTATCCAATCCCATGTGTAATCTAAGATTACGTCACAATACCCTCCAAATCGGTTGAGCAAACCAAATTCAATTGGAACGTGTACGATTCCAATTCCACAGTAAAACAAACAAAGGGCCCATTGACCCTCGTGCGCCATTATTGAATACGAAACGATAATATTTGTAGGACGACCAACAATATTCTGGAGCTACCTATTTCAATTACAACAGTAATTGGTCTTCGGGCCCTGAATGGGGAGTAGCGAATGTGCCAAATTGATAAGAGGTCGAATCAACCCCCGGACTGTCACAATTGGATCGAACGTTTGTATCATCTTTAAGGAATGTTCTGTGTAGGCATTTATCATTCAATTAGAGACGAGAAATGTTATTGCTCCTATAACACGTGTCAATGAGGTGGTATCAGAAACAACTGAAGATATTCAAAAGCGAATTACGACTAAAGGTCATGGCACATTATAGCGGCACCGCAACAGCACGGCTGCAGCACGGCGTCGCCTCGAATTAAGACTACGGCTAGCTGCCAGCGCGCTAACCACGCGCTGTCCGCTCGCCGTCGGCGCGCCGGCCGCGATGTGTAAGCTTGCTGTCACCGCAAACTCAATATTATTTTAAGACAGTTATGATTAAACACGACGCAATGACGTTGTTTCGCTGCCGGCTCGGAGTCGGCGCGTAATTAGCACGCCGTCGGCGCGCTGTACGCATGAGGTCCGCTCGCTTGCAGCACGCGGGCGGCGAGCCGAGTTGTGTGGTAGCGGCAAGCGCGTTGACTGCTCGCCGTTGGCTTTTTCATATTGACATTACGAAATATATTATAATATACACGATTTAATGCTCTAAATTGAATGACAACTTAAATGCTGGTGTGGAGCCGTGCTGCTGCGGTGCCGCTATACTGTGCCATAACCATAAGTAGTATAAGCTTCATTATTCAGCGGACAGAACCATAGATTATACACTATAATACTGTAATAGATACGCAACTCGTGGTACAAAAATAAAGATTTTGACCGTGATCACCAGAGGGCGCGGCAGTAGCTTTAGTACCAAAAAAATCCGATAGGTGGTGCCCATTCTATAGTACTATTGATATTTTAACATTGTTAAGATGATTGAATTTAAATATTCTAATCAAATTCAAAATTTTATAAATAAATACCAAGATTAGAATTCAATTTATTTCAATCATCTAACAATCTTAAGATAATGGATAATTTAGTAAAAAAATGTTTTATAATAAAAATAATAACACTGGTTATGTATATTTCGTTATTTATTTATTTATTTAGTCTTTTTTTATAATATTCAAGTGCTTGCTGTTTGATATGGTCATTCTTATCAAATTTTGAAATTTTTCCATTTAAAATCCTATTCACCCCTGTACACCAACTGTGTATAATCAACTTAATTGATAAATCATTAATAAACTCAATTAGTGCTTTTTTATGTCGCTTACAAGTTATAACGTTATAATCACATGCACAATTAATCATATATTTGATTTTTTTATTCAATAAATTTGATTCTGGGCAATCACGTAAACATGCAACAATTGTGTGATAAATATCTGTCATTAAATGATTGTCGCTGGGATGAAATAAAGATTTTTTAGTATAATCAACTTCATAATTGAATGATTGCAAATCAACTTCAGATCTACAAAAATCACGCATGCAAACACCACATAATATAAAAAGACAGAACACATAATATAAAAGTCTACATGAACTTTAAGAGCTGTGTTAAATGTGTAAAAGACTTGATGTACCTCTATATGTCACCTCTATAACAAAGGTAGAGTGCTAATAAAGAATTGAATTGATAAAAAAATATTCTAATTTTCCAAAATAAAATAACACCAGGTGGACATAATACTCATAATACTTTCGTATCAAAAGGCGTATCAAATATAACAGGTAAAAGGGTTTCATATCATAATGTGATATGGGTTAATCTCTTTCGGATATAACATCGTGTTAATAAATTATGATGTGACCATTTTCATTGGTTGTTTTTTAAAAGGGAAAAAAGGTTGTGTTGTCAAGCCTCTTATGTATATGTAATTGAGCGGTGCTGCTTTTATGAGTTATAATGTGCGTATTTTCGCACTATTGATACTTCAAGGGAGATTGAAAAGATAACTATAGAATTTCTTCAAAACGCATACAAACTTAAATAGAAAGTTAGTCATTCAATAATACATAGAACGCACGTAAACTTCATCTGTCCCTGAATTTCTGCAGCTACATATGCTTTAGAAGATTAATCATTACATATTTGTAATGCTCGTTTTTTCTATCTCCAACATCTTCATGTAAATGCGTATTTAATAAGACGTCACGCAAAATCAATCATGGCGGTTCTTTTAATAAATAAAAAACCTGTTCCTCATCCATGGTCATTACCATAGATTTAAATACATTAACATTGAAATGAAAATATATCTTGTTGTCTCATCTGGAGTTCTAAACCGATATTTATTCCGCGTTCCCAAGGGCAATTTTCCAATACAAGAAACAATATATCAGGTCGGTCGTACCTGCGTGAATTTCGAAGGTTTTCGTCAGAAAAATCGGCAACGTAATTCATTCTTAGCCCAATGGGGCTGTGGCCATTTCTCTCTGCCAATCACACCTTCACTAGAATTTATAGAAACTAGCTTGGGTCACGCAGTTCTTCTTTTCTGTATTCTGGTGTTGTGTGATACTTTTCAGTTGGGCTGAAGGGCGGCCCAAAGTAAACGTGAGCTATTTATTTTCTCCTTTTTTTCGAGAAAAATCGAGCCACTAAGAATTTGAGTGTATGTTACTATAAGTATATTTATCTTGTGTCAACAGTCACTCTATAATCATGACCCTTTGAATTTTATAGAAGATCAGCATCATCCAGATTCCACATACAATTTAAAATTCCACAATACATTTTGTTCTATCTGTCCATAGGGTCCTGTAACCCCAACTTCGGTCCCTAATAACTAATTGGTCAGTACAAATTTCATACAATGTTAACTCGCAAACTTTGCTAATGGCTAAAGTGGGCAGTATGTCTAAAATGTTGGATAATTTAGACTACAGAACCTACATTGTGGTCGCTGAAGGGACTTCGCATCTAAAGTATAAAATTTGTAACTGACAACTAAAGGCTAATATATGACTTGGCCATTTTAATGAGATTAAATGCTTTGTGAGCCGAATTTTAAATGAAATACAAATTGAGTTTTATTGTTTAACAGTTTTATTGGTACACCTTTTTAGAAGTTTTGAATTGAGACGAGTCGACGCACTTTTCATTTTCAATTTGGATAAAAAATAAATTGGAATAGATAGTCAACAAACTGTGCTGTTGTCGCGGCATTTTCAAATGACTTTTTGAGTGTTCCTCAAAAATGTTGTGTCGTATTTGTCGGGACTAGAAAGCGGTTTTGATTCAAACTACGCTACGGTGCGAATAGCATTCATGAAGGATTGATAAAACCGCGGAATCCAATAAGGTGCGTATTTGCCTGAAACAGCCGACAGATTCCCGGAAGCCTGAATTCCTGGTACATAACAGTTTTGGGCTATACTTGATTGGAGCGCTTTGTATTTGAAATATGGCATAGATTTGTTATATGGTTAGTAATAAACTAGTTCGGCAAACTAGTATGTGTTCATTAAAGCAACTAACCATTTAATTGAACTAACTTTTTGAAAAGAAATTGAGTATTGTTTAAATCATAGATTTTAAAAGTTAAGAACATTATTCACGACTGTCAAGTAGTCGATAGTAAATAACTTTTACTTTCCTATTTTTATAATTGGGCACAATACCTGAATGCACAATGCAATGAAATAGTGTGACAAGCTATAGCCTAAGCTAATTAATACGTTACGTTAGGAATTCTATACTATACTTTTCTATATACTGAGGTATATTACACCTATGTAATTAGAATGATGCACCCTAGTAAGTGTGCTATGGGAAATGCCAAGACGGTTATACCAATGCAGTTAGCAGGTGACATTTATAATGCTCGCTCAATAATGCAATGCCATGAAAAAGGAAGACTCAGAAATCTCACTCGCTCACTTGTTGAATAAAACCTACATGTAAACCTTCCTTTTCTTCCGTTCCTTACTTGCTATTAGACTATCTGATCTTTCTATTTTCAAAATATACCTAAAAATGTTTTCCTTTTTTCTCTTCTTGGCTGTGAATTTTACACCCCAGTGTACAATATCCAACTCTGAAATGAAGTTGGTTTAAGCAGACTGATGTTCAAAAGGGACGATATTCGCACAAGTGCTGATTCACTACAAGTTCACACAACATCAAACACGTTCCTTCTGCACCCTCCCTACACAATGACTATGCCATAACAGCCCTGACATTAGCCAGTTTGCTATACTTACATATTTTCTCGCCAGCAATTATGTGCACGAGGTCCAGAACAAAATGGAGTGTAATCAGTGCGCCACTGACATTGATGTGTGATTGTCGTGCTGTCAAGGGCACGGTCGTAAGTAGGGGCTGCACGCGATCCCCCATTAACGATATTGAATACGAGAACTAACAAGGAACTGTTTGCTTGTCATTTGGTTGCTTTTTCTGTAAGGGTAATTGTGAGTAGAGGGTCATTATATGAATTGTTGTTACCGTTAGGTTTTGTGTTGTCGTCATCTGACTAACTTTTTTCAATTATGTTGGGGTTGTTTTGCAGTCCAAATGGATGCAGCTGAGCATAGGTATTAGATGAATTGTCAGTCCTACTTGCGACTTACACGCTTCAATAGATTTTTTTGCAGTGGAGGACTCTCAAATTAGCTAATTCATGAAACCTGAAAGGTTGCCAAAATATAGGCACATGCACTTGACTGATGCTACGGCTGGTTCCTAGCAAACAGCAACTCTAGACATCGCCGTTTTTATAGTACCAAAAATATAAACTAGCTTACTTTCTTCCTGTAATATTACTTAACTACTTAACACCATTTGCATCGATACTCATTTCAATAAAAAGAGCCAAATAATAAAAAAAGTAAATAGTTGGCATCGACTATCGAAATAGAGGCTACACCTTTTACGAATATTGGAAGTAGGGACCCGCGCGTGACGACAGACCGCAACGCGGGGCTTTTACCGATATTAGACTCCCATGTTTGTTCGCGAGAAAGTATCCATTCCACAGACATTTTATTGTTAACTTTTGTTTATAGAATGCCAATCAGACGTTCTTTATTTGAATATTTTAGATGTTGAAACTTTTCGCAGCTATATAAATATTACTGGCCACTAAGGTTTATTTCAAACTAAAATTGTATGCATTAGTATGTATATAAAAACTTATTGTTAAGAGACAATGAAAAGAGGTCCACACTTACAGGGATTAAAAGTACCTACACAAGGCACTTGTTAGTGATTTATTTCTCCAATTTAGCTTAAAAACAAATAAACGAGTACACTTAATGCCTGCGATAAATATGCTCAAAGAAATTTTACTCCTAAATCCTAAGCTGATATAAATTAGTCTTTTGGATCGTAGCCGAAAAGTTTATCTCATTAAAACGGTTCAGTAATGACAAACTTAGTTATTATATCAAGATAGCACATTAGATGATATTAACCCATGGTCTCTGAACTTTAATAATTTATATGCGGTTTACGCAAGTTTTAAAACTTAGTGTATAAATAAGCATTGCATTTCAGAATAATTATAACAACTTTCATTAGATTTGATTGCTTTAATTAATACAAGAAGACTGCATATTTAACTAATACCATTCATTACGTAGGTAGGTACTGGCAAGCCCAAAACGTATTGGTTGTCCGACCCACAAAATCAGGGATAACATCAAAACATTTGCTTCTAACTAAAATCAAATTCCTCAAGTGCCAACAGAATTTCACTGGCACCATTTAGGCCATCAAAAGTTCTATTCAACATTTCTAATATCAACTTTGCAAGTGATGAGAGATTTGATACCTACGTAATGGGCAAAGTTCTGAAGGGTCAGTAAGTGACGTCAGACTTCAGTCTACAGCCATCTATAAGTTGGACCTTCGTAATCAGTCCAAGTTGAGAATTAGCATTTCAACAACTTCTGGGGTAGAATCAATTAGGATAGATCAATTAGAGCCATGCTATTCATCAGTTATAGGTAGTTGTTCCAGGTATCTTGAAAGTATTTATTTAAGTGGCATTTATTTGATGAGGATAAGTTTAAAAAAAACCGGCCAAGTGCGAGTCGGACTCGCACACGAAGGGTTCCGTACCGATTTATAAAACGGGCAAAAAAATCGCGTTTGTTGTATAGGAGCCCCCCAAAATATTTATATAATTAAGTATTTGTTGTCATAGCGGCAACAAAAATACATCATCTGTGAAAATTTCATCTCTCTAACTGTCACGGTTGATGAGATACAGCCTGGTGACAGACGGAGAGAGGAGCGAAAACAATAGGGTCCCGTTTTACCCTTTGGGTACGGAACCCTAAAAAATAGAAACTGAATAAAATGCACGTATTCTCGTACCTAACCAGGTTTATCTCGTAAAGTTACAAAAATACGTTTCTTATATTCAAGCTACAAACATCGTTTGATCTGTGGACTTTGTGTGAAAAAGTAACACATAACCGACTAAAGTATCTCATTCATAATTATACCTTTAAACTTCCTTCTTAGAGTAATTCAAAATAATATCTAATATAGGTACTCGTAAACCAGTCATCTCTGACATTCATTCAGTGTCATGATCATTCGTTTACACAAATCTATTCATCTGTCTGCATTTTCATGTTTGTTTCATTTCCCTTCGTCCCATCTTTAAACATTAGCGTTGTGTTATTTCCTCAATCATTTTGCGCCTAACAATGTTCGTGAAGATGAATGAACAGTGCTCATTCGTCAAAATGTATGCCCTTGATTGTTAAAACAAATGAAGTGGGTTTATAAAAATAGGCACACCTTGGTAAGATTGTTTGCGAAAATTCGAAGAACACTTCATTTATTTTTTCGGTCCTAAACTTTGTTCCTTAATTCATTTAGGTATCTGTACCATATATTACTAGATTTTAGAATGATGAAATAAAACAATTTTATTTAAAGGTACCTACACCATAATATTGATGGAGCTGTAATTTCAGACTTTTTCTTCTTTACAAACGAAGGTCAACCATGATAATGTCATCATGGTTATTGTCTTTTAAAGCACAATAATTTCAATCAATTTATATAATGGCAGCAAAATTACATAAAAACATGCCAAGTAGGTAACAGGCTTTATCTCTCCTATATTCGCCGGGTAATAGCATCTTGCCATATCGGCTGCATTGAATGGAAGAACATATTTTCTTTCATGGTAGCACATGCAGAAAATCTGATGGATCCTTCAGTAGGCTGATAGGTTCGACCTAGAAATTATTCCGTGTCTAGTAAATCTCATCTTATCTCAGTATAGAATTCAGCCGCCTACCACATCGGCAACAAAATAGTGTTTTGTAAGCAATTATTCCTTTCAATTCAGAGAAATAATTCTGCAGAAACAAATTACGAAAGTTTACCAATTACTAAGTGCTAATAAGTTTATAGCAATTAATCTTTTGCACTTGATATACGACTTACGTTGTACCAACTTGGAAGAAGGTCAACTGATTAGGTAATACAATATGGATAAACAAATTATAACTTATTTGTTTGAATTAAATTGTGGAAAAGATGGTGTTAACTTTTAATAAAAAAAACCCCCGACCCAAAAAAAAGCACGCAATTATTATGACAAAAGGTTAAAAACGCTAAACCCTATAAAAAGCAAAAAATAACTTTTAACACTACGTAATTACCAACTAAAGCATGTCAGACTAAACTAAATTTTGTCGTGTCGGGGGACCGCTCTAATTTATTAGCCTAACGTTAGAAGTAATTATATACTAGTACATTACATATACTTCTTATAACTTTTTATATAATTTTGTTTAGATACATGTTTTTTTTTATACGAATGTTGTAATTAGGTAGGTATCATTTGATTTATGTAAGTATTTTTAAAGGTAAAAAGCGGTCCCCCGACACGTCAAAATTTAGTTTAGTCTGACATGCTTTAGTTGGTACTTACGTAGTGTTAAAAGTTATTTTTTGCTTTTTATAGGGTTTAGCGTTTTTAACCTTTTGTCATAATAATTGCGTGCTTTTTTGGGTCGGGATTTTTTTTAAATTTATAATTTAATTTTATTTCATGCTTTTTGAAGGAGCTCCTTAATTTTTCCTTCTTTCATTTAATTTCTTTTATTTTAAGATGGGGTCGCTATATGCGATCTCGGCCAAATGAAGCTGCTTAAAAATCCTCATGACAAACTGGCTCTGGGAGAATTTCACAGATTGAGAAACAACAAAGATTAACCTTTGGTCATTCTAGATTTTCAGCAAAAATATAAATCGGTTTATCCGTTTCATTCCGGCATTCCAGGGTTTCATCCGCCACATCCCATTTCCAGCATCAGGTTCTCGTCAATCAGAAACATGAAGAGAACTAGTCAAGACAAATTTAACGAGCCCAAACTCGATGGGTTTACTAAGAGGCAGTTCAGGGTTACGTCTCCTATCTTCGTGTCCAAACAGCAGACCAGCTCAGTGGTTCCAGAAGACATTAGTATTTCAAATTTCAGATCCTACATATGCTTGCAAGTTAACTGAGCGTGTAACATTCCTATCACACCTAACAAACGAGCTCATGACCTTGAAGACCTGAACCGATTTCCACCAAGCATAGCTAAGAACACTCCCGAATGACATTCCTTTCAAACAAAAAAAACCGCATTACAATCGGATCATCCGTTTGGGAGCTACGATGCTACATACACACATACACACACACACACACACACAGACACGTCAAACTTATAACACCCCGTCGTTTTTGCGTCGGGGGTTAAAAACAAAGACAGCAAAAAATACGTATCTTTTTGAAAGACTTAGACACGACACAACATACACAACTTGATACAGTGAAACTCATAGCCTCGGAAAAGTGCAATTTTATCGTAAATTTATAGCCATTAAACATAAATTAGGTGTGTCTATCTGCAGCTTAGTAAGTCAAATGCTTCCTAGAAGTATTATCAATACTTTAACTTAAGTTAAGCGTTTGTCATGAAGTCTCACGAAAACTCACCAACTGTATTTAGAAACCCGATTGAAAATTAAAAAGGAAAATTTAAATTACTTTCTGACAACATTTTTGCGATACAGAAATGAGTACAAGAATATTTTTGTAATGAATTTTCCTTAACAACAAACCTTCGTGAAACTGCCGACGACAATTTGCGTCCGCCCATCGAATAGAATAATTTATTCCAGGTGCCAATATTTTATTAGATGCCTCCTATTTTCAATATTTGGACGTTATATGGAAATTTCAAAAATATTCGCAAGTTTACTATTTATATTTAAGTTTAATATTAATTTTAATTAAGTTTAATATTTAAGTTTATTTAAACTGCGAAATCACATCCATGGCAAGTTGGCCGAATCATTACAGTAGTTCATTTTTCTTACCATCTTCTCCTACATTCTCCTGGATACAGTTGTACATATATATAGTTATATATATATATATATATTATATTTATATATGCATAAATATATATTTTTATTATCTTCCACTGATGCTCAAATTGTGTTGCACCTACCACTTCTATTTCACCACCACCCTAAGGTAGACTGGCAGAGAACGCCTAAGGCGTTAAGTCCGCCGTTGTACAATGTGCAAAAAGTATTTTAAATAAATAAATAAATAAATAATTTTTATACGTTTTCATCATTTTCTGATGTTGGTGGTGGGTACTATTTTATGAATATTAAATATTTAAATAAGGAACCATATTTGGTTATACTAGATCACAAAACGCTTACTTTTGTTGTAATCTTTTTGTAAATTGACACTTGCAAGTTGTTGAGTCACTGATACGTGAAATAACAGAACTGCAAAGTTGTTTTATTTTTCAGCAGAGTATAGTTTGCGCGACTCCATTCACACACCTAGAAAATTATCCAAAACTGAAAATTTACATTGAAACAAAAACGAGAGCCCTAAATGAAAAATATGCATAAAGTTTGTAAACAAAATGCTGCAAACTATGAACAAAAATATTTTACAATTAAAACACACATTAGAACTGATATTTATCGTCATAGTTTTTATTTAAAGTCTAATTTTATTCCGAAACCTATATGATTCTAATTAAGACCAATTTCCACTTCCTTGACTCTATGACGCTATATGTATATGGCTGCATGCACTAATAACATAATTTTGGCAACCTAAGTATTACAGATAATGATAAAGTATACACAAATAGATAATGTCTTATTTGGCCTTTGCAATTAACCTATTACAGTTAACTAGCTCCCACCTGCGGTTCCATCCGTACCTCGAAGAATTTACAGACGAATAAAAAGTAGCCTATATTATATTCTGATGCATAAACTACATTACTCTTAAGTATCACCAAACCCCGTTCAGCCGTTTACTAATAAAGATGTAACAAACAAACACACATACTTTCACCTCCACAATTTTAGTGTGATGATGACCTACCTGCACTGGTACTCAGCTGAATCCGGTTTGACTGGAAGCCGACCCCAACATGATTGGGAAAAGGCTCGGAGCACGGAGGACAAAAGACTAGCGGAGATGCCCTAAAGCAGGTAGGTCACGCGCCTTCAGGTAGGTCAAATACGTCACGACTACGTCACGGCAGGCGTGGCTGGACACCGCCCATATACCGTCCTTCACATCAAACTGACATCTTGTCATAGTTGTATTATTACAACAATTTCAACAGATTTTATTTGTTACTCGATTAAAACGATTAAATGCGCTATCATTAATTGTAGAAATTGCTCAGGATCCAAAGTCAATCATACCGATAGGATAACATTTCACGTGTAGGTAATATTTTAGCTTTAAAACATATTTTTTGCTAGAGACATCTGTCGTCGAATAGCTGCATTTCTAGAACTTCTAAGTGAATTTGTATTATTTTCGTATCAATCTTTTATCAATGTATATTATTGGTATCAATTTTTTGCCTTAAAAATAGCTTAATTTTTCCTTGCATCGTACAAGCTTTTTTATTTACAAACCAAAATATATGATACCATGAAAATTTAAAATTATAAAAACACCATCTTTCGGTAAGTAGTCGACTTAATATTTGAAGTCAAATTGTGTTCATCAAGACAAAGAGACCCGTTACAAAATTAAATGCTACCAGGCATAGAAAATTCACTCACCCATTCTTTTAAAAGGTCGTATTTAAAATCATACCTCTATGTATTTTTTTTGTTTTATCTAAAAAAAAACATAAAGGTAAAAAGTACTTTTGTAAGAAGATTTCTCGATATATGTGAATATGAATTTCTATGTTAGGGTGGATGAACAAGGATTTTCCTGTCTATGTAGAAGGAATATTTTTCAGTTAAAAATTATAGGTAGGTACTGTGTTATATAAGATGAGACGAAAATTGGTGTAGATTTATTTATATTCATCATCAGCAATGTTTTACATAGGTATATCTCTCTTCCCGTACATACTTTTTGAATGTACCTTTACTCAGAGCAACATGCTACACACATAAAGTCTGCTATTTAGTGGATGCGCCGTTATGATATAGTTGTGAAAACTCTGATAAACACTGACCCTATAATTTTAATTCCCATTTTTCTTGGTGAATTTCATAACATGGCAACATTGAAAATAACAACAGTCATCATCAGCACGGTTCTAGAACAAATTTTCGTGCTTGTGACGCCGTAGTGGCTAGTAGACGAACTAACACAATGACATAAGTTGATACTTAAATTACACAATGGGGGTATTTTAGACCGGTGGTGAATAAAAATGATTTTTAATCGAGTCTCCATTTATTGATTCCTAGTAGAATTATACCTACCTATTTCATTTTTGAGGGTGTAAAGAAATTGTTGTGGGGCAATTTTTTCGAAAAATAATACTTATATAAGTACAATTTTTCTATCTTTTTTATCTCTCTCTTTTTCTTCGTTCATTTCAAATGAATGCTTGTTCAAACTTTCCAATTCAATTACTATTTTTAAAGAATTAATAAGTTTGAGTATTTACTTTACTTTTTAGTATGTCACTAGTGGTCGATGTTAGTTTAGGGTTAGATTTTAATTATCCTATTCCACGCTAGATGGATTTACAAAAAATGGGCGGCTTCCCATAAAAGGCGTATAAGGGTGGAGCACGGGTAGAGACAGTAACGTTCCTCGTCCCCCGCTCACCCGAATTTTGGCGCGCTGCTTTGTTAGGAGATTTTACGTTAGGGCACCTCCGCTAGTCTTTAGTCCTCCGTGGCTCGGAGGATGATGATGATGATGATGATGACCTACCAATAATTCAATGACAATGTTATGGTAATGCCATCATCAGCTATAAGCCAATCTACATGATAATGCGTGGTATTAACATTTACCGCCTGAACAAGGCTTTGTTAGCTTTATCATTTACGATGACAATGCAACTGTTTGACTATTGTTTGTAAAATGGTTCGTAATTGAGGCCTTGGAGAAAATATCAGGTTATTTTTCAGTGGATGAGATGTTTCATATCTCTTGACTATGGGTAGAAACGTCGAAATAAACTTAAGAGTCATGAACTAAGTATTACCTGTAAGTCAATAACAATGGCGGTGATTTACAAAATTCTTGAACCCCAAAAAAATTGCTAACAAAATATCACACATCTCGCATCAGAGAATTAATAGGTACATTCTGATTATCTTCATGAACTTTTGCTACTTACTATACATGTTAACACTTCACGTAAGAGGCGTCATAAAGATACAAGTAACACGAATTTCACTTCAAATTCCCCACAAACATAATGAACATTAACACTACTACTACATAATGTTAGTCATATCTTCTTCCCACTTATAATTGTTTGATGAATATTCATCCTTGTGTAGTACTCGTAACGTTAATTTATAACTAGGTTATACCATGATACGCCAGCAATAACTTTCTGCCATTCTAACCAGTTAACGCCTATTGGATGTTAATTGGAGTTATGTGGGATTAATCAGTCAATTATCATTGAATGTGATGATATTGTATGGGTATTATGCGTATTGGTAAATAGGTACCTATTTCGTTGTAACTGCCTCGTTGGTCTAGCTGTGGCAAGTGCGGCTGCTGAGCACGAGGTCTCGGGCTCGATTCCCGAGTCGGGCCGAAATCGCTTTGTAGGTTTTAGAAGACTTTCACAAAGCAGCCCGGAGCCTGGAAGATGGTGATTGATACACCCGTGCATCGGAGAGCACGTTAATGTCGGTCCTGCGCCTGATCTCTCTCCGGTCGTGTCGGATTGCCGTCCCATCGTGTTATGAGAGTGAAGGAATAGGGAGTGCACCTGTGTCTGCGCAAATGCTCGTGCACTATAACATGTCCTGCGTAGTTGGCTAATCTCCTTACATGAGAACAGCCGCCGTAGCCGATAATCGGCTAGGGGGACATCACCTATTTCGTATACGGATACAAGCTACAAAGGTTTTGGATACTCAAGGATGTATCAGTATTTTTTTATAAAGCTGAAACTGTTCTTTGTTTGTAAGAATTAATAAATAATATAATTTCAGTATAACAGCTCCTTAATTAACATAATAATTTACCAGCCACCAAAAACAATAGACAAGCTGAACTCCGAAATTCTGAGAACTATTATAACTCTAATTAAGTAAAGTAAATAGGTAACGTCCAAGATTGAAAGGCGTCTGGCACTTCGGAGCCCTTAAATTTTCCTAAAGTTTGGACGCAGTGTACCCGAATCTGTCAAATTTCACCAATCGAACATTAACCTTCCACTATTGTGATAAGGTTGAAAATCTATTAAAGGAATTTGACAGATTGAGGTAGGTTGGTTGGCCTGTACAATAGATGCCACCCCTTGTCAGATGCAAGTCGCGGACCCTCGTAGCACGTAGTCCGTAGCACGTAGCAACTACTTTTCGTAGTCAGTAACACGTAGACCATAATAAAAGTCCGGATTGAGAGGGAGGGTGCTGCGGTTTTCAGAAATAGATTTAAAAAGTCAGCAGAATTGGTGAATGTATGTATACTGAATACTAGTTGGAATCTTAAAGCATTTAAAATGTTAATAGACATTTCTTTGTCCAATTTCTTAATATCAATTCGGGTAGTGTCTGTTACTGGCTTTATCTAATAGGTTAAATGCAGATAAACCCCAGACACACTGTCTCACCTTTAAAACAAAGAGGTGAATGATATTATCAAAATACCACTTGTTGAACTCTAAATCGAATTTGATGTACTAAAGTTACCATCCTTTCCATTTGTAACGGTTCCAGGAAACCGCAACTAAATTGATATCGAAAGACTAAAGTGCTATTATTTTTGAATGTCAAACATTTAATTCAATTCTACTAACACGACGAGACATCAAACCAAATTACAAAGAAAGGGCACCAAAAACAATTCTATAAAAACATTAATATGTACATTACAACAATAATGTGTGTTTCCAAAAGGTAGATGATGTTACTTACAATAATGGCGGCATTACACTTACGTGCAAAATTCCCGACAACAATTTGAATTTAAAACGACATAAAGTCACTGTCTCTTATCACTTGTGAAGGCAGTTTCTTAACTTGAGTTACATTAAGTTATTTACTTAATCTCGCTTGAAACAAGTTGCATTTTAAAACGTTAACGCTATCTTTAAGCTTTCTAAGTGACTCTTGAGATTCTGTTGGAGATTATGTGTAAATTGTTTTGCTAGGTCAGTTTTAAAAGTAAATAAAGTTAAAAGTGCAGTTTTTCTCTAGAGATGACAATATCTTTGAAAGAAAAACAAGTCACATTTTAATACTTGTTTCGTTTTATCACAAATTCACCACAACATTTTATTGTCAACTAATTATTTGAGTGTACTATTTTCTGATAAAAAAAAACTTCTATACTAGTTTGCCACGAATATAAACCTAAAAACAGTAGCTGCATAATATACCTATGTAATTGCTACTCTCTCCTAGACTAACAAGCTGTCTATCAATCTTGTCCGCAAAATATTTTTGCATCTATTTCTCGAAGCCATTGACAAGAAAACAGCATGACAGAAAAGTATTGACAACCAGTCACATATCAGAACCCGAAATTCAATTTTGGAACGCAAACCTTCAAACTCTTTGGAGTCAAGGCATTTGTGCCTTGCACCAATAGCTGCCAAGTCATTGAATATTCAAAAATAGAAAAAGGTCTCAAAAATGAAGCCCGAACTAGGCCAGTATGAATATGAAACAGTTTCATCTCACTTTATGAGCTTAGCTGCATCAATCTACGTCGTGAGCGATGAAATTGCAAAAAAAAAAGAAAATCATAAATCTTCTTGTCACTTTGCGATTCATAAACGTTATAACTTAAGTGAGAATTTTCTAGAAGTTTTAAAGGTAAACCTTTTTTCCGGTTCGTGGCTTCTGGTTTCTGGTATAATGTTGATTAAAGGTTCAATTTCAATGTTTTATGCAAGTTTCCAATGTTTGTACATAATATCACATCGTCAAAGCAAACAGATACACTGCAGCGTCTGTAGCTATCCTGAGTAAATACTTAAGATTGGGTTGAATTCATTTTGAGATATTGAAAATATAGATTTTTATACATTAGTAAATATTTCAATGTCCGTAAGTTTAGGTACTCTATATATATAGTTGTTCTTTTTCTATTATACAAAAACAAAGTTAAATGATTTATTTGCTGAACACATTTAAATGAAAAATATCACAAAATTTTTATTAGTTCGATTCAGCACTTCCATCCAGTTTTCTTTCAAACCTTCATTCTTCATTTTCAACATTTTTGCATAATTACTTCGCCATAGCTCAACTGACGTATTAATCCAAACTTGAAAGTCACAAGTTGGCGCCTAAATCCCCGTAGTAGCAGACCACCGGACCGAATTATGCAAATTCATTAAATTAATTAAAGAAACTTTAAAAGTAATTAAACTCGGTTCCCTTCTCAGGTGTTTTTAAGAGACGTTGAAATAAATATTCCTTTTTGTTTTATTACTTTGGATTAAGTACTATAATTACAAATTAGCTTAGACGCCTTAGGATTCACTAAATAAGGGTTTATTTAATGATTTCGATATTTGATCTTCTGATACGATTAGGGAATGGAACCTGTTGAATCGTCTTTAACCAATTACTCGTGTTTTTTTTACTTTATAATTAAAAATTTGGTTCTAGCTTTTGCTAGATGTATAAAAAGGTGCCCTTGATACAAAGGCTTCCTATGACTGAAAGAAATGTTCAAAACGGGCTGATGTAAGACTATTCAAGCAAACAAACAAACTGTTCAGTTTTTCATGACGGAATATTGTAACAGTTTAAAAGATATGTTTGGCCTTAAAAAGCAGCAGTATAATCTTATAAAAATGTGTAAAACATCCTAAAATATTACAGGGAGTTCATTTAAATATTGGAAGTTTTGTCACTGTAAACGAATTTACATAAAGTTTTCATCCACTATATTACCGAGCAGAAATACCGCAGCGTTACAGATTATATT
The DNA here is from genome assembly GCF_022581195.2 of Helicoverpa zea. Lineage (NCBI taxonomy): Eukaryota > Metazoa > Arthropoda > Insecta > Lepidoptera > Noctuidae > Helicoverpa > Helicoverpa zea. Next base: position 3,803,961 of record NC_061459.1, on the reverse strand, counting down.
CAAAAGTTTCGAATTAACTTATATGAGGGTGTTAGTATTTATGTGTGGATTATAGGGGTAAAGGGTAAACGTTGTAATGGTGGGGATATAATATAAACTTTAACGGAATTAAGTATATAGTAAGAAAATTTTTATACATACCTACTTATTTGAAAACTAATCAGCACTATTTTCTTCATGTGTATTATGTACGTTGAAGTCTCTGCCCTATTTTTGATAGTTTTAAAAGAATGACATCGCAATTCAAAATAAAATTGTAATGCATGGTGTAGGTATCTAACACTTAAAAATGTATAGAGCAATGAAATATTTTACATTTTCAATTTATCGACAGAAAGGCTTATTCATCATCATCCTCCGAGCCTTTTTCCCAATCATGTTGGGGTCGGCTTCCAGTCTAACCGGATTCAGCTGAGTACCAGTGCTTTACAAGAAGCGACTGCCTATCTGACCTCCTCAACCCAGTTACCCGGGCAACCCGATACCCCTTGGTTAGACTGGTGTCAGACTTACAGAAAGGCTTATTGTAAACATTAAATTAAACATAGACCATTTGTCTATAAAATACATAAGTACATACATTAGATGCCGTGAAGACTAACCAACCCCGACACGCCTGTCGTAATACGCGCCGACTCGCGACATCAACATATGTTCATACTTATGTACGTTTGTAGCTCCAAAAGGCATGCGTACCACGTAATACTGCTATTTATTTCTTAAATGAAAACGTCACCAAACGTATTACCGTCATGTTGCCGAGGTAATACTCTCTTAATAGATACGTACATACATCTGTTTAAGTTGGGATAAGGTTAGACTGCGAGCGTGTAAACGTTATCTTGGCAGAAGATATTGACAATGTGAATATGAAAACTCGTTAAAGTATTAAAATAGAATGCTATTTGATTATTGCGAATGTCATTCTAAATGATAAGATTATAATTTTTAGATGCCGGATAAGCAAAACCGCGACTGTAGCATTGTGTCCTGACATAGTACATTAATATCTAAGATACATGTTTATGTTATAATAAATTAATTAAAATCTCATTGTTATGCCCACAACAATTACCATAAATCTAAATAAAAACCAAAGACAAATTATGAAATTCAGAATGCGAAATTAAATAAAAGCTTTTTCTCAAATAAAACAAAAAAAATGAACGTAAAAAAGGTCTTATTCATAACCTCGTAAATACTGGCTGCATAGACTAACACCACGTACACATTACCACTATAATAAACAGCAGATGTAAACGCACACATACAAATAATTCATTTGACACACACAAGCTCGTGATTCCCGTAAAATGTGCATAACTGCGAACATAAAAAGCACGCCCTACTATTATGTTCCGCCATTTACACGCACTTATGGCTATTACTGCTTCTCACATGTAAATATACAAGTCACATAAGAGGGATTTATAGGTATTTTATGTATGTTTTTTGGGGAAAAATCTTCATTGAAGTATTTTTGTAATTGTATGACTTCAATATGATATAGCTATTTTTTCTAGGGAACCGTGAGACGATTTAAAATGAGTACTATTCTCGTGAAATAATTTTTCAGCTACTTATGTTCCAGTTGAACACCAATAACCAAAATCGGAGCCACAATAAGGTATCTCACGAAAAGTTACCTTAGAAGGCTAAACTAACTTATCCATGAAATAAATGTTAAAAAGGATAATCTAAGAAACCCTTATTAATCAATAACTTTATATACTTATGTGAAATTACATATTTAAAAATTCATAACCGCTGATCTCTCCCACTGGGTCCTCGGTGTCTCCCCTGAATTTCTGTTCAGTCTAAATTTAATAAAGCTTGGTGGAGCTCGGTAAGCACGTTTCCACTGTGTTCACTTACAAAACTACATAGTTTTTCGCCCCTATTGAATTTGTATTTACCGGTGGCCGTTGAACGGGTTCTGTTTGTCTAATGACTTAATGTAAAACTGTAAATTTATGTTTTGGGTACGTATTTCATTCAAAATCTGACCAGTCTCATCTAGAGGCATTGAGTTGCCCGGGTAACTAGGTTGAGGAGGGGAGATGGGCAGCTTGACTCCTTATAAAACACTGGTACTCAGATGTAACCAGTTAGACTGTAAACCGACCCCCTCATAATTGGAAAAAGGCTAGGCAGATGATAAACCCACCAAGGTACAATTTAAAATATTAATCATAACTTTAATTACACCTAGATTAAGAAAACGCCGCCCACGCTTAGTTTCTAAATAGATTAAATAAAAAGGTCTCTTTGAAACTTGTCTATGCCTATAAAATGAATTTGAAATAATAAATGAAGAGACCCTAAGAAAATTTATCAAGTAGCCATGCGTAAGTTGAAACGTTATGAATATGCAAGCTATGAATATTTTAAGTAATGCGGTGGGCTAAGCATTAATCAAGTACTCGTTACATGCTTCTCATATTAATAGCTACGAGAAAGATTACCCTTAGGATCCTAAATATAGGTTTTCATATTAAGTTTGCGATTTGAATTTTAAACATCGTCACCATATCTATTAATAGTAAATCAATACCAAATCATATTAAATTGAGAATTTAATCAGAGACAGAGCACACTGACGAGTTTTACTCGGCCGATAGATTGTTGGAATCATAAATCCGTATGAATGGTAGTACAAACATTACAAATACCAGGTATTTAGCCGATATTAGACCGACTGAAAACTATGATTGGAATCAAGATATTGTTAAAAGAAAAAAAAATCAAGTCAACTGTCGGTCGTCTGTTTAGTTTGCAGTGTGCTAGTCTTAATGATAAAATTGTATAAGTAAAAGGTGAAAAGTTAAAATACCGAAAAATATACATACCAGAATAATTATAATGAACAAAACCTCAGAACATTGTAGAAAGCCATTATTCCCATAACACAAAAGATTTGAAGGTTTCAATTAATTAAACATTGTCTTAGATTCATGATTCCTTACTTATGGTAATGTTTCTCTATAGGCCCTGAAGGGTGACTTTAAAATTTAAATGTTAATGAAATGGAGAATATCTAAGAACGGTGATAAAATTTGAATAAAGCTTTAAACTTTATTGAATGTAAGGAATAAAGGACGAGCCTTTAGGATTTCACGTTTCTGTGAAATATACATATTGGGCCCTTGACAAAAATTACATTGATGAGATTTTAAATAAGCTAGTCCTTACACGGGAAGAGTACTTAAATTACTAAACTCTAACAATGTATGAATTCTTAAAAAATCATCATCCTCATTCTCCGAGCCTTTTCCCAACTGTGTTAGGGTCGGCTTCCAGTCTAACCGGATTCAGCTGAGTACCAGTGCTTTACAAGAAGCGACTACCTATCTGAACTCCTCAACCCCGTTATCCGGGCAACCCGATACCAATTCTTAAAAAATAAGATAGTATTTTTATAAACATGGGAAACAAAACACACGAACGAATTTTAAAACGAAAGCTTTATTGGTGACATTTTCAAAGTAGGTAAGTAACAAGAAAACTTTTATTGGACGTTAAATTCGTACTCGTGTACATAACTAACTCACACATACGCACAAACAATAAATCATGCTTAATCACCACACAATAATTACGATTATTAAGTGTAATGAACTATAAATGAAATCAAATTAATTACTCGAGTAAACAAGACTTTTTGTACGCATAATGTCTTATTACATTAACCTTTCATATATAGTTAGATAAAGCAAAAACTGTAAACACATAAATAATTATAATTAACTATTATTATTTTATATGAAATATATTAATACTATGTTATTTAGTAAGACGCTCAAGAATTCACCTACATATTTGTTAATCTCCAAGATTTTTGAATTATACATTATATCGTTAATGGTTTTGCATAAATTAAATAAATCAAAATGTATAATTTATCTTCATGAGCTGCTTATCTTAAAACACGCTCTTTTAACCACGATCTATTATATCTATGTAAGTATATATGAATATTAATCAAATTATGCTGCTTATTCGCAAAGATTTCTGTCTTCATACCTAATATTAAAAAATAATTTTTACATCAATACTTCTTGTAACGGAACAGAGTTACAAGACAATGTTTAAAATAGCAACTAGGAAATTACATAACCAAAATTCCTATTAATCCCTATTTGACCTCTCCTCAAGTCAGATGTAACTTAAGAAAGAACTCGATAAAGCTATAATCACCAGAATAATCTTCAGTTTCCACGAAATAATAAATAAGTAGAATTAAAATAGCGTCAGGTCTGCGGTTAAAGGCAAACGAAAACATTTGACTCTTATAATTATTTACTTTACTTTAAGCCAGTAAACTGCCCACTCAATCCAGAGACTAAACTAATAATACTTCACCATTACAGTATTTATCAACTTCAAACATTTTTAATACAATTTAATTTACTTTCGAAAACGGAGCCGAAATATTTCAACTCTCGGAGATAACCAAGTGCCCAACTAAGTAAAAAGTATTGGACAGTTTGAATAAATTGGAACGCTCTCGCTACCTCTGAATGGAACGTCGAAGAAGTTATTCGAAAGTAAGTCCAAGTTCCGGTATATTTTCTTAACAAACAATCTCTAAAATATTCAATAAAGGAAGACTCCAGTTCATTCTCGCCGCCGAGATGAATGTCATCAGAGAATGTGGAAAAATTATATGATATTTCAAGATGCTGAGATAAAGCTTGAATGACGCTCCCCGTGTGCACGTTTATTCTCATTCACATAAGCTCTTAGGAAACGTACAAACGGGCTGAAAATATGCTTTCTGTCTGCAAGCACATAACACTACATTCATTTACATTATTCTGAATAGAAAATATGGGTGACAGGACTTTCTTCGTCACCCGAATAAAACAAATGCGAAACCTTTACAAAGGTCCTAATATTTAAGCAAACTAGCCCCTTGAAAACATAATGCCTGATTTAATTTACAGAACCCCTGTCACTTATAAGGTATCGGCAAAAGGTATTTTGGGTCCGAGTGGGTCCGAAAATTAGCTTCTAAATAAATTGATTGAATTTCCACTAGAAATGGGCAACGTTGCTATTTAGTATTTTCAAAGGTAATCTGTGAATGGAAAGGCTCTCGAAATCGCTCATTGCAGATCAATGGGGATTTATTTCCGACTCTAAGCTAAATTGGAACAAAATAACCTTAGATTTTTGTGCTGCGAGATTTAAGAGTTTAGGAGTTTAGGACCAATTCGTTTTACTTTCTTCATATAGCTTAATAAAATGAAATCGATTAATTTCAATGAATGTTTTTGGTTATAATTTATTCGAATTAAACTTAGTCACAAAATCACCTTTCAACTTTTTTTTCTTAGCGATATAAGCAAAAACATGATATTACCGTGTGTACAAAAATTCATGTCTGGTTTTAGCAGTATTGATGAGCCTCCGATAAACCTAACGTAGATTTTTTCAAATTTCCCAAGAGGCTTAAAATGTTCTATTCCATGGCTTACATCCGCAGGGAAAACATGTTTTTTTTCTTCTTGCTAGTAATAACAAGAGGTGTTTTCTCGTCACGTTTTAAGCGTTACTTCGAACTCTTCACAAAAGATCTTTTTAATTTACCTTAGCACAAATAGTTGAAAGCGCCGTTGATTTAATTAAAAACTTTTCGTAATTAAAACTATCATCAAACTGCGAAAAGGGAGACAATTAAAAACTTAATCCGCTGCGTGGGCTGAAACCTCCTTACACAAATTATTTAAATGAAATATTATTTCATTAAAAATAAATAGAAAAATTTTGAGGGCGCGACGTTTCATTTAGCAGTATCATGAGAGCGTTCATTAGGTTCTGCCGTAGATAATGACGGCTCCTATTAAAATGGCGCTGCACAGGGTTGAAGAGTACTTTAATAATAGCCCGTGTCGTATCTACGTGAAAGCTACTGCGCCCACTAGGATTTTCTCGAATAAAAAAGATTTACCCATTAAATTGGGACTATGAATAAAAAAAATCACTGCAATAAAATCCGTTTAAAAAGTTGACCTTTGAAAAATGAGTTTGACTTTTATTGTCGAATCGCACTGAAACGTAATGTGCAGTCTTTACCAATCTAATGTCGAAGTAAGATTTTTTGCTCGTTCAAAAGTTTTATAAAACTATTTTTTTAGGAAACGAGAACTATTTTTAAATCCTTTCTAATTTAATTACATTACGTTGGCAACTTTTTTTCTACAGGTCTTAGTTTTTTTCTACAAAAGGTCTAAATAAAACTTGCTTAAAAAAAACTTTACGTTATATTCTCGCTTGTGGCTATCTTTCCAAAATATCATCAATATCTTAATCAGCGTAAGTGTGCACTCATAGATCTGGTTAACTCACTTTAACTTTTTAGAAGAAACCTTCGTAAATATACTAAAATCTCAGTTAATCATGCCTTTCAATGGATATTGCCGCTTGATCGAGAGTGTCCAAAGACTATCTATATCAAATTGTTTCTCTCTACCAGATTTAGCTGGTGTTAGGGGATTTCGTCCCAAAGCCCTTTAACATGCCTACCCTCCCGTCGGCTTCAACTAGAATCCCCAAGCTAATTAATAATTGGATTCGATAATCCTATTTGTTTTGAAAATGGTATTACATGAATCTGTTTGCCTATGAATTGGTAATCGCAACACGTGCTCATGTTATTGAGATTGATACTTGGATATTCAAAATAAATGTTTGCAAAATTGTATAAGCTGTTCCACGTAGGTTTTATCCATGTCCCGGGAGAATCACTTACCGTAATTAGGTAAAATATATATAGCCTCAAATAAATAAGCTATATGGCACTGAAATATTTTTTTGCATATTTAAGGGGAAAAGTTTAATGTAAAATTTTTAAAATATGTAGTGCCCACAACAGACTCAATAAGGCTCAATTTTGCTCAAAAGATTTTTTGATATGAGCAATATTCCTTCGCCTCCCATTGATTTCTATTAGCCAATCTCCAACCCTTTCAGAAAGGTACAAAACGTTTACAAGAACATCCCAAAACGTATTCAACCACTCGGAAATTATTAGGGTCCAGTTGAATTAATTAAAGTTTCACTAAACACTGTATTTGAAGGTCCTTAAACTTAATCTGACGTTAAAACCACTTCGGATCGGACAGATGGTCAGTTCTGTTGAAATTTTCAACATAATTACTGTTACTGACGCTAACTAAGGTTTAACAAGCCAAGTCTTGTAGTTTGGGTTCTCTATTGTGCCTTTTAGCCTTTTTGATTTTCTCAGAAATTGCCTTTATACTTGATTAAGTTGACTAGCCTTAAATAGTGTTTTGGATTTAGAACCTATCGGACCACGAAGCGTAATGGTTTTCAATACACCAATTTAAAATGAGTTTCGTATTAATTCGATAGTCACCTTCAAGATTAAACTTAAACCCCTCGAATTAATAAAAGCGCTTGAAGACGTAAAGTATTTACAAAATAGCATTTTTATATTCTCAAATTACTCACTAATAGCTTCTTAATTGAAGACGATTTCGTGAATTTCATTTTCTTCGCTCAGTCGCACCTTAATAAAAGCCGGCCTAAAAATAACTGAAAAGGCAATACAAGGCTTTATCGAACCCAAGGACCAATCGAAACAATTAGGAACAATGCCGTCAATACTAATTTAGAAGCAGTGTTTGGAATTTCGTTAATTGAACAAAAGGATATCCTGCCTTCATAATGAGAATTGTGCGCAATTCACGAAACCACGAGCAAGGAAACCCAAAACAGTAGGTACTTTTACAACTGAAGAAAATCTTCTAATTACATTCTTTTTTTACATTTAGACAAAGTAATTCAAGCGCAATAAATCGTCTAAAATTTATGGCTTATTGTAGCCGAGACACAACGTTTTGTAGAAATAATTTCATCTCGTTTATGGAAATGCCTCGTGAAATATGTTTCTTCTAGCGGTATTCACACATGGCTCGTCAAAAGATAAGCTCGGCTGTACTAATTTTGCTCGGAATAATACAAATCCTTCACGAGTTTAAATTGTTCCGAAATTCTACCGGGAGTGCTGGCAGGCTTCGTGGCTTCAGACATATGCGAAGTAATCAACAAACGCTCAGTTAGATAAAGCTATTTTTCATTGGAGCGTTTTTGTAGTCGTTAGGAAGTTTCCGAACGCTTAATTTAGTATTTTATAAGTTGAAGTTGATATCTTTTTGTCTTCCCATGTGATCGATGGCTTCATTTTTGTGCAATTCTTTATTTAAATAGGTCGTTCATTATACCAAGTGTGTCATACCTAATCACATTAAATTAAATACGTTAATATATGTCGATTAACACAAAGTAAAAATAAAAATACTCAAAAAAATAATGAATTTTTCGAACAAAGTACCTACCTAGATAGAATAAACATGTACGAGAACACATTTTAATAAATAGGTATTATACATCGCATAATTCACTGACCTGTGACGGAGGAGCGGCAACATCGCATCACAACAATATGTCGGCAAATCGAACGCCGTAACGCGATCCAGATACTTCCGTACTTTATCTCTGCTTTTCACATGAGGTTCTAATTTTGAAAAATAATTCCTTTGACTAAACCACTGAATGGTTTGGTAATTTTTTTTTAGAATTTGTTACAGAATACTTACCTTAAAGTAGATGCGAAAAGTTTTCATGGTATGACACACCCGATATAATACATGTATTAAAGAATTTAGATATAGATACCATCAACATACTTAAACAGCAAATAAAACATTATGTAATGCTCAGCAAGAAATAAAAAACAATTAACTTATCTTTGATCATTAATCCTTCCTAGTCTTTAACAGCGAAGTAAATAAACTACTGGCAGCCACGGTAATACGGTTGAAAAAAAATAAAAAAATAGAAAAGCAACAATAGTGCATTATTCAGCTGGGATTTACTGCGATTCAGTGCAATCGCACAGTCAATGGAAAAGCGACCGTTTTTATAACCGGCGAAGAACAATGTGGCTTTTCCAGATCTATATTCTATTGTTTAGTTGTTGTTATGAGACTTTATGGTGAACGAGGGGTGACATAATGACTGAGGGTTGGTTTTCAAGTCGTCAATCAACCGAGGCTGTGTATCTTAAAGCGTCATGTATGAAAATGATCATTTATCCAAATTCGACATACAAATTGGAAACAACACAGACGAGCTTTATGACTTAGTTAACGACTTGTTGCTCATAATAAAAATTAAAGATGAAATGCAACTGCAAAAGAAAATTTTGCAATTGAATCATTTTCATAAAAATCATACTCTTACCATATACGTACCTACATAATATATACCAATTTCTGTCAGTTAAATACACCATTAGCCTTAAATCTTAGTCTAACAAGTAAACGAATCCGCTTAGATTTTTTCACTCAGTGATAAATGAATCTGTGTCTTTTTGTTTCGTTTTTCCAACGCAATAGGATTGGAACTGTTATTTTTAATTAACTAGATTTTCTTGCTGAAACCAGTTGTTGTGGTAAATATTTAGAGAACATTATCAAGTTTATTTTCCCTTACAAATATTTGAGAATAATATTAACATAAACAGTAATTTTATTAGAAACATGATTAATAAATCGCCTGACGCTGCACTAATAAGATGTCATAAATCTTCATCACGTCAAGAAAAACGAAGTTATATTAAAAATTCAATATTATCATGATGCTGCCAAAATTGGAAGAGAATGCATCGCCTGCACCTTGCTGAATGAAAGTAATTAATAAAGATCTATCAACTTGCTGCTGTGAACGTACAAATTGTCTAGGCACGGTTTCTTTTCAAAACAGATCTAAAAAGTCTGGTTATTTACCAAATTAATTAACATTAGGCTTACACTTTTCTTCTCAAAAGTATAAGTGGCATAATAAATTTCTTAGTACCTAACATGTATCTGGAAACCATTAACAATACATACAATTCTGTTCACGCATCTAACGCGTGAACCACAGCGGCGGGAGACGCGGCAGGCGGGGGGGACAAACACAGCTGATCGGGCGCACCGCCGCCGCACCCCGGAGAGGGGGCTCGCCTACAGATTCGGTCAGCGACGGACGTATCGTGCGCTCACACAAATATTAGAATTTATATGTTTGTAAATCGATCTGTAAATTATTAAAGTTATTGTTAATCTAAGCGAGTCGTTCATCATTGAAATCCTTAACAAATTCAATTAAACATTTAGACCGCTGTAAAAAAAAACCATTCGGTTTTGTAACTATCCCGATCTAAATACGTCAAGACAGATCAAGTCATATGCCAAAGAGACTTCATTATTCATTAAACAGGTAAAAAGAATATATGGGCTGGGTACATAATATAATGGTGTCATGTATGAAGTGGTTTTCACAATGCTTGGGCTTTGACAGATAACAAGCAACAGCGAGAGGATTATTGACCTAATGAGGACTGAATCCTACATAATCCACATCGGCTTTCCAAAAAAAAAATACAAAAGGTACAGACAGATCTGTCATCTATCTTTTTAACCTGTATGAATATCAAAAAGGGCTGTAAATTAAACGCTCAAAATGTCGTGTAGATATCATCTGTAGGAGCAATTTTATTTTTATCCTTTATGGCTTTACTACTTTAGTTACAATATAAATATGTTCCTGGCGAGATTTCCACATGCCACGAGTAGTAGGTAAACTACATATGACGTCAATACTAGGTCATTGACGACAATATTTTTAAATCAGATAACGACTAAGGAAACGAATTCAGCAAAAGACCTAAAGTAAATTCTACTTAATAAAAGTTACTATCCGATTTCAGTTTCCCACATTTACCTGCGACACTTTTTTTTTTTTTTTTTTTTTTAACGACGTAAAAAATCATCAAATGACCCCTCCCGCTGTGGGTTAGCAGCGGTGAGGGAGTGTCAGACTCTTACTGACTAAAAGCCGTCGTGTTCCGTCGTAGGCCTTCTTATGTGCTAGGGCCGCGGTACCTCTTTCGAACAACCCGCAGCCCCGGCAGGCCTTGGCCCTGCTGGGCCCCGCTGGGGTTGCTGACATCTCTTTGAGGAGCGCGTGGAACAACGCGCGCCGCCGACACGGGTCTGTTGTCTAAAAACAGACATGAGCGATGAGCCACCCGAACTCACCGCCCACAGACCCACGCCTACGGTGGCCGGGAGTCGTCTCGCGACACCCGGCGCCCGTGGTGTCTACCTGCTCCAGCGCGGCGGCCGGGATGAGAGGTGCGAACTCTCTGACGTTCCGCCGCCTCCTTCTCGAGCATGACTGCTTCGCAGAAGGAGGCGACGGCATCCCATTCCCTCTCGCCCCGGACCATCGCCTGAACCAGGGCCGGACGCGAGAGGTCGCCGCCGCCTAAAGCCTCGACGAGGACCCGGCGGTGCCCTTCCCACGCAGGGCACTCCTGGACTGTGTGGTCCACCGTGTCCTCGGGGCTATCCGCACAGTGGTGACACCCGGGCGCCTCCTCACGACCGATTCGATGCAGATACCTCCCGAAACAACCGTGTCCGGTGAGGACCTGCGTCATGCGGTACGTGAGGGCGCCGTGACTCCTCCCGAGCCACTCCTCAAAGAGGGGACTTACCGCCACTATGGTGGCGTGCCCTGCACTGGGTTGCGACAGTCGCTCCCTCCAGGCCACCATGACATCCCGCCGGAGCTCTGCCCGCTGCGCGACAACTTGTCGCGGCAACGGGGTTTCCCCCCGGCGCTGAGCCTCCTCGCGCCAGTCGTACAGGCGCAAGAAGACTCTCGCCTCCAGATCCCACGGTGGTATAGTTCGGCCATTCAGAGAATGCGTTCCTGACACGTCGCGATTGAACTGACTGAATTATAACATTCATTGATTATTGATATAATAATGTTGTTTTAATGCTCCTCAATTGTTAAAACGGTAAACAACCAGCAAAAATATTTTTATCGTAACTGCAACGCCATTGCAAAGTTACGTCGTCAGTTCAATCGCGACGTGTCAGGAACGCATTCTCTGAATGGCCGAACTATAGTCCGGCTAGTAGGCCAGCTGCTTCGCGGGAGATCGTGCGGTACCCCCGGATTAGCCTAATGGCTATCACCCTTTGGGGCACGTTCAGGTAGTGTACAGCTCGCGGCCGTACCGAACGTGCCCATACCGGGGCCCCGTAAAGGGCCATGGACCGCAAGACTCCCGCGTAGAGTTTACGGCAGGGGGCGTTTGGGCCTCCCAGGTTGGGCAGGAGCCGCTTGAGGGCAGCACCTGTCTTCTCCAGTTTGGGGCCCAAACGTCGGAAATGTTCGACGAAGTGCCACCGGCCGTCGAGGACGAGTCCTAGGTACTTCATCGCCTTCTCGACGCCGATGGTAACCCCTCCCACCGTAACTTGGGAACCTGAAGGTGGCGCGTTCCGAAGCCCATGAAAGCACATGGCCTCGGACTTGTGCAATGCCACCTCCAGTCCCAGCAGCTGGATCCTCTCAACGACTATCGCAACCCCGCGCGCCATTATGTCGGCTGCCTCCTGGTGCGACCTCCCTTGTGCCAGTACCAGCGTGTCGTCAGCGTAGCAAACCACGCTGACGCCGCTAGGGAGGTCGGCGCGCAGCACCCAGTCGTAGCCGATGTTCCACAAGAGCGGCCCCAGTACCGACCCTTGCGGAACACCACACGACATCTCTCGCCGGTTCCATTCCCCATTGTGACCGGGGTAAATGATGGACCTATCCGACAGATAGGCCTCGACCACGCGACGAAGGTAGGTCGGCACCCGGTGGTACCGGAGTGCCTCCCTAATGCAACTCCAGGGAAGGGTGTTGAAGGCATTGGCGATGTCAAGAGACACCGCCAAGACGACCCCCCCCCGGGACACAGCATCCCCCGTCGTGAGAGATCTCACGCGTATGATGGCGTCCACCGTTGAGCGCCCCCTGCGGAACCCGAACTGGTTGTCCGCGAGGTCCGGCCCCATCCCCCCAAGGTGCGCAACGAGGCGGTCTGCGACAACTCGCTCGAAGAGCTTGCCCACCTCGTCGAGCAACACGATGGGCCGGTATGCGGACGGTGAGTCCGCAGGGCGCCCCGGCTTCCGAATGAGGACCAGTTTCCCTGTTTTCCAACGAAGTGGGAACTGGCCCCTCTCCATACATGCGCTGAGAAGCCCCCTAAGTCGAGGCCCGAGAGCCTCAAGGGCCAGAACCCAGGCCTTGCCAGGCACGCCGTCAGGCCCTGGGGCGGTATTTTTGGCTTTCAGCCTGGTTACCGCCACTCTCAGGTCCACCCCAGTCACCTCGGGGACATCGTCGTCGTCGGATGTATGGCCCACAGTCGACACCGCGGGTTGCGGAACCATGAGAGTGTTCCCCGCGCGAAGGGAACAGAGCGCTCACCACCTCCTCCACCAGTTGAGGCCGAAGACTCTGGGTCAGCGGGGGGGCCCATGGGCGGAGCTTACCCCGTACCATTTTGTAAGGGCGCCCCCACGGATCTCTGTCCAAAGTCCCCAGCAGCTCTGTATTGGCCACGTCCTTGGCCTGGATGATGGCCAATTGGAGGGCGGTCTTCGCAGCTCTGTATCCCTCGTACAGTTCCGCTTCCCTGGCCTCTGCATCCGGAGGGCGGATGCGCAGCCTGCGGTGTCTGGTGTACAGGTGTCTCGCAGCGACGCACGCCTCACGAAGGGCCGCAATCTCGCTGGACCACCAGTACACCTGGCGTCGGGCGCGTCCTGGCAGGACTCGGGGCATGGCCATGTCACAGATCTCGGACATGGTCTCCCGGAACCACTCCGCCTCGTCGTTGATGTCGGCGGGCCTGTCCGGTGATGACACCCAAGCCCGCACGACTGAGGCTTCCAGGAGAAGCTCCCGGTCAAGGTGCTTCAGCGCCCAACGTAGACCACTCGGGGTCTGCAGGACCGGCACGTTTGGATTTTGGGCGGAGACGTCAAACCGAATATACCGGTGATCGGAATAGGTCTCCACCCCCTCCTCGACGTGCCAGTCTAAGACACGCGGTAGCAGAGCGGGGCTGGCGAACGAGATGTCCACTACCGAGTCGCCCCGCATCCGTACACACGTGGGGACAGTACCCCGATTGAGGACGACCAGGCCTGATTCCAGCGCCCAGTCCTCCACCATCCTTCCCCGCGCGTCCGTGTGTCGGGAACCCCAGGCCAAGTTCTTGGCGTTGAAGTCCCCTAACACTAGCACAGGGAGGGTGTAACTTCCGACGACGACAGACAACTCCAGGAGGGAGTTGTGGAACTAGGCGAGAGTTCGGTTCGGGGAGAAGTATACCCCCACAACAACTATCTCCCCGAACCGTGCTGCGACGCAACCCCTTCCACTCTTCACCCCTTCGAGGGAAGGAGTACCAGCGGCGGCCGACGATATGATGGTCACCGAGCCGCTAAGGTCCTTGACCCAGTCATCCCTGGGAAGGACAAAGTACGGCTCCGCGACCACGGCGATGTTGATCGACCACTGCGCCATGCTTTGGAGCAACAGGTCCTGGGCACGGGCGCAGTGGTTGATGTTCGCCTGGAGGAAGCGTAGTGGAGCCGTTTTAGAATTCCATCACGTCTTCCTCCTCTTCAGGCCCAGGAGCGGGCACCGCGGCAGCAGCAGCAGCAGCGACTTCGCCGGAGGTGGCGGCGGCCGCGGGAGCTGCGGCAGTGGCCACCGCGTAGATGGCGGCTGTGGCGACGATGGACGGCCGACCCTTGCCCCTGGTCTTGACGGGTGGGGTACAGGTCTTGCACCCCGCCCGGTGTTCGGCTGGCCTTCCAGCAGCCGCACATGCAGTGCAGTGCGGCGTGGCGCTGCAAGACACGGCCTTGTGGCCGGGCTGACCGCAGCGGAAGCAGAGGGCGCTGCGGTCGACCTCCGAGGTGCAACGAACTCCCACATGGTGCCCAACGTGGCATCGGAAGCACCTCAGTGGTCTGGGGTCAAGCAGCTTGACCTGCGCCGACACCCAGCCAACCAACAATCTTCGGCCGTCGACGATTGTCTTGGCTGCCGCCACGGGGCAGCTCACCGTAACGGTGCTCGTGCCCCTGAAGTCGGGACGTAAGGTACCCGCCTTGACTTCATCGGCGGAGCACCCACCCGTCCTAGCGATGGCGGCCACCACCTCCTCCGTAGTGACCGAGTCGTCCAGGCCCATGATGCGCAGATCCGCGCACTTGTAGGGCCTGGAGACTCGGGCATCGTCCGCACTTATGGACTCTCTGAGCCTCTCGGCTAGAGCGTCTGCGGTGGGCCCGCTGGCCGCTCCCGGGACCTCCAGCATTCGGGCGCCCGTTGCGGTCACCCTGAGCCGAAGGCCCTCGGTGATACCCAGCTCAGCTAGGTCCACCGCCTCCTTTGCCTTAGCGAGCACGTCGCGGTACGATACGCCCCTCTTAACCGCGTCCGGCTGTAGTGTGAGCACCACAGCCGCGGTCTTAGGGGCGCGTAGTTGAGCCGCGACGGCTCGCTCCCTGCGGCGCTGCCTTTGGGCTTTCTTTCTGGCCGCCTTCCCTCTCTTCTTCTTCTCCCCCACCACCTGCCACTCGGATTGAGTGGGAGGGGAAGTAGTCGCTGACGGAGTCGGCTTTGGGGGGCGTCTCGCCACTGGTGATGACGATGGGACCGGTGCTGGGGGTGGCATCGGGGTCCTCTGAGCCCGGACCGCCGTTGCAGCCTTTGGCTTCGGCTGGGCGGCTGCCCTCCTGGGCGGTCCGATCGGCGCCGCGGCGGGGGGTTCGCTCGGTGCCGATGCTGCCGCAGCCGCATAAGAGGCCCTTTGGGCTGCTTGGGGCTTCGGCGCCGCGAGGGGAGGGCGCAGAACTCTGCCCTCCAAGACGGAGAAGCGAGCCTGGAAGGCCGCCATCTCCCGCCGAACCAGGGCCAGAACCTGGCTCTCCCCTGGAGAGGACTGCGGTTGCCGCGGGGTGGCCCCGCTTCGCTCCGCCTCCTGCTCGCGCATCCTTTCTATCTCCGCCCGGAGACATCTATTCTCCTCTACGAGAGACCCCAAGTTGGCCGTGAGGCGAGCTACCTGCTCCTGCAACTTGGCCAGCTCGCTCTTGGGAGCCAAGCCAAAGTTGCTCACCGCTGCAGCGGTGATGGAGGCGGTAGCGGCCTCAATCGCGCTATTACGATTGGCCTTCTTTCTCTTAAGGGTCACCTCTCTGAAGGCGGACTCCACTGTCTTCGCGAAGTCCGCCCTCCTCTCCCGGTCAGAGCCGAAGGCCGATGCGTCCTCCTCAGAGGAGCTCTGGTGGTCTCCTTCGTTGCCCGTCTCGCGAACGAGCCTCCTATCGGCCTTTTTGGCCGAAGCTCCGCGACCACCGGAGGAAGACCCCAGGTCGTCCGCCTTCCTCTTGAGGAAGGCCTCGACTCTGTGGTCCTTCTTGCTGCGGGGGACTGTGAAGTCTCCCGCAGTTTCCTCACTGGATACGGACTCGCAGTCCGAGTCCGCATCCCACTCCCTATCGTCTTTTTTGTTTGGGTTTTTTTTTAATATTACTATCCATATACGTCCCACGAGTATGAGAGCAAGTACCTGTCCACCCCGGCAGTGGCCTCATACCGGGGTAAGCCTACATACTGTTGGGGGCGGCTGGCCCCAACAGGTGGGAGCGCTAACGACCGTGTCCCCCACGGCCATTCATCCCCACGCCGCGCTCCCGAAACTTGGGATTAGGTGGTTTTTTATCTAAGAGGTGTCCTTCCTCTGGGCCGGGCGGTTAAGCCAAGCCCTCGGCGGCGGCATTAGACATGCCTCCGTCTGCTGTCCAGCCATTCCGGCTCAGCAAACCCACCAAAAGGTTTGCTCTTCGTTGAACGAGGAGCAAACGAGCGCCGCTTCAGTGCGCCTGCACCTCTGCGGGTATGGCCGCATCCTTGCCATGTCCACAAGTGTCGACTGGTCAGGAGCGGCCCCTCCCTGGGTCCCTCTTCGTCTGGCTTCTCCCCTGAACCTTTCCGGCATGAGTGACTCTACCGGCAGAGCTCCAGGATCCCAGAAGCACGCAAGCCCCACCACGACGACAACGTGGGGACACCCTCGGTGGGGACCTGCGACACTGATGTATGATTTTTACCGTCGCCAACTTCGAAACTACTGAGTAAGCCGGGATTCCATTTGCATGAAATCCTGCCCCGGATAACGTAATATTTCCCCGTACCTGGGTAAAGTCTATATAATGTTATGCATTTTCACAAAGTGCTCCTTAGTTCCGCGCAGTAGTTTTATTTAATCAAGTCATTTACATAATTGCTTGCTGGTTTTTGGATTTAATATTGCAAAAATGTTTTTATATCATTTTATGTCTTAAAAGAAATGAAACCGCAGCTATGCATTAAAATAAGGCTAGATTCCTCCTCTACTTGAGTGAAGAAATGTTCTTTCGGCCTTTAAGGGCTCCCTAATACCTCGTATGTACAAACTGAATATACAAACAGTAATAACAACATAATCATCCTATCAGCTGGCTTATTAACTTATTAAGCAATTATAGGATTCTCAATTAGCAACATGTATACATATGTTCGATATAGATGGAAATCGCATCGGAGATTTGATTCAATTACTGTGAAATTACCTGCGGTAATGCTAAGGTATCAAGGAATATTGGTTTATAATTAACCATGTTTACGGAGATTCCTGAAGGAATATAAGCTCATTTTCACCATTTCGCTTTGCCAGAAACCAATAGGTATAATTAAGTTTCTTATCACCTTGGCACTTTTATTCAATTAAGAATTCGTTTCATTATTTTTTATGCATGATGTCCGACTAAAGTGTCTTCAAGTTCTTTTGGACGTTCTATAAATTCTTAGAAACACGCAACTCAAATAGATCTATTCGACCATGATATAGTTCCGTGTCATCTTGAAATCCTAATGCATATTGCATATTTCAAACGCAATAACAACAATATTTTTAGCATAAGAAACAAGTTTAGCTAATAAATTAAAATTCGGTACCAAACGTTTGTCTTAAAATACATCAGAAGCCGTCTGCACTTGATAAGGGTCGCCGAGAAACGCTGTTCACTTAACAACTGCTTGAAATTCAAGGACAAACCTTTTTGGTCCTTTCAGCCCGCTTTTGAGATTTCCAAAATTAATTGACTAGAAGACCATGTGCTAATTGGAGTACTGACCGACAAAAAATGTATTTATAAGTGCTTGTATTAATTAAGAATAAAAATATGTATATTTTTAGCCAGCTTTATTATTAGAGGTCAGTATTAATGTCATTACCTTTTTGGCGCCGATTGTCCAAGGCAACTTATTTATAGTGACATTTTAATGCATTTATAATGTTAGTATATAGTAAATCTATTTATACACTGAAAAAGGTAACAAACACTTCATTAAAAAAAAAAAACTTTATAAAGAGGAACAATACATTATACCAAATGACCTGGCAAATCAAATGAGCTATTCACAAAATCGGCTGTTGAAATATTACAAGAATACAATCCATATCCAAAAAAAATATTAATCTTACCATCCGCTGCAGTTCTTGCTGAACTGGTAACTGAATTAAGAGCAAAAGTATGCATCTGTTGCCTATATCCTGCCTCTGCGGCAGAGGCAGGATATGGGGCGGTCCGCGTAATATTCCGCGACGACAAAAAGTTTGGCGAGAGCTACGGTCTCAGCTTTCCTAAACTCTCCGTGCAAAGACCAAGCGTATCATTATCCTCGCCTTTTTACAATAAGGAAATATTAAAAGCTTTTGTGAACTGTATCGCTTCCAGGAAACTGTTGTTGTTCGAGCAACAATTCGCTATAGAAAGGTAATGTTAACAATGCACTCGTTATTAAATTATAAGCAACTTCAATATAACGTGCACATAATATATTAAGGAAATATTATATAATGCTTTTGCTAATATTGTTGATCAAATTTTATTCATTATATGGACTGACACGACGAGGTGACATGTGTGTGTCTGTTTTTACATGATTTTTTTTCTGTAGGTTTTTGGTATCTTAGATGCGTAAGGTTTCAGTGTAAACAATCTCTACATTATTTAAGGATTATAACTGCGAGCTACATAAAACATAACTTTTTGAACAATGAAACGAGAATTATAGAACATGGTTTTAGACTTATTACACGAAATACCAAAATGTACTTTTGATATCTTAGATTTAAAAGTATAAAAATATGAAAGCTATTTGAGATGTTATCGAAGCCTTTATCGCCGTCTATAAAATGTAAGCGTTTCTGAAAACACATTACAGTAGCGATGTAAAACCTAAGCAAGAACGTCGTCATAAACTGGTCCTTACGGTTTTGCGGCCTTCGGACGCTTAAAATAATATGAGATTCTATGAGACGTGATAACCGTTGGGAATATCGATAGAATGCTCACTTTAGTTTGTAAGTGATGATAGAATTCAGCGAAGTCGAATGTTTGCGAAATCAGTATAAGTACAAGAGTTTGGGTGTTAAAGTTTCATTTCAAAAACGTAAAAGTCCTTCCGCCAGTAGTTTCAATCATGTCCCTTGGGAATTACCTCTTGCACCAGGATACAAGTTTGCCTATAGACGTCCTCGATGAAAGGTCTATCTTACACTGAAAGGATTTTTAAATCGTTCCTGATATAAGCGCAATCAAACCAAAAAACAAACTCGTCATTTTCATAATATTAAGTAACGGAAGGAAGATATATATAAAACATGACGTGTTACCATATTCTGAATCCCAAAACTATACAAAGACACAAGAAAAGATTAAGTTATCTCAACATCAAGCTATCATTTTGCTTTCGACCTCAAAGGTCTAAGTTGACACCACATGGCTGACTGACGAACTTAGACCTAGAACTTTGTTAGACTAACTTCTTGTAACACAGAAGCATGTGTTACAAGACTTTAGCGAACTTCGGCCCTTCTCACCGCGAGAAACTGGTCTTACATAACGAAAATACCTACCTAACATATTCTAGGTAATTCATCTGATTAGTTATTTTTTAATCTCTATGATAACATAGTGTGAATTCAAAGGTTTTGTTACCAGGTATCATTATAATTGTTATGTGATGATGACTGACAATGATATAGATAAGATGCTGCTTGGTAACTTGATTTATCGTTATATCAAAGATTATTGTGGATACAAAACAGCTAATTATCTAGTTTCTTTATAGGTTAGGCTATTGTCATCTATATACATATAATAAATCTGTAAAAAAACTGTGTCTGTACATATATATACATATAATAAATCTGTAAAAAAACTGTGTCTGTACATTGAATATATTAAAAAAAAATTGGGTGGGTTTTAGGAACAGTAATGGAGCACAAATCCAAAAAAAAAATTCTCTCTGTATGTCTGTATTTCTGTATGTCTGTATGTCTGTTTGTTTGTACACGCTAATCTTCCGAACTTCTCTTCTCTGTACCATATACAGGTATGACGTTTTAGCAAAAATTGTTCAATTTGATAAGCACTTTCTATTGACTTATACAAATTGAAGATCTAAAACACCTGATGTGGAACTCCAGGAGCCCAGCCAGACTATAGCCTATAAAGATATGATGTTTTAGCAAAAGTGGTTCAATCTGATAAGCACTCTCTATTAACGTATAAACATCGAAGATCTGGAACACCTGATGTGGAACTTCAATACTACACTTGAAATGTATAGAAATGAATGTTATGAAATAAGTATGGTGAATCAAAAAAAGTAATTAGTCCGTCTTTTAGATAACCCTAAAATAATGGACACATATTTTTTCTTTTCTCCTTCTCACATACAAATAATAAAGAAGATATAACACGCTTGAATTTTGTGTTAAATCACTGCTTAGTACAAATTTTACATACCTAGACGTGGCGTCACGAGTCCCCACTCTCCGAATTTGTTGCGTTATGTATATCTCATTATTATTTTGTATGTCTCTTCCAGACCTCGGGACTGCAGAGTGCCAAATTTTCTTGAGGCAAACGTGAGGCCGAAGCCAACACGCTGAAGCCCTTTTGAGACAACTTTAATGAAATGGTGACACAAAACCGACGATTATCCCTTTATACACTATAGAAATGAACCCAAGGACAATCCCCGGTGGACGTCGTTAAAAAGAAAAGACAATCCCCGGTTCTGTGCTATACCATTGCTAACTGTGGATGAATACTACTTGGGCTATTGTGATGGGATGCTAATGGACTAGGAATGCGGAAACTACGGGAACACACCTGCCGATGACAATGTATTAGATACATGTAAAAATGGCAGGTGGAGACTCGCCAGCTCACTTACTGGCCCCCCCGGGAATCAGTCACTGAATAGCAACAAGAGGGCAACAGGGACATGAGCGGCTGAAGTGTGAGGATACCTCGGCGGATTTTAAACGCAGATTACGCGCTCCCTGTGGGTCACTTACCACGAGGCACCTATCCTCCGAGCAGGGCTACTAATCCTGCTCTAGCGACTCCACTCTGGACGGTCAATCCAAGCCAGAGGCGTGAGACCTACCCCCGTCATGGTTCACTCCGACCGGCCGGAGATGGGGGACGGTATACTCTCCCTGGAGAACTCAGTATATATGCCCCGCGGGGTCGCTACTCCCCGTCATCAGCCTCCCTGCGGTGCTTATATCTCATTATTATTGTCGTTATTATCTCAAGAGCCTTTGTCCCAATTATGTTAGGGTCGACTTAAAGTCACGATGCAATTGGGTGTTTTACAAGGAGTGACTGCTTATCTGACCTCCACAACCCGGTTAACCGCTCAACCCAACACCCCTTGGTAAAACTGGTTAGACTTACTGGCTTCTGACTACCCATAACGACTGCCAAGGATGTTGAATGATATCCGGAACCTACAGTTTAACATCCCCTCCAAATGACGGTCATTGGTATCCAAAACATACGTAA
The DNA here is from genome assembly GCF_022581195.2 of Helicoverpa zea. Classification (NCBI taxonomy): domain Eukaryota; kingdom Metazoa; phylum Arthropoda; class Insecta; order Lepidoptera; family Noctuidae; genus Helicoverpa; species Helicoverpa zea. The sequence goes on along the minus strand of NC_061459.1, from coordinate 3,782,110 downwards.
TAATACGTATAATTACGTAGTAATACGTAGAAAGTACATACGAACTTAGAAAAGTTGCATTGGCAGGTACTTGCCAGACCTGAAATCAAAGACGCACGCTCATACTTGAGAGATTGGTTCTCTACCCACTAAACCACCACGACTTCCACTAAGTCATCACGACTTTGTCATCTCAGTAACATTTAATGTTTTTTTACGTAATAATACGTGTAATATTTTTGACACACACAACTTAAATGCGGACTAATTAGAATCACTACTTTTATCCCTATGGTCACGTCTATGCGGTTCAGTTCTCAGCGTTTTTAGTCTGCTGTGCTTTTGCCGTTGAAGTACAAAAATTAAATATATGGAACGTTTCTAATGGCTATGCGTATTCCATTGTTTTCAAGTCAACGGGCCCTTAAATTAAATATCAGACGATTCAGATATTTGATTTTGCTGACCCCGTAGTCGCTGGCATAAGGGACAGGATCCGCGTACGAAGTCGCGGGCAGAAGCTAGTTGTATAATAAATATGCTATTGTACAATAAATATACTACGCTATTGTAGTAGTATTTTTTGCTAACGTGAACTTTTGTACTTGGCATTAATTATAAGGTTCAATTTTAATACGCAGTTTATTATATTGATTAATCGCTAAATACAAAAACATTAATCGATAACCGGTTGATCTCCGTCTACTTATTTTTCTATAAGGATAAATAATATAGGTACATGGCATTGAAATATAATCCGTCTTACCACAAAAACTTTTTAACGTCAGTTTAAGACTTGTCTAAAAAAATGTCAAATTATGACGTTGACATATGGTTCATTTTGGAGCCACATTTTTTTTAGACAAGTGTAAAACAGTGGTTAAAGTTTTTGTAGTAAGGCCAAATATGTTTATAATGTTAAATAATGATAAATATCGTTATTGCGTACTCGTACCTAAACGAGTGTTTTTTTTTTTGAGAACCTATCAAAATCAAAATCAAAACTCATTTATTCAAACTTGGCTGCAAAACAGCACTTTTCGAACGTCAGAAAAAAATTACATAAGACAGCCCCCAAAACGCCCACCCTTCACCACTTCCTATGTGTTTTTGCTGGGAAGAAGAAGTGGCGCAACAAACTCCCCAGCAACACATGTCTGTCTGTAGGTTAAAAGAACCTTTCAACAAAGTACAATGAGTATATTGCAGTATGCAATACGCAATATTGTCATAAAATAAAATAAAATTACATTTCAAAATGATTTATAAAATCTACCACATGCTAGCTAGCACTCACCCTACGTGACTTGTCTAACTCAAGCATTGAATAAATATGATGTGAAAAAAAAAATTGTATAGCCTCCAATATTTATAATAGTTTATGAGGGAGTGCCCACCTTCATGTGATATTCTATTGCAACCCTATGTAATGTACAACATGGGTAAGTAATGAATCTAGTAAATTGGACCGCTCAGCCAGAAAAAAAAAGAAATATATGAAAAGAGTTTACAAAATTATATAATGCTACTTATAGTATAGTCAGTAAGACGACCTGGCACCACAAGCAGCACCCGTTCACGAGCATAACACGAGGATCAGCCATCGCCCCCCTCGCACATTTTTGAGGGAGGGAGGCAACCCGACCGCCGACGCTACCGCAAGCAGTGCCGTCTAAGGGAGCATGACGTACTCACTGCTACACAACTCAATATCAATCGAGTAGTTAAAGATGAATTTATTATCTTGGTATATGGCTAGCTTAATGATAGCTGAAGGTAATACGTATTTTACCCCTGTTTCATACCTACTTAATTTTTAGTGATAATGTAATTTAAGTTCAAAATACCTAATAAAATAATCCTCAACCTTGACCGCAGAATGACATAGCCCATACCCTTCAAATGTAAATGTAGTACCCATCTTATTTTTTGCATCCTAAGTTTTTTCTTCTTTGGGAATGACCTGACCGCATGCACAGGAAATGCCTGTTTAATTATTTCAATGTAGCGAAATGAGTCAATAAAGTAACACACAGCAGTAAGTTTTACAACTTATTCTGTTCTAAACAAGATACTTGTAATATTATGAAATGAAAAACATAACGCTTTGGATTAAATCTCTCGAGAGAACATAAAAGCTTGCTCATTTACTAAGCTGTACCACATTTCATAAATAAATGTTTCTGAAAAAAAGTTTCATTGATACGTTGAAAGCGAATGAGCTCCAAAATTCGCAAACACTTTGTTCCTAGTAGGATTATCATCTAACTAGATTTTTGCCTAGCTATGATGGGGCGGCTTCCAGTCTAAGCGGATACAGTTGTAATAAATAACACATTATGTAATAAATATTTTTTGTCGATATAAATGGTGAAGTGACTAACTTTGAGAACCAGTTTAGTTCACCTTCATATAAAACCTGAAGTGATATTAGAGCTGTATGCAAACATAACACCGAAATCAGAAATTATAAAATACTTGAATTTCCCGTCTTTATTTTATAGTTTTTGTGTGAAAATGTAAAAACATCCGTCCCTCCAAGAATACAAAAGTTCACCTTTGCTATATTTTATTATGCGTTTGCTGACGTTGATATAAAAACCCAATAACCCTTTTCTGACCTCGTTCTCACGAGTTGCGCGTGCGACGTTAAGCCAACCTAATTTTAAACATATCTGCATAATAAAATTATACGGGAGCCACATGAAACCCTGAAGTTCGACCTTCATTAAACTCATATTTGGCTACAGAGTTTTAAAGGTAAATATTCCCCTGGATTCCATAACAGCCATGCCAAACTTTTGGGAAGGCTTTATGGTGAGAAGTGTTCAAACAAAACATTTGAATGTGTGAGTGGCATTTACGTTTTCTGTTGTTTTAGTTTTAGTGGCTGGTTTCCTAAATTAAACTGTTTATTCTATAGGAAGATATGGTATACTATACATATTACAGTAGCTTGTGAGGGCTTTAGAATTAGTTATCATCAGTTTACACAACTTATTTTCCTACATCATTAATAATAATAGCCTTTTTATTCAGATCATAGTAACAATACATATACATATAGAACTTATCAACTTAAAATTAAACCTTTGACCTAATCTATTATCTGATTTTTCTTAACATTTTCCAGATCTGTTTGCCAGTCGGCAAAGGCCTCCTCCAACCTTTTCCATTCATGCCTTTCTTGAGCCACCCTGTTCCATGTGACGCCTGCAACTTGCCTTATGTCATCATCCCATCTTTTTTGTGGTCTGCCTCTTTTCCTTTTACCTTCTCTGGGATACCATCGTGTCACAATTTTGCTCCATTTCCTACATCATTACTTCCTCGTAAATAAGTTGAAACTGGAAATGTCGTACTCATGACCGTTCCAATTAAATTATCATTCAACACACACATTCAACCTGCCACCTGCAACCATACAACACTCGCAACCTGTGTATATTATTGTTTTGGAAACAATAAGCAGTATAGAGGTAATTACACATTACTCGTAAAGGCATGATTTGCGGTAATAAGACTTCTAATTTTGCATGCTGCCAAAGTTTGTGGTGATGAGCAAACCTGCATGTAATCTTGGCAATAATTCCCATGCGGGCCATGTAGTGAGATTACACTACTCATATCTTGTTAACTTGTTTTACGTTCTCAGCTAGTTATACGAAGACATTAACGCGAGTAAAGACTCATAGGGGTTGGGGGAAACTACAGAACACTACCTATGTTTACAACAACATTTTTCAAGGGAGAGGTAACGCAGCATATAGTGTACCTATATAGCGCACATATTGTCATAGCTTACTCATACAGTTTCTATTGCATATTGACGTACGCATACGATTAACTTGAGTATGACAATTTATCATAAGCTCGTGTTTGAGCGTCCCTCTCATATATGTATTCGGCAAAGTGAAAAACATGTCTACGTCGTCTCTGGTTTGTTAGATACTCTTAAGAAATAAACACACAATTTTACGACAAAATTTAATCTTTACTCCTACACCGCAGCTACCAGCAGCTACTTTATTTATTAAAGTCACAAAGTAACTGAACGTTTTATCTACACCAAAAAGACGAAGTTTTACAAACCGCCAGTTTCCAAACAATTCACGTTCAAAATCCAGAACAAAAGCGTCAAAAATATCAGTTTAAAAACTGTGATATTGCAACATTCGGTCTAGTGTCCTCACGTCGCGACGTCTTCTCGTCTCGTGGGGCATACAAATCTCTAGGTTACGTTGTTGTTAGTGAATTTATCAATGTGTATGCAGCAAACTAACGTTTGTACAAGGATTTTGGAATCAGTTTAAATTAGATTAACGGTAAAGGATACATTCCCAGTTTAAATAATGTATGCAAGTAATATAATAAAGGAGAAACGTTTTTTGCTTGTTTTTTATAAACCACAAAGGCTCTGAAGCTACTGAACCGATTTAAAAAAAAACCCGGTACGAGCAGTAGTTCCCACAGAACGCAGTGAATCCGCGGGAAAACGGCTAGTCTGTCATAAAGGAATCAAAGCGAATACCTAGAAAAAAAAATGCGATTTCTAATAAAATTAAACAAAAATATGTGTAAGCTTCTATTAGCTGACCTGAAGTTTTAATTGCCGATTTTTTTGATAGCTTATATGCTATATTTGAGACACTTAATGAAACGATGTAAAGAAATACATGACATCCGAGGACAAAAATATATATAGAGGTAATATGAAAGGGCTTAAAAATAAATACCTTTTGCATTTACTAATTTTGATACATACTCCATGTGACTTACATAATACTGCAAAGTACAGTAACAAAACCAGTGGCGGATTTACCAATAGGCCAAGTAGGCCAGTGCCTAGGGTGGCAGATTTAGAGGGGCGGCAAATTTTGCTAATTTTTTTAGTTTTTTTTTTTTATAATTATGCGAGTACACAATCCATATATAAATAAACGATTAATAAACGCTCTGTAATATATGCTTAGGTTTATGTGATCATGAATTTTAAAATATTCCAATAGCGTTTCAATAAAAATATATTGAAAGATCCGCTCGCTTCGCTCGCGGTTCCTTCATCACTTCTGATTCATTCTGCGCTCTTTGAGTCCAATATAACAAAAAGTTAAAGCACCGAAGTAGCAAAAACAACTGACGCTCTACGCTGACGATTTCTAAGCTGTTCAGGAGGTGGAGGACTTCTGTATCCCAAATAATTTCGCTTTTGTGTCCCGAAACTCGAAAAATTTCGCGCTCGCTGCGCTTGCAACTTTTTCACTTTACATTGGTTTTTTTCAAACTTGTTTGAGTATTTTTGTGATCCAAGACTCCAAAATTTCGCATTTCACTTGACAGTTACTATTTTCTAATTTCTTTAGATATCATTGCGCCCCGGGTGCCACCCGATGCGGCGTACGCCACTGATTACCCGGCGTACGGCGGGGTACGGCGTACCTACACGAACGAATGAACCGATTTCAATTTAGTTTTTTTTTTTTTTTGTATTACAGGTGTTTTATCAAATGAATCAATTGAGCCGTTTAAAAGTTACAGAGGCTTTACGCTTTAAAGTCGCTGTCAGATGAACTTGTTAGGTCAACATTAAACTCTTCGTTACATAGCGGGTTGCAAAAAAAATCTAGTAACTGACAGAAGTATCATTAAGTTCACAATCATTAGGGGCGGCAAAAATTGAATGGCCTACTAGCGGCAAATTTGTAAATCCGCCACTGAACAAAACCAGAATTCACATCATGTAGTGCGCTCGCACATTGTATACTAAGCGCCTCATTGCACTATGTTACGACGAATTTCTTGGCACACGCCCACCTGGGCCTCTGTAATTAGGCTGTATGACACTATAATACCTTTGCCTTTCATTTATTAGGGGTTTTCTAGAATAGGACGCGGGATTTGAAATTCGATTTCGATTACTTTTTATTTCATTTCATTTTCTAATGTCGTTTAGTGTCCTCCTTGGTATACAAAAAGTCTGAAACATTTTTATTACAAGGAACTCTTTTCTATCTTTATGTTTAGAATGATTATTAAATAGTATGTACCTTTTAATAATGTTTCTTCCTATGTAATTAAGTTTATGATGCATTTTTCCATTACTTAACTAGTTAATAGTTTACAATGGGTACTTAGTTGGTAATCTATTTTCATGAGGTATTATTGTAATTTGTATAGTGCAGTATTCTAGACTTTCAGTCCTTTTGTATAATATTGTGATGACCGCACTTGGTTACGTCTTATGTAATTGGCTAATATAGCATTGGCTGGGTAAATCGTGTATTAATTAGATATTTTTGCTGAAGGTTAATCAATCGTAGAGAAACGAGTTAGGTAGACATGTACTAAAAACAGCTTTGAAATTCTTGTTTGTGGTATAGAGAAAAACAACTCGTGACTCGTTTTTTTTTAATAGGTATATCACCTAGTAACAAACCTTTCTTATCCGGTAACCATACGAATTTAAAAGTTATCTTGGACGTATTGAATAAATAAATATAAATGAATTACTTAGACAAGTGTGTTTATAATATGTTGACACTGTAATGGCTGATTTACATTGAGTCAGTAACTGACGTCAGTCCACTGACAAGTCAGTGCTGACCCGGCACTGCCATCGTGTAAATTGATTTGAAGTCAGTACAGTACTACTGACGAAACACTGACACTACACTGACTTCGTGTAAATAGCACGCGTCAGTTTTCGGCGCCTACACTGACGTCAGTTATTGACTCAATGTAAATCAGCCTTAATACACATTGTAAATGTTATTTAGTCTAAAAGGTTATTAATTAAGTATTACCTATTCAAAATATAGTATTCTCTTCTTATATGCAGACATAACAGTTAGTGATAAGATAGGATAGCATTTAGATCATTTTGTTACACAATAAAAAACAATTCATTATCTGTCGATACAATTTATTTCGAACTATTATCATTAGGTAATGATTGTAACTATTAACGTTAATAGTAATAAAGTTGATTACCTATGTCCGAATGGTTGTATGTGTCCATATTGTTAAACAGTAAACGTTCGATATTTGAATTCATTTCGCACACTGACATTGACCGCTACAGTTTTTTTTTTAATTCCTCACAGATAATCGTGCTAACCAGCTTGTTGACTCGCATTTTCATTACAAACCTCATTGGATGTGGCTGAGTAGCACGTGTCAGTGTTGTGATTAGGAAAAATGATTTTGTTATTACTTTTAGCGGTTTTAGTGTTCGCTTTGTTGTTGTCATGGATAAGTTTGGTGAAGGAAAGCCGACGGTTTAACGTGCCAGGGCCCTCGCCTTTGCCTTTGGTGGGAAATGCGCATTTGTTTGTTGTCAAATCTTCAGGTATGTTTATTTAGATAAAGACTTAATTTTAAAAATAATTTTAATTAGTGTAAGAACATCCGTTCTACAGATCCGTTAAGATTACGCATCCTAAAAAATATGTTACTTAATTATTATAGATTTAAAAAAATGCAAATACTAGTTACATAATATAGCTTAAATATTTTATAAAAGTAATCAAATCATATAGACAAACGTAACTTGAATCTAAAAAAATGCGATAAGAATTTATAAGAGGTCCTCGTCCTTGAAAAACAGGTATAGATTCCAAAAACCTGTTACCAAATCTAAGGAACAACTTGATAGTCCACCAACTGCCATCTTTTTAAATATTTTGTATAGTTACCATTTTTACCTTAGAAAAAAAGCAGCCCATATCCTACCTATAATTAAACAGTACTTTTGCTTATAATTTCATTCTAATTCAAACTTTACATGAAATTAAATTCAACACTATCTAACCAGACAGTAATTGATAAAATAAGTTTCTTATCATCTATACTAATACTATAAAGAGGAAAACTTTGTTTGTTTGTTTGTTTGGTTGTAATGGATAAACTCAAAAACTACTAGACCGATTTTAAATATTCTTTCACTATTAGAAAGCTATAGTATCTGCGAGTAACATAGGCTATATTTTAACCCGGTACGGGTAGTAGCTCCCACGGGACGCGGGTGAAACCGCGGGAAAACGGCTAGTGATATATAATTTATCTGTTTGATTGATTAATTGTTACTATCTTGTAGGTACATTGTTTCTAAGGAATATTTCTTAGATGATCTTTCAAAACGAGCTATAATGTATATTTTTATTCGATATCGAAAAAACCCATTTGTCATTAATTACCTAAATAGTAGATCATTGCCGTTCCATCGGGCTATGAGAGCGAAGGAATAGAGAGTGCACCTGTGACTGCGCGAATGCTTGTGCACTATTAAATGAATTGTGCTGGGCTGAGCTGGCTGATCTCCTTATATGTATGAGAATAGCTGCAATGGCCGACTATCGGCTGGGACGTCATTGCTTAATTATATTTTATGTATCGTGTTTCAAAGAATAACTAATGCTATTATCCAAGATTAAGGCCGGCAGCACACATCCGGTTTCCGGATACGGTTTCCTGATCAGGAATTAAGATTCGGGATTCCGTGTCACTAGCGCACACATTCGGTTTTTTTCATTCGGAATTTACATGGCCAGTACGTAAAGAGGAACCATATTGAAGGCACGACATCATGGACTATGACGAATTGATTGCTGTTGCACTTTTACTGGCGCTAAACAAGAAAAAGAGGAAACGACGTTACTGGGTACAACCGTAGAATGCTCAAAGATTATCCGAAAGTCAATTCTATGTTAAAACAGCTAAATTACGAGCATACCCAGAAGAATTATTTATTAATTATTATAGAAAGTCCATTAAATCCTTTGATGAACTTCATAAATGTCTTTACTATAGTTCGGCCATTCAGAGAATGCGTTCCTGACACGTCGCGATTGAACTGACGACGTAACTTTGCAATGGCGTTGCAGTTACGATAAAAATATTTTTGCTGGTTGTTTACCGTTTTAACAATTGAGGAGCATTAAAACAACATTATTATATCAATAATCAATGAATGTAGTTACGTCGTCAGTTCAATCGCGACGTGTCAGGAACGCATTCTCTGAATGGCCGAACTATAACAATAATGGATTGTATTATCTCAATAAAAATTGATTATTATTATTATAAAGGCAAACATATGAGAGAAATAAAAAAAAACTCATTATTTTTGGGTGTTTATTTATGTAAATGTGTGTACGTTTGTGAATTGTTCAATAAACAGGATTTTTTTAATATTATATTTAATACAAAAATAAAAACATATATAAAAAGCCAGTCACAGGCGGGCTCTGAATGCTCTGATACACGTCCATTCGGAACAGGGCTACCTTGATTCAGAATGAAAATTTCCGTATGTGTGCGGCGGTCAAACCAAATTGTTCGCGAGCGCTGCGTTCGGAATGACGACATCAGGTTTTATTCCGTTCTGGGTCCCCGAACGCACGGAGAAAATTTTAAACCGAATGTCAGGTTTTTTTCCGTCCGGAAAAAGTAAGAACGTGTGCGCTCTTGTGAACATTTTGTATGAAAAAAGAGCATTCCGGTTTCCGAATCAGGATTCCTGATCAGGAAACCGGATCAGGAAACCGGATGTGTGCTGCCGGCCTAATTACCTCTCACCTTTGACTGCCGAACATTGTTGTTCCAAACTCTAGCGCTATCAATTAGGTATAATACTCTTATTATAAACATGACTACATCTATCTGTTTGACACAACTTAAAATGACATTCATTCACGCACAAAGATACTATTATCACATAGTAGTTATACATAATTATTTAGGTATAAACCTAGAAGTTTTAAAGTGACCTTGATTTTATGTAGAGAATAAATCAATTCAAATTAACACCTGAGTGCTTTTCTTTATCTTTTTTAGCAATGATGTAACACTAACTCGTAAATATTTCAATGTCTGCTAGCTCTTTCGTAAATAAACCTAGATGTCATACCTACGTTTTGATTAAGGCTGCCTGTCCACGTTTGATTAATTGGGGACCGATTTTTTGCAGGAGAAAATTGAGAATACACTGATAGCAAAAGTGCAACGCACACGTCCTACAAAATGTCAGTCGGAAAATCCTAATCAGAACGTTCTACTACAATCGGTCCGATTATCTGTCCTACAAAAAAGCTGAAAGGGGCAGGCAGCCTTATTCCTGTATTAAATTTAAATTGGTTCAAAGGTTGTAAAATAATGACATCAAAATAATTTAACCCTATTTTATATTATTAGCGTTTGTGCGTAGTTTCTCACAGAGTTACGAGCAAAACTGCGGATGCAAGCTAGTATTATCATATCCATTAAAATCTACAGCTTTAACTTGTTATGTAGGTAGGTCAGAACGTTGCTAATTCCACAATAATTAGACAAATGTCAAGGCGCCTTAGTGTTTTTGTAAATTCAAATGTAGATGTAAAAACGAATTTAACTTCATCTTATATAATATTCGATATTTTTTGTTACAGAATTCTTGAACCTGGTTGAAAAATTTATGAACAAATATGGCGATGCGTTCAGAGTTCATTTTTTCTCCACGCCTTACGTGGTTATGTGCCATCCTAAATATGCTGAGGTAAGTTGTATCTACCTACAAAAAAAGCTGTATTTAGTTCTTAATTATTCAAACTCGGTATTTGTACGATAAATTAACACTATAAAATCGCGCTTAATAGTGTAGAGATTCCACCAAAATGTCATAAGCAATATCCACTGCGAGGCTGCTAGCTAGGATAATATTCGCGTACAAAGGTTTCAGTTTTACAGGCATTTTAAAAATGTTCGATCGCAATTGTTGTTATTGTTTGGTAGAGCGAGAAGAACATAAACCACATATTTTTGTGTCCGTCTTAGCTAATCATTTCATAGTAGTATCAAAATATTATACATAGTTATTTACACAAAAACATAAGGCACGTGTTTTGAATTTGAATTAACGTGATCGGTGATCAAAAACAACTTGCCAAACTAGTTCCTTACATAGGTACTTTAATTTCAAATTCGGTAAAAAAAATCCTGCGAAACTCTTTAACCGGTTGACCTATGTATACTTTGATTTCTTTTCCTGATTAATATTGACAAGGGCGAATAAATCTGTACTTAATAAAAAAAAAAAAAAACATTAAAAATTTACATTTTCTTAGGACGTAAAACAGGTTTCTATAAAGTGATAAGTGTAGGAAATAAACGTTGACGCATTAAAATTAATTGACTTGTCGTGCAAGAATTTCTAGACTTACAGGAAAATCAAAGCAGATAATTGTATGGTAGAACTATTATTACGTAGGTATTCTGTGGAAGAAACTACGTTACCATAATGAATTATCCAGAGATGGCGATCCGTAATTCGGACCCGCATATGGCCCGTACCTATAAATAAAATCATAAATTAGAACCTAAGCATTGTCAAAATTATTATATAAATGTTTTTTTGCCGAAAATGTTAATATTTCTCACCTACATACATAAACTCTATGCAAATTACCAAGTGGTAGTTTGCCCAGGTAACTGGGTTGAGGAGGTCAGATAGGCAGTCCCTCCTTGTATATCAGTGGTACTCAACTGCATCCACTGAGACTGGAATCAATCCAATCCCAACATAATTGGGAAAAGGCTAGACAAATGTTGAGTAGGTATGCTAGCACAGATATTAACATAAAAAAATAAACCTTGTGCGTAGATGTATAGACAACTCTTATTTACATTGGATATTTAAAAAATGAGTAGTTTTTACATCACGAGGTCGGAAATGAATTAATGTGAGGTGACGTTACGCGCTACTTCATTCCAAAAGGTCATATCCTAATAGCAATGCCAAAGGTTTTATACGTGAACGATATTTAATTTAATAAATTATTTCCGTGTACGAAACTATTAATATATATTTTTATATAACCTTAATGAAATATGAAGCGTGTAGTATTTGAATGTAATAAGTATTTGTATGTACTTTCTAAGTATATCTTAGACACCATTGACTGTGTTTCGGATGGCACGTTAAACTGTAGGTCCCGGCTGTCATTGAACATCCTTGGCAGTCGTTACGGGTAGTCAGAAGCCAGTAAGTCTGACACCAGTCTAACCAAGGGGTATCGGGTTGCCCGGGTAACTGGGTTGAGGAGGTCAGATAGGCAGTCGCTTCTTGTAAAGCACTGGTACTCAGCTGAATCCGGTTAGACTGGAAGCCGACCCCAACGTGATTGGGAAAAGGCTAGGAGGAAGAAGAAGTATTTGAACGTCTATTTACCACATTATCCGGCCGGCATCAGACCTGCTAAAAGTTTAATTGGATTCACGATTCTTCGAATTAAAATGTCAGCCAACGATAGGGCCAACTATGATGCCGGCCAACATTTTAGTTTACATACAGCCAGGGAAAATATCGGGCCATAGAGATAACCAAAGTTCTAATAGAAAAACATAGGTACACAATTGCTAGAAGACATGATTCATCATAGCGATAAGTAAACCTATGTACTTCTTTATTGAAAAACCTTGACTAGATTAGTAACGAGTATAATTATTGCAGGCACTAGTATCGAGTACGGAGCACATCACAAAAGGCAGGTCTTACAGCTTCCTGACCTGCTGGCTTGGTCAAGGTCTTCTTACTGCCACGGGTAAGATAATCCTTTACTAATATTATAATGCGAAGGTGAGTTTCTTTTCGAAGCCTTTAAGTTAAAACGGGTGAACTGGTTGAGGTGAGGTTGGCATAACGATCGAACGTAATCGTCGAAGATGGAATTAGGCTGCTTTTTATTTAGGTTTGGGACGTAGTTCCCTCGAAACACGGACGAAGTTGCGGAACTGAGGGTGAAAATGGTGAAATCTAATAATCTAGCCAAAGTTACCTACATCAGCAATTTCAAAAGAATTGTTTAAATAGTATAGCAAATATAAAAAAGAATTTTCAAAATAATCTTCTGATGGTCTTGATTGTCGGGGATACCCCAATTCTTTCTGAAACAAAGAACACTTAAGAAATTGATAAATTGGCTATTCATCCAAAGTGTCTCTTTTGCTATTCATTACTTGCGAATTGATGGTCATTAATTTATTAACTAGTAGGTACTTGAATCCGTACAAACGATAAACCGATCACTTTATGAGAAACTCTATTTACTGTTCTATGCTCTACTAAATTATGTTTCATTGTATTTCAGGTCAAAGATGGAAGACTCACAGAAAATTCCTGACTCCCGCCTTCCACTTCAACATTCTACAAAACTTCTTGCCAGTATTTTGCAAGAACCAACGCAATCTGACAGAGAAACTCCGTGGACTTGCCGATGGCGGCCCTATTGATATGTTCCCTCTTATTGCTTTGGCGGCCCTTGATAATGTGACAGGTGAACTTTTGTGAATATCGAAGAGTTCCAATCTCAAATTATGGCGGGAGATTAAGATACAAGAGTATTGCAATGTTTTTTTTTAATTTTCATATTTGGAACGTCTTCGAAAATGTTTATGAAAAAACCTTTATGAATAGTTTTAATACTAGTTCTTTTTTTAGAATCCATAATGGGTGTATGCGTGGATGCTCAGAAACACAGCCAGTCTGAATACGTGAAATCAATTGAAGAGTAAGTTCAATTTTTAAAATTCTTTTGAAATGTTTCTGGTTTATGTCTTGTTAATCTCTATCTGTTTAGTAATTCCTGTTCGGTGTTCTAAATTCTACAAAATTACTGACTGTGGACCAGTAATAGCCGTCTTTAGTTTAAATAGAAGTAAAAAAATGGAACTTTGAACAAACGATATATTTTTTAGACTGTCCGCAATAGTGACGATGAGGATGCAAATTCCTTTCTTCGGTGAAGACGCTATTTTCAATTTGCTGCCTTACAAGACGAGACAAGACAAAGCCTTGAAAGTTCTGCACGGACAGACCAATAAAGTAATTGAAGCAAGACGGGAAGAATTGAGAAAAGCTAATATAACCACTCTTGCCAACAGCAACGATATTGGTAAGAATATTGACAAATACAAAGTTAATTTACCAAATAAAATTAAGATTTATGTATTCTTTTTGAACATTTCACGAATGTAGATGTTATCATTGATATTAGTGTTTACAATAACTGTGTGACCTATTGTAATAATATCGGGTCATAGGCACACATAATTTTAAGATAAAAACTGTAGGTATTTGTCATGAGAAACGGCGTAATATTGAACACAGCTAATAATATACCCACACAGAGTAAAATATACAGAAACGAACTCTCAGATCAAATAAATAACGAACTATACAAAATAATAATTCGACTTGAAGATAATTTCAAGACATTAAGACTTCAACCGGAATTATATCGAAAAAATACATAAATGTGGAACATTGAATGTGCTCTTTGTTTATTCAATTAATAGTTACAATTCAATTGTTATTATTTTATAGGTATTAAGAACAAGCACGCGTTCTTGGACCTGTTGCTGTTAGCTGAAATCGACGGCAAGAAGATAGATGACGAAAGTGTCAGGGAAGAGGTCGACACATTTATGTTCGAGGTGAGTTCTTGAACTACGCTCCACTGACTTAATCAAAACTTACTTAACTTAATCATGGTATTGAAATCGGAAAGTTTCTACTCAAATCTTTAGTGGTTGAGTGTTGTTCCCGGCCTTTACATTTGTAGAAGGTAGTCGTAAAATTCCATTTTTGAAAGCTTCTGAGAGCCTCATAGGAGAAAAATAAGACTGTAAAGCTTGTTTACTCGAAATACCAATAATTAATCATCAAAGTACACCTGACAAGTAATCCTTACTATTGCCCTTTCAGGCAATATAATACCACACTTTGGTGCAAACTATTTCACAAGTTAATCAAGAATTTGAATATATGTACATCAAAAGCACCTAAGCGAGTTAAGACCCTTTGCTACGATTGAGTTCTAAACATTTTCCATAGTTTAAACCGTAATCAATTGTTGCTATGAGGGAAGGTGATATCTGAAGATAATCAGGGTTGCTGTGGGCAGAGGGGGATATCAAAACTTTTAAATTAAAAAGAAACATGACGTACTCTTACTCTCTGTAGAGATCAAAATCTGGACATTTTCGACGTTGTCACTCACTTATTACACTATAATAGTGACTTAGGAGTCCCGGTGTCCTTGTATTGCGGTAAATTCAAAACCTTAAAAGAAGGCCTGAATGAAATTCGTTCATAATATAATTGGGTATATACAAAAAACATTGCATTCGTAATCATGCCACGTAAATTCGGCATAGTTTGTAGTGTATTTACATACACACGAAGTAAGTAAAACTGTAACATGATTTCCAGGGTCACGATACGACGACTTCAGGCATTGTTTACTCACTGTACCTTCTGTCAAAACACAGAGATGTACAAGAGAAAATCTACGACGAACTTAAAACTATATTCGGCAGTGAAATGAACAGGGATCCTACATACCAGTAAGTATTCTTCTTCCTGAAGATTTTAGTTCCATTGATCTCTCTTACTAGTTCCACCCGAATCCTATAGGAGCTTCTCCACGCACGCAAATAAAAAGCATTCCTCGATTATTAGGTTCTTGTATAATATTTTTTCTATCAAGGCAATCGTCCCTGAAATAAGGGGGTTCAAGCAAACAAACAAAAAACTCTTTCTACTTCATTATATTGAGTTATATAAGTGTAGAAGTGTAGATATCAGCTTATTAAAAAAAACTGAACATATTTATGCTATGTATTTATTTATTTATTTTTTTATTTATTTAATATTTCTGCACATTTTGTACAAGGGCGGACTTAACGCCTTAGGCGTTTTCTACCAGTCTACCTTTGGGTGGTGGAGAAATAGCAGTGGTAGGTGCAAAGATTATATATTATGATATTTAGCGTAAAAAATAAATACTAATATATATTATACATAAACATACTATACATAATACAATTGCCAAGAGAGACAAAATAAATTAAAAAAAAAAAAAAATCTACGGTAGTGACTCTGCCAATTTCCTGTGGATGTGGTCGCGTAATTTTTTTAAAATGTATAACGACTGTTAACCATCCTGATCTCAAGAGGTAACTCATTCCAGAGAAGAATAGATTTCACAAAGAAGGAAGAATGAATAATATCTGAACGGTGAGCAGGGCAATGAAGAAGACGATTATTAGAGGAGCGGAGATTTTTGTTGTGCTGTGAACACACATACTGAAAGTGGGAGGTTAAGTATGAAGGTGAAGACGGGGTATATAGTATAGAAAAAAGAGTAGTTAATGCCCTCATCACACGTCGTTGTCTTATCGGTAGCCATTTAAGTTGCGCTCGATAGGCTGACACATGATCGTACTTGCGGAGATTAAAAACGAATCGAATGCAATTGTTGAGAAGCCGGTCAAGTTTATTGAGCAGATCTGCATTCAGGTCATAGTAGCAAACATCACCATAGTCGATTATGGGAAAGATTAAGGTTTGCATAAGCGTCGCCTTCACGTTAACCGGGAGTTTTTCAAGCGATAGAGGAACCGCAACGTACCGGTCACTTTCTGACTGACAGCTGCAACCTGTGATTGCCAATTCAGCGTGGAGTCAAGGTGTAGGCCAAGATTTTTCACAGTGCAGCTGTACGGAATGTTGATACCATTAAAAACTAACGGTGGCAAGACAAGACCATCAACTTTGCTCATAGCTCTCGAGCCTCCAATAATAATTGCTTGACACTTGGTAGGGTTAACCACCACCCCAAACCTGTCAGACCAATTCTTTACCACTTCTAAATCTGCGTTAATTTTGTCAAGTGTTTCCATTAAGTTAATAGCTTTGGTGTGACGGTAAAGCTGCAGGTCATCGGCATAGAGATGATACGAACACTGAAGTTCGAGAGTATGTACCTAGCTACTTATAAATAAATATATGCAAATCATTTTCTTGAAGATAGTCAAAATGTGATAACAAAACACTACCTACAGAGAAAGCACGAGGCATCAATGCTTATCAGATAAGCAAATTCAGTCAGATCACTCTGTCGTCGGTGTAGTTGTGTAAATTTGTACATATCGCTTTTATTGTAAGCTGATACCAACTACATAATATTATGAAATAAACTCAACTTCATAAGAATATGTCAAGATATTAATTACATTCCTTATTATATATAAACAGCTGCATTGACATTGAATTCACGTTTAAGTTACACTATACTTAACCGCAATAAAATTAAATAGGTTTATCTACATAATCGTAGATAATTATAACAGAAGGAGATTCCTACTAGACTAACACGTGTTTGTGTAACAGTAATTATAATTACACTTATCTTTTACTTGATGATATAATTAATCTATTGTTTTGTAATCTACTGCTGTATTATCATAATTACTCGTAACTCTACGTAAGCTACTGGAACAGGAAAACGTAGCTAGAATTTAAAAAAGTATTAAAAAATGCTGCATCAGGTTAGACTGGGAGCCGACCCCAACATAGTTGGAAAAAGGCTCGGGAGATAACTCCGGAACTCTAAACTTAAAGAGACGTCCGTCAAGAGCTTTTTCTCAGAAATTTGTAGACACATAAGTTTCAAATTGATACTTCATAATATACTTTGTACATAATGCGCTTCGAATGTGAGTGGTTCGTACTAACTCATTTTTTTATTGTTTCTGATATCAATTTACTTAATTTCTACGGGATTTTCATGTCAAAGGTTATTCTAATAAAAGAGAACAAACCACTAATACGTAGTAGTACTTTATTGCAAGTAGTTATTACTATTAACACGTGCACTTGATTTAAATATAATGACATTTATTCATATTAAATACAGGTTCTTAGTTAAAGACACGTCATAACTACTACCTACATGCTAATTAAAATATCAGTCAGATCAGAATACACTGCTAATTATGATGATGATATGTCCTGTTCTCATTTAAGGAGATTAGCCAACTGCGCAGGACATATTATAGTGCACAAGCATTTGCGCAGACACAGGTACACTCCCTATTCCTTCACTCTCATAGCCCGATGGGACGGCAATCCGACACGACCAGAGAGAGATCAGGCGCAGGACCGACATTTACGTGCTCTCCGATGCACAGGTGTATCAATCACCAACTCCCAGGCTACAGGCTGCTTTGTAAAAGTCTTCTTAAACCCACAAAGCGATTTCGGCCCGACTCGGGAATCGAACCCGAGACCTCGTGCTCAGCAGTCGCACTTACGACAGCTAGACCAACGACGCAGTCAAATAACAAGGAAGCAAGGAATACAAGTAAAATACACTAGGTACAATTTATTAAAAAAAAAAAATAGTACGGACAGGAGTACAATAATAATCAATTATCTAAAAGTAAACTTAGTAAGCAACAATATTTTGGAAAATATACTTAAAATTAACTTAGTAAGGATTCTCTGATTAGTCGAAAAATATCGGATTCGTCGACATCCAATAGTCTAAAAATATAAAAACAAATAAAATATCAATTTACGCACCGTAAAACCTTCAATGACGTTATGCAGTTTTAAACGATACTCGCGCCATCTTAAAGAAAGTTTATCTATAGACTTTGAAAAGGACTTTGAAGCATTTGATAAGACTTTTTTAACTTACTCATTGTTGACGGTCTTACACGTGTCATAATAATCATTTTGGTACATTATGTTATCGAAAGTTTAAAGAACTTTAGGACTTTAAACTGTAGTTGAATAACTTTTTAAGCTAACTCATTGTTTACAGTTTACCTATTTGTTTTAATAATTATCTTAATGTCAAAAATGTGACTTAGGTACGATTTTCCTTAAGTTTGGTTTGCCAAATCAAATAATAGATATTTACCAATTCGTGATTTTGGATGCAATTTTCCCATTTTGGGAAGCTAGGTAAGGCTAGTGAAGTAACATCCTGAATGTTTTAGATTACAAGCAAAAAGCGTACGAAAAAAATATATCAATTTCACAGCCTGATGTCTTTTCACAAAACTGCTTCTGAAACGAAGTAGGCAAGACTTGAATTGCCCCAAGCTTTTCAGTTTTTTTACTTTTTCGACGTACTTTTTAATGATATTTTTAACTATTCTAAGGAAACCTTTCATTAGTAAAAGAACTCGCACCGACTTCTTTTACTTAATGATAATTCAAGATGTGTTGGTTAACTGTTGCCTAAATTAATTATAATAATTTTCTGTACAAATATTATAAAGCTGAAGATTTTGTTTGTTTGACTACTAGGTAATCCAATTTGAAAAACTATTTCAGCGTCAGATAACCCCTTTTGTCAAGGAAGATATATATACGATACATATATATATACAAGGAAGATATATAAAGATATATATACTTATGACATATATATACTCAGGCTTCTTTTTATCCGAATTCACGGAATAGTTCGCACAGGACGTGATTGAAGCTGCTGGCTGTTAGCCAGTTGTATTGACTTTGCGTGTGTCCAACTAAATACTCGTATATTTACGAATAATCTCAAAAAAATCATACCAATTTAAATGCTTAATTTATTTTTTAGTGAACTGAATCAAATGAAGTATCTGGAGATGGTGATCAAGGAGTCGATGCGGCTGTTCCCACCAGTGCCACTCATCGAGAGAAAAATTTTGAGGGATTGCGGTAAGTTTACTTAGAACATCATCATAATAGTATCATCATCTAGCCCTTGTATTAAGCTAAGCTGTGGTAATATAATATAAAGAAGAGCGTTTAAAGATATCAGATATCATCATAATTATAATATATCAAATAATATACAACTAATTTTTACAAAAGATTGACAAAAATGATTTATATTTGTACCACAATTGTGTTAAAAATTAATGCTTGTTGAAAAACAAGCATTATTTCTATTACATTTATTTATTTTAAATTACGTACTTCATTCAAATAACATATTATCACAGTCCATTATATGACTAGTCTTGGACGAAATAATAATATAACAATCATTGTACCTACTTCTTGAACTTTGACCTAACTACAATTAGCATTAGCTGCAATGTAGTCTCCATCAATATTGACTACAACTATTTGTTATTGAAATAAGTAGTTAAAATATTTTAATAGTATGGTAATAATGTAATAAATCGATTCATCTTCTAACCTTGCCCTAATTAGGTTAGGTTCAACTTTCAGTATATCTTAACGAGGTTGGATAAGATTTTTTACATGAAGGGCAGTCCCTTCATGTCATTCTTATCTGATCCGGTATTGAGAAATATGAATAGATAATACTTACATTTTAGTCGTAGTTGTCCCAGCTGAAAGTTCAGTGTACCAAGTTTTAAATTAATTCAAGTAATTTTAACAAAAAAAACAAAGATAATGCATTCGTCATATTTGTGTAGACAAGTCTCATTTGCAGCTAAAAATCGCACTCAGTACAAAAACCAGACGTTAAATCACATTGTTGTAACGTTTAGGCGCTTTTAATTAATTGCTTATTTTTCTTTGAGTACAAACGTTATTTACACGATACAATTTAGCTAAGAAGGGAATTGTTGGAATATAATAATCATTATTATGATCTGTTATTGTATTTGTAGTCTGACTAATCGCACATTTATTTTTTTCAGAGATTGGAGGCTTAACACTAGTAAAAGGCACCTCGGTACTCATCAACATCTACCAGATCCAGAGGCAGCCAGAGTTGTATGAAAATCCCTTGGAGTTCCGGCCGGAGAGGTTCGAAGCACCCCTGAAGAACCCCTTCAGTTGGCTGGCATTTAGTGCTGGTCCGAGAAATTGTATAGGTAAGGGCATATCGCTACGTAATTGTTTGAAAGAGTTACCGTGGCCCTGGTACGCAAATGGCTCAAGAAGGAACATGGCGGGTTTCAGTCAGTAAAAGTCTGACACTCCCGGCTGCAGATTTGGTCTCTTTACAACTTTATAGAATCACTCAGGAAATCAATTTCATAACTTTGCTGAAATTTATAAACACAGCTACCAGCAATGTATATAGTTAAGCATAAATACAGCAATAAATATGAGCGGTCGTTTGATCTCCAACAATCTATAATTAGTACAATTCTTTATTTAGACGAGTCATTCAGAAGGTGCCCATAAAATTACATGATTAGTTACACAATAGATAAGTGTAGGTACTCCAATTTGTTCACACAATGAAACAATGGTGCATTTAATATTACCAGTTATACAACAGTAAGTAGTAGTACTAGTTCGATATCCTTGTTGGTCAAGTATTGCCATTCAGTACTAGGTACTCTTCCAAACAACTTCTTCAAAATGAATTACATCGAGCTTAGGATTTCACCTTTATTTAAAAAAAATAACAATGAAACAGCCAGTATAAAGATTTGCCAATTTAGACATTTTTAGGTATGAACCTAAGCAATGGATGTGACAAGTACTAAACTATTTGTATTTCTTCCTCAGGTCAAAAGTTCGCGATGATGGAACTGAAAATAACTATCTCAGAAATGATCAAGAACTTCTACATACTGCCAGCACCACAAGAGCCTGAACTGAGTGCAGACCTCGTGCTACGATCTAAGAATGGAGTCCATATCAAACTGATGCCTAGGAAATAATCAGTGATAAATATTGTTATATTGTATACTTATGTGTGAAGTCATTATATATAAGTTTTTTTGGGAAGGAATTAAATGTTGTAAGTTAAAGGTATTTTTTATTTATCCTTTATCGCAGACATCGAAAACAGAGATACAGAACTATCGAGTAAGTTCCTCAGTTAGAAACAACGAAAACAGACGGCACATCATCCTACCTCAATCTGTCTTTCTTCAATAGATTTTCAACCTCATCGCAATATAAGAAGGCTACTGTTCAATTGGTATTTCACTGATTCAGGTAGGTTGACCTGCTGGCGTCTGTACCGTATACGTTGATGTATACCCACAAAACAATAATAATCATGTCCTCACTGCTTTCCTCAATAAAGGAACTAAGTAATGTATACCAACATAACAATTCCCTGTGATTGCACGTGGAATGTAACAGCTTCAAGGGTAGCGGCACTTCGCGAGCACTATGTAACTGTTATACCAGGGTAGTCAATTTCCTTGTCGGAAAGGTTTACTACATACTTCAAATTGAGGGAAACTTGTATTGTTAGTGAAATCGTGATGAGTTCGCTCGTAGTAAAATAGGCGACGCGAATATATATGAGAGTTGCCTATATTGTACCAGTTAACAAACTTCATACGCTATCACAAAAACTACTTAATTTTAAAGGAATATATTACTATAAATAAAAAGGTTGTTCTATTAGCAATAATTTTGTTTTGAAAGAAAATGAGGAATTTCAAAAATAAATATGAAAATTAAAGTTTTTAAAAAAGTCTCAAAAAGTACAATTTAGGAAACCGGTTTCCTTAATTGTACCATAGGTTTCCTAAAATTGTACTTCATATTCTAAATGAGATTAAAGTGATAACTGTGTTAACTAAAAGTACAATCATGGTTATGAAAAATATTATTCAAATAGATTTGAATATTAATTATGTAGTTAGTAAAATAAAATATGGACAAGTATTTGGAATGAAATTTTTATTTTCCGGTTTATTTTTCACAATAATACTTTTTATCTTTTCCAGACATCTGAAAACATTTCAATCTAGTAGTACGTAAATAGTTAATACACTTAAATTGTATCGGTACATTTTATTGGTAGGTGCTAGGTGTGGTAACAGCTGGTACAAATTAGGCAACACTAACTTTTATTTTTATGTGAGCCGGCATTATAACCTCGAAATGCTAAACATAAAACAATAGTCTCAAAAAAGGTCACTGATATGTCTACTTTCCAAAAACATTTTCATATCATTTAAACATATCATTGCTACAAGAAATTCGTAGGTAAACCCATAAAATAATACTAGAACGCCGCAAAACATATTTTTCTTCACTACAATTTACTATGTTGTGTTATCGAATCCAAAATGGCAGCGTTTGCGTCATTTTGGTAGTACTGCTTTTTAGTATTACTAATTTAAAACTAAACATTACAGTTTAGTAGATTTTGAGGTGGTACAATTTACGAGCCGGTCCAATTTATGCAACTCGACCCTTACATATTATGTAGTAAGGCAAGTAGGTACTTGAGTAACACATAGATCTTGCAAAATTGTATCGCTTCATCGGTTCTTTAGTCGCAATTGCGGATACTGTCGGTCTAGCACGAATAATGTAATTAACATAAATAGGACTTACAATTTAAGTACTCGTTGAGTCATAAATCTGTTACTTACAAAAGCAAATGTGTGATTTTAAAGTATATCACACTTCTAATATTTATGGCGATCATGGATAAGAAAGCATGAAACATAGGTTTTAAAAGGTAAAGGTCCATCATACATGCTAGCCGCAACACAATTTTAATACAATATTACTTAGGATGCTCCAATATTGCCGTATCTAACATAAAAACATTTACTACTGTACAGGGGTAAATATAATAGTGCAAAATATGTTTATTCATTTTTATACACATAAATTACATTCTTAAACATTAAATATATAAAAAAAACATTTACAAATATAAAATAGTGAATATTTTTATATCAATGTGGGAGCACCCTTTCTTTTTAATTAATATTTTATAATTTTATTTATAGAACGGTTCAATATATAGGGGATACCTCGAAGACGGACATAGACTACTGTTTATCATGATGCCTCGCGCCATCAAAGATAACAGTCTAAATTTATAATGCCCTGGTCACAGTGAATCAGCATTCCGTAGGAATCCGTAGGTATGTTCATAGTCCAAGGTTAAAAACCGCGTTAAGCTGAGTAAAGAGCAAAGTTCGTTTTTACAGCGGTTTGTGAAATAAGGCGACTCACACACGGTACTAACGCTGAAACAGATCTCACATTACATTATCCTCTTTGAAATCCACTCAAATATTTTCAATTTTCCGCGAAGACTCTGCAAGCGGGTTCCTGATGACTTCTTTGTACCACATACTACTAAACACATAAACTTACCTATATAATTATCCATTTATTGCGCTATACTGACTTTCCTGTTACTTCCAAGACGTTATAGCAAGCGATAAGATAACATTATGGACAGTAACGTTGCATCAAAACAATCCGATAAGTTAGATAGCAAAAAAGTGGTCAAGTGCGAGTCGAATTAGATCGGTGAAGGTTCCAATGTATGCAGGAATTTTCTCCAGCGAATAGACAATAATTTCTTTTCATAGTTTCGATTACGTAAATTATTTTTTTGGCGGCGTCTGTTTACACAAATAGAAATGCTAGTCTGTGCAGAGCGGCATTTTGTGGCTTCTGTGAATGCGCAGTATTTTAGTAAACAAACTTCAAAAAAATAATAATCGCGTTTTATTAAAATCTACGAGACCTTAGGTTTTACTTAATACATAATTTTTCTACGATAGGAAAACGAAGTATCCCCGTAAGAGACTTTTTTTTTCTTTTTTTTTTTTTCAGAAGTTCAGGACCCTAAAATCATTTTCAAAGTATTGTCTGTCTCTATCAAACCGACTTATATTAATCTGCAATGATTGTGACAATTTCACGATTATATAAGTTGTAGGTAAAGCAGTATCTTCGTTTGTGTATAAATAGCCTACGTTCGAATTTTGGCGAATTCATCTCGCATACTCATTGTCAGTCGGATAACCGCGCGAACCGGCTAGTCCACTAGCATTTTTATTTTTTCGAAAAAATGATTACATTATTAATATGTACGGTTTTAGTATTTGTTTTGTTATTATCATGGATAAATTTGGTGAAGGAAAGTCGACGGTTTAACCTGAATGGACCCACGGCTTTGCCTATTTTGGGAAATGCACATCTGTTTATTGTTAAATCAACAGGTAGATATGTTAATTTGAAAATTTAAACATTAATTTGTTAATTGAAATTGATTGATTATCAATTAAATGGTTAATTAGGTAGCCACTTATTCTGTCAATTTTGAAAAATATTTAAAAAATACACAATACAATTGTAACAAAATAATTATCTATACTAATATTATAAAGCTGAAGAGTTTGTTTGTTTGTTTGAACGCGCTAATCTCAGGAACTACTGGTCCGATTTGAACAATTCTTTCGGTGTTAGATAGCCCATTTATCGAGGAAGGCTATAGGCTATAGGCTTTTTATCCGGGTTCGTGCAGAGGTTCCCACGGGATGCGGGTGAAACCGCTGGCAGAAGTTAGTATAGTATAGTTTGATGAATTTATACAATGAACAAATTAATATGATAATTATTTATAAGGATAAATAAATATACGATGTAAAATACTTAATCTCCCGACCTAGGACAAGCCGGTATCTATTAAATCTTACGCCATATATAGAGATTAACTCTTGTCCGTAGATTTTTGTTCCTTTTGTGAACTACAAGCATAGAGTATTTTTATGTATTATTAACAATAAGTAAAGATCTTACCTTTATCCCTTATGATAGTTAGTTAAAATAAATAAACACACAAATAATAGACAAAACACATAGTAAACAATGTGTGTACTAAATCTGTATGAAGGTAAGTCAGGACTGTTGATAGAATAAAGAAACTCCAACTTCATCCGAATGTGAGGCTATAGATGGTCATGGAGATACCATATCTTATTTAGCAGCAGAACATAGTTTTAAAATTAATTATATCTTAATTTTGATATTTAAAGTTAAAACTTATTGTTACAGAAATGTTGGACTTGTTAGCGAGACTGGCGAGCAAGTATGGCGATGCGTTCAGAGTGCATTTATTCTCCACTCCTGTCGTGATTGTAACCCACTCTAGATATGCTGAGGTATGTTAGGCATAATCATCATCAGTTTATTAGTAAGGTATAGGCCTCTTCTCATTCACAAGCTTCTACCGCGAGGCCGCATTATTAAATTTTTTCTACAAACTGATGCACACAAAGGAGTCCCGGAATTTTTTATCAGACCTCTTCTACCCATTTACCTGGACAGTCCGATAACTTTAGCAGAATGGTTATCAGACTTTCTGGCTTCTTACTACCCGTAACGACTAACAAAGATCTTCAAATGACAGCCGCAACGTAACTTATAAAACAGGCACCCTTTAAGACATTGTAGACCGATCGGCCCAAGAATTGCCATTGACTCGAGACGAGCTTCTTCATTGCTAGATAGTAACAAGTATAATTATTGCAGGCACTAGTATCAAGCACGGAGCACATCACAAAAGGCAGGACCTACGACTTCCTATTAAACTGGCTTGGTCTAGGTCTACTGACATCCACAGGTAAGATGATAATAATAAAACATTATTCTCACAACTCACCTTGAAATATTCAGAAAATTCTTTCTGCCCTCGTCACTTTACGCAGAAATTAATAATTTGGTTAGTATTAACCTATGAAGGATCTTGATGGATATTCTATACGTATAAGCCCTTCTTCGAGCTAAACTATCAACTTAGACTAAGAGGTTTCCATCGCTTCTTTTTAATAATAAACCATTATTTTCAGGCCAGATGTGGAAGACTCAAAGGAGATTCTTAACACCCGCCTTCCACTTTAATATACTACAAAACTTCTTGCCAGTATTTTGCAAGAATCAGAGATATTTGACAGATAAACTGCGGGGTCTTGCCAACGGACAACCTATTGATATGACCCCTATTGTTGCCTTGGATGCTCTTGATAACGTGACAGGTAACTTTAATATGAAAAGTTTATCCAAAGTAAATATTCACTACTTTTTATGCGGGATATAGTTCCCACAGGAAGCGGTTTCAACCGTTGATTCCGCTAGCGGTTTTATCTAATTGAGGATTTCGGCTAAATGAGAATAAATACTTAATGTGCAATTAATCTAAAGGCTTTAAATTATTATTTTAGAGTCCATAATGGGAGTTTGCGTGGACGCACAGAAACATCAGTCTGAATACGTGAAAAGTATCGAAGAGTAAGTTTAACTCTTTTAATTGTACTTTCAATTTTGTACAAATTGTACATTATTCCGGCGTAGATAGATTGCTTGTAAAAAATATAAATATAACATTTGCATTATTTATAGACTGTCCGCAATAGTAACGATGAGGATGCAAAATCCTTTCATGGGACAAGACGCTATTTTCAATTTGTTGCCTTACAAGACGAAACAGGAGAAAGCTTTGAAGATTGTACATGGACAGACCCATAAAGTAATTGAAGCAAGACGAGCGGAATTAAGACGTGCTAATATAACTGCTCTTCCCGACAGTAATGATGTTGGTGAGACTTTGATTCATACAAGAAAATTCCGTACAAGTACAGGCATATATCATGATTATATTTATTTAATTTTGTTCTATTCCAAAAGGTATTAAGAACAAGCACGCATTCTTGGACCTGTTGCTGTTAGCTGAAATGGACGGCAAAAAGATAGACGATGAAGGTGTGAGGGAACAGGTCGACACATTCATGTTTGAGGTGAGTTTCTGAACTACATTCTGCCAAGACTGAGTCTCGCCGAATTGATATAAGAAAAATTAAAATAAAGAAGCTTGGAATCAAATTGGTGTAAGACTCGATTCATCAAACTTGATCATACATAGGCAGCTACAATATCCTATCGTTATGATCGATCTTTACTTAGTTATGACAATTTAAATATGTAACTCTGTATATGAATCTTCCAGGGTCACGACACGACGACTTCAGGCATTGTTTACACACTCTACTGCCTATCGAAACACAGAGATATCCAAGAAAAGATCTACGAAGAACTGCAAACTATATTTGGCAGTGAAATGGAAAGAGACCCTACATTTACGTAAGTATTACTTATTCCTTCAAACCTTCACTTAAAAAGAAGTAGGCTTTTTAAAAAGGCTAAAATCACTTGCGGTACCTCTAGTGTTACGAATAAAAATATTGGAATAGATAAATAGAATCCTAATTTAAATATTAAAGCAATAATTGAACTTTTGTAGCTTATTATAATAATTCTGGTAAGGATACTTATATAAACTTATCAAAGTCCACCTTTGGAACTTGTGGACTTTGGAGCCGTGATAAGATGTTATGTTCTTAGTAAGGCTAAGTCATTATTTATAGTTTCTATCAAAAGTGTGTTAAATATCATGTTATCGGACGTCTGTTTTCGAAACTTTGGGACTTTAGACCGTGGACTTTGGAACCTCGATAAACAGATAATTTAATTTGTCAAAACATGGGTATGTGTTATGTAATATTGCATAATATTATTTTGTTTACTGACCTATGTCTTCAGTACCTACCTACCTCTACTTAATATTAATTTTGAACTGCGCCGTCAGTCGAGCAGTCGCATAGCGTGACTGATGTGCACGAGGCCTCGGATTCGAAGCCCGGGTCGGGCCGAAATCACTTTGTTTCGGTTTTTAGAAACTTTTACAAAGCAGCCCGAACTCTTTGGCTTAAACTAACGTAAGGTTTACGTATAATCCAACCTGCCATTTATTCTAACACCACAATTCACACTCCAAAACACTATCACACTTACGTAAACTAAGCTCAGACAAAGTTTTCATTCATAATAGCAACCTAGCGCTTTAGAATCAAGCAACTATTATTAGATGGTGGAATTTGGCACAGCTCTCTTAGACACTTTAAACTTGCTCCGTAAAGTTGCAGGCGACAATAGTGAACAGAATACCCATAAACTACGAACTTACTCTTCATTCCTGCATTTGTGTTAGACTCGGTTAAGCCGTCTGCTATGCAAACGAGACTATTTTGATAAGGAATTGGTGCAAATAATCTCAATTCCATTTCAAATACGTATTAATCTTGAATTAATGAAGCCCCAATATGTGCATAATTTGGACCACGCAGGAAAACTAGCTAAGCCAGTCAATGACTAGGCAACATTAATATTTAAAATTATAAGTCAAAAGCGAAGGAAAATAGATGTACTCGTCAGCGCAATGTATTTACAAAACTTTTCTACATCTAAGTGAAATAAGCAAGATTTGAATTGCCTCAAGCCTTTCGGACAATTTTTTCCATTTTAATTAAGTAGTGGATTCTTTTACTGTCATTTTTAATTAGTCAGATGACGACGTTGTTCCAGAAGTACATTAAAATTATATTTCTAGAGTTGTTGGATAGTTGGCTCATCTTTTCAGTTTCTAATAAATGCATAATTTCTTGTTTAGTGAACTCAACCAAATGAAGTATCTGGAGTTGGTGCTCAAAGAATCGTTGCGGCTCTTCCCACCAGTGCCACTCATTGAGAGAAAGATTATGAGGGATTGTGGTAAGTTTACTTTGAACATCATATTCAACATTTTGCCCTCCTGAACATGACGTGCTAAAACAATCAAAAGCCTTCAAGAAAAATCTAATATTTCGAAAACGAAAAGACACGAACAAGTTGAACAATGGTTCACTTTGGTCTAGCTAGAAGATCCTTGAGTACAACAGTTATTTTTATTACAAGAGTTATTTTGACCTATCAGGACAGTAGTTGGAGCTCATTGAAAATTTGCTTATTCAACACATTTCTTTACAGAAATCGGAGACATGAAACTAGTGAAAGGCACATCGGTCCTCATCAACATCTACCAAATCCACCGGCAGCCAGATATGTTTGAGAATCCTTTGGAGTTCCGGCCGGAGCGGTTCGAAAAGCCATTGAAGAATCCCTTCAGTTGGATTCCATTCAGTGCTGGTCCTAGAAATTGTATAGGTGAGGTTATTTTCATTACATCGATTTTGTGTAGATACATTGTTATAGGTACTAACTTCCACCACCGATCTCACGCGCGCCCCTAGAGCTCTCCTTTCCGCACATGGTTTAGGATATGGTTATATGGTTGTTCTCGCTAAGTTAGTTCTTCAAAATCCATCTAGTAGTGTTTGTGTGAAAGAGGAACAACTCCATAAAAACTAATCGCTAGTTGATGGCATATACGATTGTGAAGGATCAATCATCAATATTTTTATATCGTCGGATCGGTCGTCTGATCTTCCACAATCAGTAATTAAAAGTTCAATATTTCATTCGTACGGGCCATTCAATATCATATTTGGTTGCACAATCGATAAGTGTACTCCAAGTTGTAACCACAATGAAACAATAGTGACCTATTAATACATTAACCGTTATAGTTCGATATCCACTTATTTTTGGTCAAGTACCTACCTATTGTTATCTGATTCTTCCAAATAGGTCGAAATAGACCACTTTAGCATTACATTTGGACCCGTTAGCCGATAGTCACAATAAAATATAGATTTGTCGATGGTTGAAAGACTGCACATAGAGTCACAATCGTGACCTTATTTTTCGAAAAAAGTACATTAAGTTCTTTCTTTCTTCCTCAGGTCAAAAATTCGCGATGGTGGAACTGAAAATTACCATCTCAGAAATCGTAAAAAACTTCTACATATTACCAGCATCTCAAGAGCCTGAACTGAGCGCAGACATCGTACTAAGATCTAAGAATGGAGTCCACGTTAAACTTATGCCTAGGAAATAATGATTTAATTTTGTGATATTTTATGAGATTTTTTACTTGTTAAGAATTAAATGTTATGACTGAAGCAATAGACGATATTCGTTAATAATAATAATGAGCTCACTACTTTCCTCTTAGTTCATAGTCCAAGGTTAAGTTGAGAGAATCAGCTAAGCAAATAGCAAAGGTAAACTTGTTTTAAAAAGCGGTTTACCTAGGTACATAAACGAATGTTTCCGTAACAGGCTAAGCGTATAGTGTAGCTAATCAAAATACGAGGTTTGCGATTATTTTAAACTGCTGCATGTCACCCATATGTATTTGATAATCAAAGTTTTTTTATACATTAAGCAAACCAGTTTCCAAATAAACCGAAAAAACGCTATAATAATCTGCTACTAAGAAAAAATCTCATTTAAAATCTCCACACTTAGGTACTATTATTTGAACATTCATCAGTCATCTGAAACTCATCGACCACGGTCAACCGCACTTTGATTACTTCTTAACTTAATATATCTCGCTCCACCTGTTTTAAATTAGCTAGTTATCGGAGTTTCACGTCAAGACACCTTTAATCTGTAACCATCAAAGTTGAGCCCTTGCCAAACAATGACACTTTGCAAACTAATTTCAATATAGTTTGCTCAGGCTCACGACTCAACCGTGGGTGGACGATCTTCGAGGAAAACAACGCAACATTCCATGTTTGGGCTGACCTTTATAAAACACTAGCTTCTGCCAGCGGTTTCAGCCGCATCCCGTGGGAACTACTTCCCGTACCGGGATAAAAAGTAGCCTATAGCCTTCCTCGATAAATGGGCTATCTAACACTGAAAGAAATTTTCAAATCGGACCAGTAGTTCCTGAGATTAGCGCGTTCAAACAACAAACAAACAAACTCTTCAGCTTTATAATATTAGTATAG
Organism: Helicoverpa zea; assembly: GCF_022581195.2. Taxonomy (NCBI): domain Eukaryota; kingdom Metazoa; phylum Arthropoda; class Insecta; order Lepidoptera; family Noctuidae; genus Helicoverpa; species Helicoverpa zea. The sequence continues at coordinate 3,750,871 of NC_061459.1, read as the reverse complement.
ACTAGATTCTTACTAGTATTTCAGTATTCAATCCGATGCTTAGAACTTACAGTAATGACAACAATACACCTGCTACTAGGTATATCGTTTCAAATGTATCATGCCCATAAATGTTAATCTCGTAACAAAACGCTTTATGGGCCATATTTACTTTAATTAGTGCAACCGCGGGAGGGTTAAACAACCTCGGTAAGATGACGTGGAATTCAAGTTATTTGGGGATGTTGAGGCAAAAGCCACATTCAGACGAGTCTTAATACCGTCGCCTATAACCCATAACCACGTTTATGAGTGAACCCTTAAGTTTTACGAGTTCTAGTAAATTGAATGAAGTGACTTGTGGATTTTATACTCGGTGTTAAAACAAACAAATGAAGAAATTAAATTAAATAAGGTACCGAGGTGAGGTATCGTATCTTTTTTCGCTTTGCAAAGTAGTTTTCTTCAAACTTTAAACCCAACACAATCCAAGTCAGGCAGAAGTGTCGTAATTTAGGGCACGCCACCATCGTGGCGGTAAGTCCCCTCTTTGAGGAGTGGCTCGGGAGGAGCCATGGCGCCCTCACGTACAGCGTGACGCAGGTCCTCACCGGACACGGTTGTTTCGGGAGGTACCTGCACCGAATCGGTCGTGAGGAGGCGCCCGGGTGTCACCATTGTGCGGACAGCCCCGAGGACACGGTGGACCACACAGTCCAGGTGTGCCCCGCATGGGAAGGGCACCGCCGGGTCCTCGTCGAGGCTTTGGGCGGCGGCGACCTCTCGCGTCCGGCCCTGGTTCAGGCCATGGTCCGGGGCGAGAGGGAATGGGATGCCGTCGCCTCCTTCTGCGAAGCGGTCATGCTCGAGAAGGAGGAGGCGGAACGCCAGAGAGTTCGCACCTCTCATCCCGGCCGCCGCGCTGGACCAGGTAGACACCATGGGCGCCGGGTGTCGCGAGATGACTCCCGGCCACCGTAGGCGTGGGTCTGTGGGCGGTGAGTTCGGGTGGCTCATCGTCCCTCTGTCTGCTTAGACGACAGACCCGTGTCGACGGCGCGCGTTGTTCCGCGCGCTCCTCAAAGAGATGTGAGCAACCCCAGCGGGGCCCAGCAGGGCCAAGGCCTGCCGGGGCTGCGGGTTGTTCGAAAGAGATACCGCGGCCCTGGCACATAAAAGGCCTATGACGGAACACGACGGTTTTTAGTCAGTAAGAGTCTGACACTCCCTCACCGCTGCTAACCCACAGCGGGAGGGATCATTTGATGATTTTTGACGTCGTTAAAAAAAAAAAAAAAAAAGTGTCGTAATTTAGGTATCTAGCTCATTTACTCATTATAACTGAAGTCCGTTGAAGTCCTCGTTGAAACCCCGTGACCCTCTAAACGCGTGAAAAAGGCAAACGTACCTGGGAAGTGGGAAGTGGACGGGGAAAGACCCGCCAACGACGGGGCACTCGATGCCGGCCGGCCAGCGAGAAGCTTCCTCCGCACTTTCTTCGGCAAAGCCTTTCCTCGGGTCTGCTTGGTACGGGCACTAGTGGACAGCTCTTCTAGCGAGGGTTTTTGATATTTTGACTGACCGCGGGCGATAAAAATATTTGACAAACAGAAAACAAAAACGAAACTCGTCGTGCCAGGACATTAAAATTAAAAAGAAAGAAATGAGAAATGACCAAGAAGTTTGTACAATAGCATTACCAAATTTTTTTAAGATTATAAAATAGGTAAGTAGGTACCGACTTGCTTATATAAATAAGTACGATATTTGATAAAAAATATCTATCTAACCAAAAACAGTGCTACTAATGGTTAATATTTTCAAAGTTTGAGACCATTATTTGACACAAATGAACAAGTTGCTTTTCGTACTTAGTTCTATGCCATTAGGTACATGACCAAAATATATGACAAAAGAAGACCATCCAACCGCTTACTAGACTTGTTCAAATATCAAAGCATTACCCAGTTTGTGAAGAAACAAAAGCAGAACTGTCGCGCTTACTACCCCTCAACTACATACCTATAGCAGTAATTAGGCTACTCCACACGCCGTTTCAGCTAGAAACTAGACTAGTTTGTGTAAAGAACACCCGTTTTTTTACTTCTTTTACGTCTTAGAACGTTTTAAACGGACTTTTATTTTTAAATTCGTGAAAGTTTACGTTTGTGCTCTTTTAGACTCAGATGTTTTACATGGTCACAGTTCCAGTAATTTTCCTTTGTATACAACATGTAACTTAATTAACGCACATCCTGAAATTAGTTTGTTCAGTCGTTTACTGAATCGGTTTATATCATTTTTAATATAGGTAATTATTTATCCCAAAAATAATTAAAACTACGGAAATTATTGTCATATTAACCCTGTACAGTCAAAACAAATTCAAATAGACCGTAACTCAAAGTAATAAGACTTCGTGTATTGTCGGCTTTTTCCGTAGTTTCGTTATGTTGTGTCGAGTCGAGCGGCGCGCGGCGCGATATTTGCGTGCGTAGTAGTATGACCAAAAAGTTCTCCAAGAATTGGTATAACTAATTTAGTAAATAACAATGCATATACATGTTAAATTAAAAATTCAGTGTATGTATTATGATTATAACATAATATTCTAATTGGCGTGTTTGAGGGTGTGCGTTAATTACGTTACATGTTGTATATTATTAGCAAACTTTTAAATATTAGATATAATTTATAATCAATATTTTTAAATATTTATATTTAATTTCTAATTTTTTTTTTTTCGTCAGTCTCTTTATTCTAGCTGAAAAAACCAACTCTCTGGACCAAAGTTAGTTGAACGAATTTGCTTATGCCGCTTTTCGTATTCAGGTATCGAAAGTAGTTCCTTCGGGACTTGGGTAAACCTGGGGAACACCTCTAGTCATAATTAGTAAAATAATACAATCAGCGACGACGTTGAAATATTGCGATGTCAACATCAATCCTAATGGCACACCCCATCCGCAAAGTTTAATTTACCCCGAGAAAGATCACACGCGAGACGCAATGATGAGATAAACTTGGTGACAAACGTTTTAAAGGGGAATTACTTCGTCTGTTATAAGCACTTCATTATAAGCAACGGTAAACGGTAAGCACCCACGCTTTTATTAATTTCCAGCTCGTTGCTTGTTAATCGATTAAAAAAGATAAATAAATAGATATAATTTATTTTCTTTTTGAAGATGCGCTAATTTCAAGCCTAACTAGTCTGACTTGAAACAAAAACCATGCGTGGTGGCCAATTTATGAAGAAAGGCTACTTATTATCTGGATGCATGAGTAGTTCCCTCACAAGTACTCACAACGTTGCGATTGGCCCAAGTTCACGACTGTTTACTATGAATCTTCACGTTTAAGTTTCAAAATAAAGTGTTGTTGGTGTGCTTGGGTCTAAAAGGGAAATATTAAAATCAGACTTCCTTGACTCATCTATCCGAGCCATCTATGAAGCATGTATGGTAAGCTTTACTCATGGCTTAAAAGACTACGTGCGCGTGCAAAGTCTAGTGATGACAGATTTTCTGTTTTGAGCTGTCACTGTCATTTCATATTTCAGAAGTGTCAGAGAAAAAAGTAAACATTGAATTTGTAACCTATTTTATTACAAAATCTTTGAATTTAACAGATGATAAATAATAAACTAAAGCCATATAAATAAGGATATTTCAGACGTCTTTATACCCCAGCTTGGTTTTGCGTTTACCTATCTCAGTATAAACGGTGACTGTTTCAGAAACATTTCCATCACACACAGTACCTGATTTGAAAAATGATGATATCGGAGGTAAAATGTAAATATTAATATCACATAATCACTTTACTTTAACATATAACGTGAAATTAATTGTGTTTCAGTGGTTAAGGTTTATTCAAGCAAAATATTTTATGTCCACATGATAACATAACCTTCAAACATTCAAAACAAACCACTTGGATGTTCATAATGTTTAATTGCCTTCTAAAATGTTGAATTTACTTCAGACATCGTCATAAGCTTGTAGTTATTATATTCAAGATCTTAACACACATTTTCATTAATGATTTATTTCTTTATATTTCAGCTTCCAGGTGATGAGAATTCAGCTCCAACATGTAGGACATATGTTTTCCAAAATGAGAGCCACACGCTAGGAAATGCCTTAAAATGTATTATCAGTAGATAGTAAGTATACTACTGCTTACTGGATTAATTTTTTCTTCTTTAGTTGGTTTCAATCGCCAAACTTAGATGGTACCTACACAGATTAATATTTTTTTTAAATTTTAACTTATCCGGACCTACAAGATAACATGCCAAATTGCTCCCTAGGAATATAGATCAATAACTAAAACAGTTTTCAAATGATTGCCTATTTATTTTATTTTATTTTTTTGTTCACAGTGAGGATGTAGAATTCTGTGGCTACACTGTACCTCATCCAGCAGAATCTAAAATGCACTTCAGGATACAAGCACATAAAACACCAGCGCTAGAAATACTAAAAAGAGGTTTGAAAGACTTAGAAAAAGTATGTGACCACACAATAGATTTATTCGAAAAAGAAGTAAATGATTTTGGGAAAGCATAAAGATTTTGTTTTATTTGTATTTTTTTTTTTGTAAAACCGAGCCAGTGTATAGGTACCTAATTACTATTTGCATAACTACCATACCCTTCACCCTTGGCATGCCTGTTATCATATACCTTATATAGTATGATAATCTTCCTTATCCAGTTTTCTATTCTATGACAACATACCTTATAACTGACTTATAACCTAAAGATGAACATGCACGGGTAAGCTAAAAACCTAAAGCCATTTCTCAGCAGTAACAGAGTATAACCTGGCTAGGCTGTTGAGTAATGCCAAGTAACATAAGAGTAAGAATGCAATTTTTTTCCAGGTGTAAGAAATCCCTCAAGAGTAGGTGAGATAATCCATGTATTCATCTATACTAATATTATAAAGCTGAATTGTTTGTTTGAACGCGCTAATCTCAGGAACTACTGGTCCGATTTGAAAATTTCTTTTTCGTGTGCGTTACCCAGGCCAGATGTTGTCGAAAATCGTCATTTTAATCTTATAGATAATTAGTTGTGCGGTTTCTGTAATTGTTGCGCACATTTTTAAATTTGTTGCGCTTATAGTTTTTTAATTATTTCACAAAAACATTTCCTGCTGGCGTAACGTTACCCCAGCCAGACCTTTTTCTTTCTGATGGGAATATTTAAATAAATATTACCTATAAAATTAGTTGTCTAGATAAAGTAAATGTTGTGCCATATTTTGTATTTGTTCTTTCTTCGGTTGCGAAGTTATTCGAGATTTTGCTGGGGTAACGTTTTTGGTTTTGCTAGATCTCTGAAATGGTTAAGCGGATTCTTATCATATTTTGTACATGACTTCCTAGGACTTAGTTTAAATTTGTTCGGCAATAATAAAACCAAAATAATGCATATCTTAAAGGTTATTTCATTAAATGAAAAAACATTTTTATCGATATATTTATCGGTGTGCGTTCGCGCAGCGGAATGTTGTTGAATTTAAAGATTTTAATTATGCAGATAATTAGTGTAAGACGTCCTATAATTGTGTATGGCAAATAAAAATTTGTGTATGCAGCCATTGAGGAGAAATTCACCAAAAACAGATTCCGCTGGGCGAACGTTGGCGAATGTTGTCCTGGCGGAACTTTTTTTAATCCATAGACTTTAGAAGAAAAGAGATGTGTCCGAAAATTAGTGTGTATTTGTGTATAATTGATTATGTATGAATGAAATCAGTGCATGCATAAACTTCGGAGAAATTCAAGTTTCCGCTACCCGAACGTTTGGCCATTAGCTAGTTTTCATATAAAGCGCTTACATAGAGAGCTGTAGATTTTTACATATACGTTGTTTTGAATTTGTTTATATTTGTTTAAAAAACAGATTTAGAAAAAGTCGTAGGGTTTAAAAGATAAAAATATAAACGTAAAATACACTTATTAGGTCTTAGTTCTTAAAGTATGCAGTTTGGGGTCTAGATTTTCACGTTTACACAAACCTTGTAAGTGTCTCCAACATGTTGCCAAGTATCAATGATGTTCCGTTAGTAATTAAAAAGTTATAGGATATTTTACCATGAATAGATCACTGTTTACAAAGCATTCGAATATCACGACGTTCTAAAGGAATTGCATGGTAAAATGTATGCCAATAATTAGTTTAATCATTCAACTATTCACTTGCAAAATTGTATGTCATTAAATTCAGTAATTAAAGAAAGACAATTATAATACTGACGGAGCATCGAAAACCTACATAATCCGACCAAGTTCGGATAGCTACAAAAAAGCGGCCGTGCCATATGTCTAAGAAACGTTCTTAACTTGGAAGGTTAGTATATTTATTAATATGGTACAGTTGCGTACACAAGCTTTAGGCAAAAATAAAACAATTGCATTTCTTGAATGAAAAATATTTTTTTAATAATAACGCCACTATCTACGACATTTTAGTTAAAATACGTAACGTTTATTAACGTTATTTTTAATCACGTAGTTAAGTAATTTATGTAAGTAATAATAATAAAAATATGCCCCGCAGGGCATCTGAGGCGGATGACGGGGAGTAGCGACCCCGCGGGGCTATATATCCGAGTGCTCCAGGGAGAGTATACTGTCCCCCACCTCCGGCTTGCCGGAGTGAAGCATGACGGGGGATAGGTCTCCCGCCTCTTGGCTTGCCTTCATCGGCCGGTCAGAGTGGAGTCGCTAGAGCAAGGTTAGTCCTGCTCGGAGGGTAGGTGCCTCGTGGTAAGTGGCGAGTGGGCCGGTGATGCTGGACCCACAGGGAGCGCGTGATCTGCGTTTAAAGTCCGCCGAGGTATCCTCACCCTTCTCAGCCGCTCATGTCCCTGTTGCCCTCTTGTTGCTTTTCAGTGACTGATTCCCGGGGGCCCAGTAAGTGAGTTGGCGAGTCTCCACCTGCCATTTTAACATGTATTTAATACATTGTCATCGGCAGGTGCCATAGTTCCCGTAGTTTCCCCATTCCTAGTCCATTAGCATCCCATCACAATAGCCTAAGTAGTTTTTATCCATAGTTAGCAATAGTTTAGCACAGAACCGGGGATTGTTCTTGGGTACATTTCTATAGTGTATACAGGGATAATCGTCGGTTTTGTGTTACCATTTCATTAAAGTTGCCTCAAAAGGGCTTCAGCGTGTTGGCTTCGGCCCCACGTTCGCCTTCCAAAAATCCGGGACTCTGTAGTCCCGTGGTCGGTTAGAGACATACAAAAATAAAAATATTTTTGTACACGGATATTTAAATAGAGAAGTACTTGTTAATTGAAGATTTATTTTTATCGTAGATAGTGGCATTATTATTAAAAAAATATTTTTCAATCAAGAAATACAATTGTTTTATTTTTTCCTAACGCTTGTGTACGCAACTGTACCATATTAATAAATATACTAACCTTCCAAGTTGAAAATCTAGACCCCAAACTGCATACTTTAAGAACTAAGACCTAATAAGTGTATTTTACGTTTATATTTTTATCTTTTAAACCCTACGGCTTTTTCTAAATCTGTTTTTTAAACAAATATAAACAAATTCAAAACAACGTATGTAAAAATCTACAGCTCTCTATGTAAGCGCTTTATATGAAAACTAGCTAATGGCCAAACGTTCGGGTAGCGGAAACTTGAATTTCTCCGAAGTTTATGCATGCACTGATTTCATTCATACATAATCAATTATACACAAATACACACTAATTTTCGGACACATCTCTTTTCTTCTAAAGTCTATGGATTAAAAAAAGTTCCGCCAGGACAACGTTCGCCAACGTTCGCCCAGCGGAATCTGTTTTTGGTGAATTTCTCCACAATGGCTGCATACACAAATTTTTATTTACCATACACAATTATAGGACGTCTTACACTAATTATCTGCATAATTAAAATCTTTAAATTCAACAACATTCCGCTGCGCGAACGCACACTATTTATCGAGGAAGGCTATAGGCTACTTTTTATCCCGGTACGGGAAGTAGTTCCCACGGGATGCGGGTGAAACCGCTGGCAGAAGCTAGTACTAAATAAGCGAAGGTTAATCTGCACGACAGCTATGAATGCCAGATTCCTCCACTGTTTGCCGTCTTCAGTTTTTGTACTTTGTTTTAGTCTGATACAATCCCTCCACCATTCCATGCTAAAATTATACATTCATGTTTGATTTCATTCAGAAACCAATACAGGAGTATTGTAATACTTTGCCAACTGAATATAGACATATTAGTTACTAATTGTTACTGTAGGATTAATGTAAATAAAATGCAGGAAGTAAGATGTTAAAGTCATTTTATTTCAGTTAATCATAACTGTCTTTAGGCTTTGAACTCAGAGTAAGGCGACTTGGTCAATGGGATGTCCCTCCACAAGTCAGGTGTAAGGTAAGCGTAGGTCTTGGCAATAGCCGCATAAGTGGCCTTAGCGAAGTTGCCAAGAGTGCCAGTGGAACCACGAGCTGAGGTGTAGCAGTCCTGGACACCAGCCATCTGAAGCAGCTTCTTGGGGACTGGGGCAGACACAATACCAGTACCACGAGGAGCAGGAATCAACCTCACGGTGACTGAACCACACTTGCCAGTGACCTGAAAGGATAAATCACAATTGTTATAGTCTTTTGTACTTAAAATACTCTAGATATTTAGTTACAAGAGTGAATCAGACGCGTTAACGAACTTCATTGGAAAAACCTCAGGGGATACCACGAATGAAATGATTATCTGCTTCATCATTAAAATACTAGTGGAAATAGTTTGTAAACAGTTAGAAGACAGTTTTACCTTGCAGGGCACGGTGTGGGGCTTGCCGATCTTGTTACCCCAGTAGCCTCTACGGACTGGAAGGACAGACAGCTTGGCAAGGATGATAGCACCACGGATAGCGGTAGCGACTTCCTTGCTGCACTTCACGCCCAAACCAATGTGTCCGTTATTGTCGCCGATAGCCACGAAGGCCTTGAAGCGAGTACGCTGACCGGCACGGGTCTGCTTCTGTACGGGCATGATCTTGAGGACCTCATCGTTCAGAGATGGGCCGAGGAAGAAGTCGATGATCTCGAACTCTTTGATGGGCAGAGAGAACAGGTAGATGCTCTCGAGTTTGTCGATCTTTCCCTCGCGTACGAGACGGCCCAGTTTAGTCACCGGCACCCACTCCTTCTGATCTTCCTTTCCACGTCCACGGCCGCGACCACGACCGCGTCCACGGCCACGAGGACCACCACGGCCTCTATCGCCACCACGAGACCCAAAGCCGCCGCGAAAACCGCCACGTCCACCGGCTGGAGCAGCGTCCGCCATTCTGCAAGTAAGGTTATTTGTTAAGACGCATGGTACTTATTGAACACAATATTATGAATTTCTGGAGAGAATCAGACGCGTTAAGGCCATCACCGTGTAAACACTATGGTAGATACCACGAATGAAATAGGATTTAAGTCTCATCATGAAAATTTAAAACCACGTGGTGGTTGCTACATTGTCGCTAGCTAAAGAAAGAAATGTTATGACTTCTAAATAAAGAAATATTATTGTTTATTGTAATTATTGTCAATTTAGCCAACCTTTTTTAAATATTAAACTTAAAAGTCTATCAAAATAAATTAAATAAAACTTACGTTGAACTGTGAGCGCAGTGAGACAGTCAAACACAAAATGGCCGAAGAATTTGCCTTTTGACTTTACCGAGTCACCAGCGGCATTTATTGTTTATGGTACCTTTTTTTTAATTTCAACCCATGGTCTTTTGCGATTATTTTATATATTTATTTGTTTAATCTTGGATAAAAAAAATCGGTATGGAGAATATCTACAACTGGACATTATATTAGTGCATGTGCGAGTGCGGGGCTGCTGTACAGACCATGTCTCACCTTATCGCATGTCCGTTGTGCCCTAAGCACTAAAACTTGCTCGCGGGAGGACCTAATAAATCATATTGTCTGCAAATTATTTACGATTACAACATGATTGAAGAGCAGTCTACCCTATATAGACCAAATGGCAGACCAATCGCAAACGAATCGAATGTCGTTAGATTACGATTGGTCTTTGTTAGTAGCAGAATGCCCGATATGGTTAAAACTGCTATTGCGATTCAATTTCTATTCAATTTTCTTTTTCACAAAGAGGGGGTCAATATCTCGTAGGGTCTATGATCTGGAGTTGAGGTGAATCCAGGTTGAGACCAGACTCGCAGAAGCAGTGGAGGGGTTACTTGGAGTCTTAAGAGACATTCGGGACGACTACTGCAGGCAAACAAACCAGGAATATACTTCGAGTTTTTAAGATTTCTTCTGAGTTAATGGGGTTGGGATAGTCTCTTAGCTACTATCATCTAAATGTGCGAAGTAGTGCCCTCACAACGTAAAGGAAACAGCTAGATATTATTATCAAATAATATGTGACTTTTATTAAATATAAAATTATTTTGTAAACATTAACATTTTATAGTAATAACTTCAAACACATTTCGAGTTTTATCTTGTACAACGAATGGAAACGTAGGTATTCCATGACATGCAGCCCCGTATTGCCCAGTTTTCGTTAAAGCTATAACAGCTCCCATGAAATCAGGGTAATGTGCTGCTATTCTTTTAACGGCTGTTTGCGTGGCGTCTGTAGGCGATGCGCCTCGACGCATTTCTTCGACAGCCAAAAAGCTGAAAAATTAAGAATTTATGTATTTAATACTAAAAGGACAGTTAGGGTCAATTCCCACTGAAAGAGCAGCGGCCGGCAGCGGCCGTAAGAGCACGGACAATGTAAGAGGGCGGCCCGCCGCGCTCGCGCTCAATCACTTGCATTTACGGCCGCTGCCGGCCGCTGCCGGCCGCTGCTCTTTCAGTGGGGATTGACCCTAAGCATGTGTTGATGCTTTTGCACAAAATAATCTCGAGGGTAATCGCGTTAAGCGCTCGCGGTCGTCAATTTTGAAGGGTTCGTTAGTTTTGGCGACCGATGGAATTATGTATAGTGGTAAATGACGTCACAAATTGCAAGACGATCCGGTAGTCACGCTCAACTCGATAACAATCTCGGAGCATGTAAGGGTATCTCTCTAAAGTTTTTTTGGGTGATTCCGTGTCATAAAGACTTACCTAGGTAAGAACCGGAGCATGATATCGCCATCACCTGTGGCTGCAGCTCCTCCTACTTCATTATCAGCATATGCACCAGCCCCAGGTATGGGGGAATCACCAACCCTCCTGTTCGTCAAATATCACCTTTAGAACACCTAACAGCTTTAGAAGTGTCTTTAGGCAAAAAAAACGGCCAAGTGTGAGTCGGACTCGCGCACGAAGGGTTCCGTTCCGTACCATTATTTATAAAATGCGCGAAAAAATCACGTTCGTTGTATGGGAGATCCCCAAAATATTTATTTTATTCTAGTTTTCAGTATTTGTTGTTACAGCGGCAACAGAAATACATCATCTGTGAAAATTTCAACTCTCTAACTATCACGGTTCATGAGATACAGCCTGGTGACAGACGGATGGACGGACAGAGGAAAAAACACTAGGGTCTTGTTTTACCCTTTGGGTAGGGAACCCTAAAAAAGGCATACCTGAGTAACATATTAATTGCATGATACATGAATAATCTCATTTTTATTTTAATGTAATTATTACCCAGGAATTTTATATTTAGCTCCATTTGTTGAAGTGCCGGCTGCGACATCGCCATTGCTGTCAACGGCCACCATCCCAATAGTATCATGATTATATCTATCTACTATCATATGTACTTCAGGCTGTGTATCTCGAAAACTGTTCTTCTTAATTTCATGATAAGGACCACATTGTTTGGTAGGATCTGGCTTGACACCCTGAGATTAGATAAAAGATTTGTGTAAGTACTTGAAATATCTGTGTGTAGCATGTCAGAAAAGGCCCTGAATAACACAGATCTCTACTATTTTTTTAACACAGTAATGACTGAAAACTAGGCAATGTTGTGACTGAAAATATGGGCAAATTTTTCCTCTTGTATTGTTACTACTTTATAAGCAAGCAATTAAGTTTACATCTAAATAGCTTATATTTTATGTGAAATGATTACATTTGAACATTAACCAAAAATTATAGTTCTTATTTTTACATCAAGTTTTTTGTTTAAACAGACTTAATACCTTACCATCCAAAAGTTAGGTTGGCAGTGATTCTCATTATGCCACTTCAACCAAAGCTGCTTAGAATGAGCAGTAGTAAGAGACTCTTCATGGAATCCCATCTGGACAGCAAACTGTGTTGCCAGTTCACCAGCCAGGAATGAGTGTTTTGTATGTTCCAAGACATGGCGAGCGACTGATATTGCACTTTTTATCCTGCGGAGAGCTGCTACAGCTCCCACATTCATGGTCCTCCTGAAAAACATTTTTTTACATGAGATAAATCATTACATGTACCTAGAAGTACCTAAAACTATTATAATAATACAGTTTATCTCAAGACAACTCAAGAAAATTGTTGTTCATGAGACAATAACAGGAAGAATTTATAGCGATACTAGCTTCCGCCAGCGGCTTCGCCCGCGTGTGTTAATCCAGGGTATCACCTATCTACATACCAAATTTCAATCAAATTGGTCCAGCCGTTTTTGCATGATTGAATAACAAACATACATCCATACATTCTCACAAACTTTCACATTTATAATATAAGTAGGATTGTTATTTAAAATATGGGTAGATATTTCCTCTTGTATTGTAACTTATTTAGGAGATGTTACATTGAAACTACTCATATTTTATGTGAAATAATGACAGTTTTTATTTCAAACAGACTTATTGTAGATTTTTGTGAAAAATGAAAAGCTAGAGGAGTGAAATCTGTATTACCCATCCATAATGAGAGCATCCAGTGTTGTCTCACCATTCTCATCAGGACTGCCTCCATAGCCCACTGTTCCATCACACTGTTGGACCTCGCATACTGAAGCACCTTGCTCTACTGCATCTAATGCTGTACCTCCTTCTTTTAGGACCTCCCAGGCTGCAAAATATTATAATGATAAATGGTATTAGCCATAAGACTCACGCGGGCAATTTCTAAGTAGGATACTACAGAAATATGTAAAACTTGAAATGTTAAGTATTTATTATTATCAACAGTTTTATATTTTAACAGAAAAACCTTCGTCCGAGGACGTACCTTTTACTGTAGCATTTGAAAACCACCACGTTGTTATGACTACTGGAACATTTGGTTCGCTATCAACTACATAATAATTAAAACTTGAAAGTAATATTAGCGACAACCACAACATTATAAAGACCGGCCTATTTCAAAAGTAAACAACTTCAATAAAGCCGAGATTCTTATCGTTATCAATATTGACATCACTGACCTTCAACATGCCTTCAACATTGACAATATTACTTTTTTTTTTTTTAAATTCCATATAATATTAAATCTAGATATTTACATGACGTAAAAAAAAGCCTTATTTATACATATATACAACTAAAAAATGGCATCAAAAAACTCCTCATCGCTGCCCACCGGGAGTGTACCCAAGAGGCTGGCAGCATTGCCACGTTGGATGGCAATGCTTAATTTTTGACCAAAATAAAAACCAGCCTTTGGGTCACTTGAAGTGTCAGCAAGTCGCTTTGCCAGATCTTTAAAAAGCAGATGAGCACTTGGACCCCACGGCCCGAGGGTTTCAACCCCAAACGGCTCAAAGGTATAGTTACCAACCAGGGTGCTATATTTGCGCCGTTTGAGGTTCTCTGCAGCCGCAGCAGCGGAACCAGCACATCGCGCCGAGCTAGGAAGGTGAGATGGTGCAAGAGTATCGACACAAGTCGCGTCCCATACTAAAGACCTACCCATCTTCCACGGGAACAACGACATACCGTCTGGTCTCTTGCCATCGTCGCGTGCCAGACCACTGGGTTCTAATATGGCTGGAACGCCTACGGCAACAAGAGCACGACGGATTATGTCATTGATATTCGCATGCCGTGCAAATCGTCCCGCGCTGCGGCTGCACGACAAGCCGTGGTGTCCAAGGCTGCTGACAGCTTCACCACAGTGGCAGCGGTGAGGAGAGCAGCACGGAGCACCCAAACGCAAGCAAACAGCAAGCCGGAAAGTGGTGTCGTCAAACAATGTGCCTATGTTTGACGACGGAAGTGCCAGAAGCCATAGACCCGACTCCCATTCGCCCACAGCCAGAAGGCGCGCTCGCTCTGCAGAAGAAATTGACGTATTTAGCAGATTATTCCGTATAACTCTGCAGAGCGGCTCATCCCACTGTCTCTGGGAGGACGGGTTGACGGGTGGATCAGTATTCGGGCAGGTGATTTTCCAAGCCTCTACAACCTCAGTCAGTCAGCAATTGGCCAGTGTGATAGGAAGAATTTTCCTGGTCAATTGCTCAGTACCATGGACGGAGGATATAAAGGCCGGTAGGCTAATACTTGAAATTTTGCGGACGCCAAGCCCTCCCATGCGAACGGGAAGAGTAGCCTGAATCCAGGCTCGGTCGTCCAAGGCCACATTTAAAATGATTACTTTTTAAAGTTACAAAATTGGAATACATGTCTTTAAAGATTAAAAGTTAACCAGCTTTTAATGTTCAGCTCTTATATTATAGCTATACCTACAATGTGTTTTTTGCGATTATTCTGTACCGCAACAACGCTTTCAAAAGATGTCTATTAATCAATTAATTATTTTTCGCTAAATATGTGGGGTCTCATTTTACAAAAATGCCAACATTAAGACGAACAAAAAAAAAGTTCCTCAGCCAATAGGACAAGAGATTGATAAGTTACCAAGCTATGATTGGCTCATCGTCATTTCCAAAGATAACTATGATCACAACACAACGTCAGTAGGTACTGTCATTTTTCCTTGTTTTGATGAACACATGAACTGTGAATTGAATTTATTATATCGGTAGTGCATGCATTTGCACCGCGACGCACGGAAAGTTTATAGAGAAACCTTGCTTTAGTAACCATGGATTCAGAAACTTTTTTTGTTGATTTACCAAAAGTTGTAAGTAGATTAAAACAATGTCGCTCTCTTATTTATCGCAATATATTTTTACCTTTTTTCTTTGTTGTAGGAGTTGCATGCTCACTTGAATGGGTCTTTAAGTCCGGCTACGATGCTACAACTAAAGAGATATCACGCCGATTCTGGTTTAGAAGATAAAACAAATGCTTTCTTTGATGAATTTCAAATTGGCGCCGGTGACTCGAGAAACTTGACGGAGTAAGTTCAATATTCAAGCTTTTGTTACCTTACATACAATAAAATGCATTTTGACGAATTGCATGATTTAAAATATAAATTCACCTAATTTTATATAGGTGGCATTAATATTGAATTGCTTAGATTATGAATTCCATTTAAAATAATATAAATGCAATGCATCTTACTGCAGCGTACTAATCAATTTTGTTAAGTGCATAATTAAACAATGAGATTTATCTCGGCATTCTCACTGGAAGTTTACCATTGCATTATGCAAATCTTATCTATAAATGTGTTATGACTCACCGCTGCCTGTTCTAGGTACATATAAATAAATCTAATTAAAATAAATAAGTGTATGTTGATGCAAACAATAATTTATAGTCCAAGTGCAGGCTTGACTGCCAATAAGATGCTTTTAAGATTCATTTATTATGTGTAATTTAATCTGTATCACAAGACAAAGACTTATTCTTTATGTAAAAAATATAAAAATGACATAATTATATCATCCACCATTCGAAGCAAATTCCGGAGTTTATCACAGCTGTATAAAATCAGATATAATGTCTACATCACATGTAATTTATCTTACAGTTGCTTCCAAGTGTTCAGCATCGCACATTCTTTGACAAGTACCCCTGAAACACTGGCTCTGGCTACAAGCCTCACCCTTCAGGAGTTTCAAGATGACGGCTGCTGTTATCTTGAACTCAGAAGTACACCAAGAGACACACCACAGATGACCAAATTGCAGTACATTGAAACACTTGTTCAGGCTATACAGTAAGTGACATAATGTCATATTACCTATTAAAAATATATGGCTCTCCTACTAGCCTTTGTCGCTCTAAAATAATATACTTGCAAACAGACAAGTCTATCTATTGACAAGACAATACTAAGAAGATTTTTTTCTAATAAAGCTTCTATTTAAATAATATTTCACTCCCTTACAGAAAATCATCTTTACATCTCACCATGATAACTCGGCTCATAGTTTCAATCAATAGAAGGTCACCCTTAGAGGAGGCGGAACAAATAGCTGATCTAGCCATAGAATATTACAAAAAATACCCAGATGTGATAGTGGGTATTGAATTAAGTGGTGACCCCATGGCTGGAGTTTTTCAAGAATTTGTTCCAGCATTATTAAAGGCAAAGGAAGCAGGATTGAAGGTAAATCCTATATATGACAAATACCCTACTGAAGACTACATCAAAATTGGTTCAGTCAAACATGAGATAGTAGGGCACAAACATACTCATAGGTCAAACTGATAAACTCCATTTTTTTTTAAGTCAGTCAATAAAATAAAGCATCAATTAAAAGCAAAATAATGTAATTACTTTTCTTTTTACTTCAGGTAACATTACACTGTGGTGAGGTTTGCAACCCAGAGGAAGTAATGGAAATGCTGAAATTCAAACCTGACAGAATCGGTCATGGTATTTGTATTCATCCAAAATATGGAGGAACTGAAGAAACTTGGTCAACCCTTTGTAAACTTAAAATACCTGTTGGTAAGAAACTAAAACAGTTTTTGGTATCACTGAATATACCTTTACATACTGTGCGTAAGTACTTTATATTTTTCAATTACTTTTCAGAGGTGTGCCTAACAAGCAATGTTAATACCAAGTCAGTCCCGGACTATGATTCGCACCACTTCAAACTACTTTACGATGCAGAAATACCCGTTATAATATGCGTAAGTAGTATAATAATGGAAGAAGATTTTTGCAAAACTTGATGGCGGCTCGCATCTATTATCCGAGCAGAAGTCCACGCATGTGGGCCTTACCGCTCGCGCCCTTTTGTGCAGAACGTCTCTCTCAATATCACCAAAGGTTTCAGCGAGAACTAACAATGTTTTTGATGAAGAAAAAGGCTAATCGGACATTTATTTTTGCAGACGGATGACAAAGGAGTTTTCGCAACATCTCTATCACGAGAATACCAAATATGTGTGAACACATTTTCTCTTACATCCTATCAGACTGCGAGATTGGCCCTGAACGCTTGTCAATATGTTTTTGCCGATAATGTTCGTAAAACGCTCAACGACAAATTACTCAATTTTATTGATAAAAATTCTCTGTGATTTTGGCTTTTGATTGTTTTGTAATAGTACAGGGTATTAAAGAAATACATTTTAAATAACTTGCGCTTTTACAAATAAACTACCCCCTTCACCCGCGTCCCGAGAGAACTACTTCCCGTGCCCGGATGAGAATAAAAATATCCTATAACCGTTACTTGGTTCTAAACTCCTAAACAATTTTCAAAATCTAATTCTAGAATTTTGGTCATCGATTTTTAAATCATCATTTAATTATTCTTTAATTTGAAAGAAAAGACAAAAGGCCTTTGTGCTAAACAACGAAAAAATAACCAGCGTATAGTCTGTTTTTTAATCTCGTAGACTAAATTGACACTTGCAAAATGTCAAACTTTCTAATAATTTTGCTAGCTCTGTGGTGCAGTGTTGTACTTACGATACCGGTTCGTTGAATCGTAACTTTTTATCTATAATAGACGAATTTAATATTCATTCAAAGTTTTATATTTAAAATTCACGTACGTACACATGGCTGTACGACGTGCTACAAACTGCCAGGGATATCTGACCACGCAAAGCCATGCGTAATCATCAAGGATAAGCCCATTATTTCAGGATGACTTATTGTAAAAAGTTACGATTCAACGTACCGGTATCGTAAGTACAACACTGCACCACAGAGCTAGCAAAATTATTAGAAAGTTTGACATTTTGCAAGTGTCAATTTAGTCTACGAGATTAAAAAACAGACTATAGACCATAAAAATACGTTCCGTTTCTAGAGCTGTGTTAATAGTTAAATACAAGGGGTAAAATTCGTAAAGCTGATTATTCGTTGACGTGAATCGTAACGCAAGAAATATAACCTCCAAAAGTCATCAAGCTGAAGGGAATTAACATTGAAGAAATCGCTAAAAATTGAAATTCCACAATGAGTGATCTCTCAGACTTCTCGGCCCCCAAGGGTGCAGACTCTGAGCTGCAAGATTTTCTCCTTGCAGAAAAGCAAAAGGCTCAATTCCATGCACAGGTAAATTTCATACAAATTATTATAATTACAGTAACTTGCATCATTGTTTCTCTTCAAACATCTGAAGTATTTTTTCGTAAATTAAATTTGTATAAAAACGACTTTAAAAATTGTTGACTTGTGAACATACCGATAGCGGGGATGAAAAAATACTAATAAATGATTTAGTTATGATCTTAAATCATTGTAAAGGTTCGTTGCACAGCTAACTGCACAACGAGTTTTAAAAGTAATAAAAAGGTTGCTCTCAATTCCAGATTCATGAATTCAATGACTTTTGCTGGGACAAGTGTGTTGACAAGCCTGGAGCAAAGCTGGACTCTCGCACAGAAACCTGCATTACAAACTGTGTAGAGAGGTTTATCGATGTCTCTCTGCTTATCACCAATAGATTCGCACAGATGCTTGAGAAAGGAGGTGGAATGCATTGAATCTTCCTAGTTATATATTTGTTATAAACTGGTCTATAAGAGCTCAGTCAATGTATGCAACTGTTATGCATTTTAGGTTCAAGATTCATATGAAAGTGCATTTTTGTTTATCTTAGTAGCTAGTGGCCATGCTGTTGTTTGCTGTACCAAAAATGTACATTTAGTACCTAAAGAAATTGTTGATTTAATGACAGAATTAAACTAAGGTATTTAAATTAAATTGTTTTATTTATTGATATAAATAGTTTACAAATCAGTTCACTTGTAGTCTGTACTTTTCACTGCACTACTTTACATTTAGAAAATATAAGTACACCTTTTTAAGGAGTTTCAAAATATTTTTGGGCTTAACATATTTTTGAATAGTGTCAACTCTCACTGAAACTTAATTGTTTAATAAGTAAATGCAGTGATGTAGATTAAATTAATTAGTACATAAGATGGGCATCTGCAATACCATAGTTACAAGAAAAATGGTGTTAAATATTTGTATTTAGTCAACACAACAGACTAGATAATATATTATTCCAAAGATGCCCACTGATATTAATGATTTATCTGCCTACTCTACCCAAAGTGGTATCAGTTCTAGGATCTGCAGTAACATTTTGGACTGCAACCAAGGACTCGTTGATTTTAGTCTGCAAATCTCTTAGGTCTTGAACAAATAGTAGCTTGAGCACATCGGATGGCTGCTGAATAATGTTCCCCTCGGTTTGTGGTGAATCAGGGTGGGGGGTTGTCTTAAGTATTTTAGCTAGGGCTGACAACCGGAACTTGGGGTCAGGGTGTGGCCCAACTCCTGCTAATGTAGATACTCTTTCTACACCTGCCTTGAATGCTGGACTTGAAACTGTGAAGAAAAACATATTAAAAGTATGAATAAAACAAAAAAAAAATGGGGTATTGAACCTGAATGTGGATGGATATAGAGGAAGGGGATAATTAAAGAAATAAAGGAAGGATTGTGTGAAAGACAACATGACAAGAAAGAGTGACTTAAGACATAATGTCAGACAGAGAAGTATGGAAACATAAGATATAGACTGTCTCTAAATAATGGATTAGGTAAGTGCAAGAGGACGATGGTAATATTTACAAATTATTAACTCACAATCAAGGTTATCCAGAGGATTGGAAGACACTACATTAGGTGTAGCCTGTTTTGGCTTCTCCACTTTGGCATTCTTATATTTTTCAACTGAAATCAAAATTATGCAAGAGCTTAGTCATCAATCAGTCATAATCAATATGATGCAATGATAATGAAACAAATTAATTATGTTGCACTAATTTCCATATTATGCAGATATTTCCAGTACATTTTAATTTTTAATGGTCTAGGACTGCTACAAACTGAAATAAATGATGGAATACTGTACAAACAATATTGAATTGTACTGAACAAAAAACCAAACATATGCTAAGTAACAAATTGCCAAGACCACAGCCAAGACTTTGTAAATTATCAATAAAGAATATAAGTATAACCCACCATTATCCGCATACTCTAATCTTACGGCATACGATAGTATCCAGTTAAGCTGTTCGTGAGGACTTCCTTCAGCGACAGGGCTGACCAAATCCTTCTGGTAAGTGTTAAAAGCCTCCTTCCAACTGTCTTTCTCTATATTTCTGAGACCATCCCTTTCCTCTATTTTGTAATGCCTGATCTTCTGATCCTCTAGCCAGAGTATTACGCTCCTGTACTCCTTTTCATCTGCAAATTGGAACAGAATCTAGTAAAATCGTCGCGTAGGAGTCAATAAGGAGTAACAAGTCTTGTAATTGGATACTTACCATCACAGTTGAAATCTTCTGGATTAGGATGGCCCAAAGCACTAAGTTTAAGCTTAAATATAGTGCTCATAATAAAATTTTCGCCTTTTATCGACGACTTTACCACAATAATAACCTGCGATTCCGGCGATTTGGAACCATAAACACTGCAACAAGGATTACAGATTTTCACAACAATGACAGGTAGGTAGGCATTGTCTATACCTACACTTGAATAATATTTTTCTTTGGTTGGCAGGACTTCAGATCTGTCAATGTAATCTAAAGTCGTCGCTGTCGTCGCATCGTGAAACAGTGCGTGACTTTGACAGGTGTCTCTAGTACGAAATACATCGGTGTTTTTGAGATACATAGTTGGTTACTTTGAATGATAATTAAGGACAAAACCAAATTAATTATGCATTTCAAATCATCGTTTTTGTATACTAACTAAACAACACGACTAATGTATGATACTTCCTATTTTTTAAATAAATACCTTGTTGTAATCTCGTCAACAACTGATACAAAGTGTCATTGTGTAGCACTGACGTGGTTTTGGTCAGCTATAGTTAGCAAATTGTGTATCTTATAAATTATATTAGCATTATAACTTGGAACAAGGAATAGCCATGTCGACTTGGGTTAAAGAAAACTGTGTTTCCTTCTTCCAATTGTTTTGCATTAAAGTGGTGAAGACTGGTCGCATTCCGCAGCATCTAGCATTTATAATGGATGGAAATCGTCGGTATGCCAAGAAAAACAGTGTTGATAGCGCTGCAGGACATGTTAAAGGCTTTGACAAGTTGTCTGAAACTTTGAAGGTGGGTTTTTTATATTTTTTGCATTTTACAACCATCTTCTTAATGCGCTGTGGATCCGGATAGCACATTTATGTCCTGTTCTGAGTATATTGAGCGTTGTTTTATCAACCAATTTTCGTTCAAAAATTGTAAGACTGATAAAGGAACAGGAACTGGCCACCTTTCTTAAAATCTGTTTTTGCATCTTAAATCCTTTGACCATAAATAAGTGTTATTGTTATTTTTTGGTTTCAGTGGTGTTTAGACCTAGGAGTGCCAGAAGTGACAGTATATGCGTTCAGCATAGAAAACTTCAAGAGGAGTAAAGAAGAAGTTGATGCTTTGATGAATTTGGCCAGAGACAAGTTTCAAAGATTATTGGATGAAATGTATGCACTTACTTATTATTTTACAGATTTATGAATGTTAAAAATATAATCCCAGTAGTATAAGTTTAAATATGAATATAAAATATTATTTAAACAAATATATTTTTTGTTAACAGTGATCAAATCAATGAATGGGGTGTAAGAATCCATGTGGCGGGTCGGCTGTCCTTATTACCAGAAGATTTAAGAGCACTTGTATCAAAAGCAATGCTTGCTACCAGACACAATTATAAGCTAAGACTTAACATCGCTTATGCATATACAGGTAAATTACTTCTTTTGTAAATCCATCTATCTTGCATTGCTGACAAAATTAGCAGATAAGGAGCTCAAGAAATTGCTTTTCAAAATATTATTTCCACTATTTTTGCTCTTGCTTCGTATTTATAACTACTTCTGTACTACTGCATAAAAATTGATGTTACATTTTTAAATGTCTGTTTATTGATTGACTTTAAAAAAAGAAGGAAGTTCTCAATTCAACCTCAAATTTTTTTTTGAACATACTGTATTGTTACAGGAAGGGATGAAATTAGCCGAGCAGCCTCACACTTAGTAGATGGTGTGAAAAACAATGAAATATCACCAGAAGACATTGATGTTGATCTCGTCTCCAGAACATTAGAACTTGGGGAAGCTGAACTCCTTGTCAGAACTTCAGGGGAAGTCAGATTGTCAGACTTTATGTTGTGGCAGGTATGAAAATTTATAATTAGACGCTTTACGAACTACCTGTAATCTTATGGAACCTTTGTCATCCATCACTTGTGACCTTAACTTATGAATAAAAATCAGGTATTTTTTTTGTGGTTGTGTAACATTTACATTTATTAATATTGAGTTTTTTCTTTCAGGTTGCAAACACTAACACAGTGATATACTTCACAGACGTTTTATGGCCAGAATTTAGTATTTGGAACCTTTTGTCTGCCATTATACATTTTCAAAGACACGCCCCCGCTCCAAAAGCTTTGCCAAGTATCAGTGATACGAAGAAAGAATTTCTGAATAAACTAGAAAGTCAAAGATGGCAACAAATGGAGAAAATTGTTAGCTGTTCATAGAATTTATTGTTTATTTTAATTGTTGGATAAAACTTCCATAGAGAGTATAAAAATTAGAAATGTTGGTAGTTTCTAAAATATTTATTGTTTCCATTATCTTCATCATTGTACAGACACACTTCAGTAATAAAAAAGATTAACAAATGTTTTATTTTTCTTTTTCACATTTCCATATTTTCTGTTCCATTGATAGCACACAAGATTTCAGGCATGACGGTGACTTACATACTTAAAAACGAAATATGTACTATGGTATTGTATTATCTTATTACAAAAAGTAAATAAAACAGAAACATGCTATAATACACATAATTTAATACATTCGTTGGTATTATTGCGTTCACTACATTGTCTAATAAATTGCTTTACGATAACTTCATAATCTTATTGTTGCTGTTACTTCATTTTCCCTTGATTGTGTATTTGGAGTAAGTTTTAGTTGGATCGTAGGGCTCCCATCTTGAAGCAGGGAATATATGTTTGTTTCTTTCATACCAGGATCTGAAAAAATATTTAAAATAGTTAAGTAGGTATTTTTCAAAACATCACCAGAAGTGTGGATCTTATAAATGTACACAAATCTTATGTTAATGCAAGTAACACATCATTAACACAAACAAACAAAGATAAGAAATTAACTATTCAAGATCCTTCAAAGGTTTGGTCAACCTTGCCATTGTTAACCAAACCTTTGAAGGTCTCATGAATATGCAAAAGTATTATAAACTTACCTCAACAACACTTTGCCAGCATGTGAATCCTGCTTTTCTTGAGTAGCGTCATTAACCAGTCTGACATCATCGGAAGCGTCAAACTGGAATAGTGGTCCACTTTTTCCTCTGGCCTAAAAAGTAAAAAAATCTTTTTTACAAAACAATAAAACCAACTTCAATATTAAACTTGGGGGGGTAAGTTGCTCGCGTCCGTAGGATTTACCACCTTTTCCTAGGCCCACCCTACACGTCCTCCCCGGGTGGTGCTAAAAGAGCAATAACGCCGAGTCACAGGCGGCGGTCAACTAACCTGTCTTTGGGCTCCCACTAGCCCTGATGGACTAAATAACATCTAAACTAGTCTGGAAAGTGTGGTCGTAATGCCTTGGGAAAGTATTACGCAAACCCTCCCATCAATTAAATATGAAAATGATAAATAATGAGGATACGATGTCATGCGATCCGGCTAACCCCCGGCGCTTGCAGGTACCCGGGCCTGCAGGTGTGAAATATCGAAGACCGCACGGGAGTGGGCGACCAGGCTCCCGTCTCGGTGAATGTTCCTGGCAGCAGTAACAGCAACAACAGTAAAAAATTCGTACAGCAAGCCTTCCATCCAGGCCAGCTCACCCGACCAAGGTCTGCTTCCCTGGGAAGTAAGCAGGGCACTAAACCCAGTCATGCCTCTAATGAACGACCACCTATAATTGATTTAGATATTGAGGACACTGTATCTGGCTCTTCAAGATTGGAAAACAGTGATGACAATCACCAAAATCACAGTTCACCTCAACCAGAATGGTCCCAAGTTTCAAGTCGGAAAAGACAACGCAACAGCCCAGACGGAACAACTAGTACTCAGAAGCAAAGTAAACCAAACTACTGGCTAGCCGTACCGACTCCTGTGTACAATCGTTTCTCTGAACTTGAAAATGACCCTGCCTCAGGAGAAATCCAAGTTACTAAACCTATCAAACCGCCACCTATATTTGTGGACAAGGTTAGCAACATTCAACCTTTAACAAAAATGCTAGAAGAAAAAACCCAAGGAGATTTTGAGATTAAAATACTACAATCAGAGCGCGTCAAAATTTAAGTCAAATCTGCAGAATCATATACTATTGCCTGCAAGGAATTAAAGAAAAGAAACACTGAATTCTTCACCTACCAACCTAAAGAAGAACGAAGCTTTAGAGTAGTATTGAAACATATCCATCCGACTACGGACCTGGATAAAATAAAGTTCGCTCTTGGGGACTTACAGCATGAAGTGAGGAATATAGGGAATATTAAACACAGACAAACGAAACAGCCTCTGAACATGTTCTTCATCGATTTAAAGCCGCACAATAACAATAAGGATATTTACAACATTAAGAATTTACTTAATTATAGGGTTCTCTTCGAAGCCCCGAGACCGAAACGCCAAATTCCTCAGTGCGCAAACTGCCAACAATACGGGCACACAAAAAAATTCTGCCATAGAGAACCAAAGTGCGTAAAGTGTGCCGGTACCCACCGCACCATAGACTGTCCCAGAAAGGAACGGTCAGACAAAGTAAAATGCATTCTTTGTGGAGGCAACCATCCAGCCAATTATAAAGGATGCGCCGTGTACAAAGAGCTACAAAAGATCCATTACCCAGCCCCACGTCCGAAAAAGCTACCTAAACCAACACCCCAAACTAAAAGACCAGATCCAGTAGAACACGATATTAAATCTTATGCCGAAGTGCTTCAAACCAACTCAACATCTAAAGACCATAACGCTATTCAAAATACATTTAATACTGAGAATTATGTCATCAATTATGAATCAAATGCTAGCCTTAACAAAACTGCTAACAGAATTCATGTCCAAAATGGCCTTACATTTCAATCACTGAAAATCTGCGTATGGAATGCTAATGGCTTGTCAAAACACTCCGAGGAGTTAAAATTATTTCTGAAAACACAAAAATTTACATAATGCAGATATCCGAAACACGTTTCACAAATAAAAGCTACTTCAAAATACCAGAATACATTCTGTATCATACGATGCACCCCGATGGGAGGGCACATGGAGGTTCCGCAATTTTAGTAAAAAATAAAATTAAACATTACCAATCTGCATCATTCTCCAAAGAGTATCTCCAGGCAACAAGTGTAGTCGTGTTAGACTGGACTAGTGAAATCATTATCTCGGCCCTCTATTGTCCACCAAAGCACAAAGTTAAGCAAACACACTTTGAGGAGTACTTTAACTCACTTGGTAGTCGATTTATAGCTGGTGGGGACTATAATGCAAAACACACATTCTGGGGATCTAGATTAATTCTTCCACGAGGGCGAGAATTACTCAAATGCATACAAGCGAGAAATATGGATGTACTGTCAACGGGGCACACGGCCGACTGACCGTAAGAAAACCCCAGATCTCATAGACTTCTGTGTTGTAAAGGGAATCTCAAGGAGCTACCTCTCCTGTTTTAATTCCTTGGATTTATCGTCTGACCACTCGCCTGTCATTGTTAGCTTGTCCACTGAGCTGTTGGAAAAAGAACCAAAATGTGTCCTACATAATAAAAAGACAAACTGGGCAGTGTTTCGAGACCTCATCGAGACTGCCTTCGAAAAACCGGTGCAGTTGAAAACCGAACACGATATCTGTGATACGGTCGAATATTTTACGGAAACTGTCCAGAATGCAGCCTGGGACTCTACGTCTTTGACTAAACATTCTGCAACAAGTCGCCAAGTGGCTCATCATATTTTAGAACTGGTGTCTCAGAAAAGGAAACTCAGAAAGCTTTGGCAAACAACAAAATGTCCGCATATAAAAACGAAACTGAATCACAGCATCAGAGCACTTAAAAAAGAACTTGATCAGGATCGAAATTATCACTTCCAGTCATACATTCGTAGACTTGATGCAACTCCATCTTCGAGCTACTCTTTGTGGAAGGCCACCAAAAAACTGAAACGACCAATAAATGCCTCGACGCCGCTACATATGCCTGATGGTAAATGGGCCCGTACAGATACGGGAAAAGCAGAAACATTTTCTACCCACTTGAAGTCAGTATTTACTCCCCACCCCAATGATTGCCCAACCTCACATCTGCAAAAAGTACACTCATTTTTATCTGAAGATGCAGTACAAGAGGAGGTAGAAGGATATGAGACACCTAAATTTACCAAGGAACAGGTACTGCGGGAAATTAAAAAAATCTATCACAAAAAGGCTCCTGGATACGACCTCATCACAAGTCGCGTACTCATGGAACTGCCGTATGCTGGATTGATACTGCTGACTTCCATCTACAATGCGATGACCAGGCTAAAATTCTTTCCACCTCAGTGGAAAGTGGCAAAAATAATAATGGTTCCAAAACCGGATAAACAACCGGAAGACCCGAAGTCCTACACAGCGGCGGCCCTAGCCATTGCGAGGCTACGTGCGGCAGGTCTATGCGAGGCCCTTTGTCCTACGTGAAAAGTATGTGTTGCGAAAGTAAGCTGGTGTTTTGATTTAGCTAAACGTCATGTTTGAGGAAAAATGCTCAAGTTAAACAAATTAATAAAATTTAATTTTACTACAGTTTATATTTAAAGAATCACAAAATTAACAAATATTAAAATGATCTGATGCTTGCGACTTCTCTTAAGACTAAAATCTTTAATTAAAGCAGAATAATGGAATGTATGTGCAACGTCATTTTCGATCGAAAGAATAGCAAGGGCTGAAAGTCGATCTTGTGTCATCGAATTCCTTAAACATGTTTTAATAATTTTAAGCCTCGAAAAACTGCTTTTTCGATATGAATATTTTATTATTCGAATTCTCAAGACTATTTCGGTAGTGGGATAAATTTCAGTTAAATTATTTTCTAATATATATTTCAGCACCGAGATAATATTCAGCTCTTCGTATAACTGATTCAGGGCCGTCTCTAGCTCATGTAGCGTTCGGGTGCAATCATGACAAAAGCGCCCCCTATGTATTGAAAGATTGTGACTTGAGTAGTTCGAACGTCGTAAATAAGAAGGTTCATACGGAAACTAGGAGTTGTTTTCTTGTTAATAAAAGGACTTAAAAGCGGCGCTACCGTCTAGGTTCAGTTAAAAAAGGATCGATGAAAAAATAAATCAAGTAAAATTTAGAAGTTTGGGTAACCAAAGCACCTAAACTTGTATAATAAACAACAGTGCAAGGTGAAGTCGCGAGCGTAGCGAGCGCGAAAATTTTGAGGTTTGGGTCACTGAAACACCTAAACTTGTATAACAAACAGCAGCGGAAGGTGAAGCCGCGAGCGTAGCGAGCGCGAAAATTTTGATGTTTGGGTCACTGAAACACCTAAACTTGTATAACAAACAGCAGCGGAAGGTGAAGCCGCGAGCGTAGCGAGCGCGAAAATTTTGATGTTTGGGTCACTGAAACACCTAAACTTGTATAAGAAACAACAGTGGAAGGTGAAGTCGCGTGCGTAGCGAGCGCGAAAATCGTAGTTTTGGGACATAAAACTACTCTAATCAAGTTAGAAGGAAAGGTACTGCGAAGTGAACAGTCGCGAGCGTAGCGAGCGCGAATTTTTTAAATTGTTTGTTTAAGGACTCTCAAATTAAACTCGGAATTAAGCACAAATAAAAAGAATTCGTGACTGGATCGAGAGCCAGTGGTTTTTGTTACTTTGGTGCCAACTTTTTGTTAAATTGAGGACTCAAAAAGTAAACGCAGAATGAATTAGAAGTAAAGAAAAAATGCACATTTTTTTTCTTGGACCAGATTTATATTTTTTTATAATATTTTTTTTTATATTAGTGTGGGTTGTAGCGCGAGGCCCCCCCAAGCGCGAGGCCCTGTGCGATGGCACAGTTCGCACACCCCTAGGGCCGCCACTGGTCCTACAGGCCTCTCAGTGTATTGCCTATCGCCTCTAAGGTTTATGAGGCACTACTGTTGACTCGCATCCTATCTGTAATCCACGATAAGCATCTGGTTCCAGATCATCAGTTCGGATTTCGCCATAAGCACGCAACCATAGACCAGGTCCATAGACTCACAAACGAGATCATGAAATGTTTTGAAGACAAGAAATACTGTGCAGCAGCCTTCCTAGACATATCCCAAGCTTTCGATAAAGTATGGCACGAGGGCTTAGTATATAAAATCAAATATAGCTTGCCACATTACCTGTATGAAATAGTAAAAAGCTTCTTAACTGGCCGCCATTTCATGGTCCAAAGCGGGGATGCTACTTCAGGCCTTTGTCCAATTTCAGCAGGGGTCCCACAGGGTAGCGTTCTAGGCCCCATTCTCTACCTGTTATATACTGCAGACTTACAGTAGGTAACTTAACGGTTACTACTGGGACATTCGCAGACGACACAGCAATTCTAGCCGTTGATAGTCAGCCGGACATAGCAACCAGAAAACTCCAACTTGCCCTAGACGACATAGCAACTTGGCTAAAGGAGTGGCGAATCAAGGCCAATGAAAATAAGTCTGTCAATGTCACATTTACTTTGAGAAGAGAATCCTGCCCACCTGTTCGATTAAACAATGTAGATGTCCCCCAAGCAGACCATGTCCGATACCTAGGGTTGCATCTAGACAAACGCCTCACTTGGCAAAAACATATTTTCACCAAGCTTAAGCAGCTTACTTAGCCTTCAGCTGCGGAAACTCTACTGGCTCATTGGCCGAAAATCCCAGCTATCACTAGAAAATAAGCTCTTACTGTACAAGGCTATCCTCAAACCTGTATGGTCCTATGGTATCCAGCTGTGGGGTACTGCTTCACACTCTAATATAGAAATAATACAACGGTTCCAAAACAAAATGTTGCGGATAATAGCAAATGCCCCATGGTTTGTGACAAACGACCAGCTTCACAAAGACCTCAAAATGCCTACAGTTCAAGATGAAATACGCAAATACACCAAAACCTACAAAAACAGGATTGCCAGTCACCCAAACATTTTGGCTGTTAATGGAGAAATCTGGTAGACGGAGACTAAAGAGAAAGATGCCCCAAGATATATCCTAAGGATATAGAAGTGAGTAGGAAGCGACACTGGCTGCTTCCTTGAACATGACCCTTTACAACACTCCAAATCTACTGTTTATTGTCCACTGTGGAGGCAGATCGCAGTATATAATAAAAATTAAAAAAAAAAAAAGAAATTAAACCCATGCCGGACTGCCGGACCTGAGGTCCCGGGTTCGATTCCCGGTTCGGTAGACATTTGTGTGATGAGCATGTTTGTTGGCTGTGGTCTGGGTGTTACAATATGTATACATATATGTAGTTTATCAGTTGTGTTAGCACCCATAACACAAGTTAATTAATAACTTACCATGAGGCTAACCAACCGTGTGTGAAAAGGTGTCCCGACATTAAACCCAAAAACTTTTTCTGATAAATACTTTGGTGAAAACCGCATCAAAATCGCTGATGTGACGTTAAAAGCTGATGTGAAGAAGCCAAAATTAATAATTCTTTGACTTGTTGCGTATCTACAATGTGAACCAGCTCTCAGGCTTTTACAACTTTACAGGGTAATCTGGAATATTTGAAACTTACCTTAGTAACTATAAAATCGTAGAATGTATAGTGATGAGGTAATATGAGATCTTCTTTGACATACATAAGCTGGTCTGCAGATACAGTTTTCAGTTCACTGAATTCAGGCCGCAATGTGTCTAGGCATCTTTGTAGGAATTGATATATGGAATTGCCTGAAAAAATAATGTTATTTCTTTTGTCATCTGTTACTGGTATAGTACTTAATCAAAACTACTGTAGCTACAACTCACAACACCGCCATCTACACATTCGGAGACGCAACTAACCTGCATCGCACAAGCAGTGAATATAGATAGATCACCCCGACAACAACTGTCGGGCAGTAGCCCACTGGACAAATACAGCTGTCCGGTCGGAGGAGCCTCCCTTTACTGCGAGGTATGATGAGCTTTACTCTCTGCTCTCATACCTCCACACTGCTTTAAAATATATTCTACTTCTTAAGCTCATGGATTAAAAAACTAGGTATCTTTCCAGAGTCATATTTTGGAACATGGACAGGGGGTGTCTTTGGAAATTTTGGAGACCTCATCCAATAGGTTCACTCCACCTCTATGTGAAAATAGAATTTCAATTGTACAACATACCTTTTTTCAAGGTAACATTTCTTCTGTGCCCAGAACCATCCCAATAACTGAATGTAACGGTTATGGGTTCATCTTTAAGACTTGCTTGAGTCATCACCCATTCTAGCCGAAGTTCCTCTCGTAACTTGAGATCAGCCTCCTCCCTTTCTCTATCTGGCAGGAATGATGTGTCCACATCTGGATTCTTTTTTATTTTCTTGAACACCTGAAAAATACATACATTGATTTACTAATACTACTGTGGTTTTTAGACCTCCTAAGAATTTAGAAGATTATTTTTTGCAATGTTCATACAAAAATGTTTTTGTTTTTTTACATAAATACAGTCTATAAACATTTATAGACATAAAGGGATGTAAAGAAAAATACCGGTTCCTCCTTGTCCCTCCAGGACTTATCATCAGCTGGTGGTTTCTCATCGGCCGAGGACTCCTCGGCAGCTTCCTCTTCTCTCTCCTCATCATCATCCTCTTCTTCCTCATTCATATCAAATGATAATGCTTGAATCTGTAGAAGGAATTGGTATAAAATGTGTTAGAATAATGTTAACCAAAAGAGGTACATTGCATGCAGCGTAATGGTAAGTAAGCAACAACACAAATCATCATCATCTGCCTCGTCTTTTTCCAACTATATTGGCTTCCAGTCTAACCTAATGTTGCAGAATACCATATTTATCAAGGAGAAACCACCAACCCAGTTACCTGGGCAACAATGCAAATATTCATGTAAAAGACAACTGTAAATAAAGTAAAAACGAAATGCCTGCATGTTTAACTTAATGTAATTCAATCTTCTCAATTGATTCCATTGGTGCCTAGAGGCTATTCCACATAGATATTGAGGTGCAACATCTCACCTGTCTCTTTTGTTTGTTCTTCTGTGCTTGTTTAGCTTCAATCTCTTTCTGCCTTTCCTTTTCCTTCTCAGCTTTCTTCTGCGCCAACTTTTTCTCTCTCTCCCGAACTATGTGTTCTTGTTTTGCTTTCATTTCGTCAAGAGTCACCAGACCGATAGTGGAACTCTTCAGCTGTTGCTCCACAGCATCGTAGTGCGTAGCAAACTTGTTCTCAATATTCACCATCTTGAGATCTTCTTCTATTTTCTTTTTACGTAGTTTTACTTCTTGCTGAGCCTTCTCGCGTTTTTTCATCAGGTGCATGGCTCTGCCAGCCTCTGATGCTGCTCCCTTGTAATGAGCCATGGTTGTGTAATGTATCTATATTACGAGGAACACAATATAAAGCAGATCTAAAAGACTTTTCTTATAAAATTAAACTTTACGAAGCACAAACACGAAGGAAGACACAGCTGCAGTTTCCAGAAACATCAACAATAGACCAGAGACATTCTATTATGACGGAACGGTTTTTAGCAGCTTTATTTGGATATCAACCTTTTCATATTTGGTTATAGACGAAGCAAAATTGATTGATTCTTTCATTTGATTGATAAGCCACAGCACTAAAAAAGTCTATATTGTGTCATAATCTGTGAACCGTTGTCTATGAAATAAAAGTGAATAAAATACGGCGCGGGCGAAAAATTGTATTTTACCGGGCGGTGTTTAGTTTTGTCGAAACGTTACGTTTAATTTGATTTCAAGCATGGACGAAACAGTATTATTACCTTCACCGAACTGGTTTCTTGTTTCAAATTTGGCCGTAAGCTCTGATGGCTGGCTTATTTACGGTGGCCCGTCTAAAAGTCTTTGTGTTTTGGAGCCACGAAAGGCAGATGAAGGAGTTATTTCTTCAAATGAAAAATATCAGGCTCATGTGGTTCTCAGGGCACATTCCGAACGGTAACTATCACATATTGTTTCTATCCACTCTGGTCTTAAAAACGTGACAGTAATGTCCAAGTAAATGTGAACAATATTTTTATTCTTTCAGTATTGTAGCAGTGAATATTTCGCCGGAATGGTCAGAAAAAAGGACCTTACTCACCGGCAGTCAAGACGGAGTGGTCAAGCAATGGGTTCTAGAAACTGTTAACAATAGAATTAAAATCAAAGCTCAAAATGTCAATGATGTACATCAAGCAGAACAAGAAGTCAGTACATAGTTTAGTTTGTTGTAACATCTTTAGAATATAAAAAATAGTACATATAATTTTTATATGTAACCACTTAGTTAAACAATACATTTAGTACACAGATTTAGTAATTAAGGCTCTCCATGAAATGAAAATGTCAAAGTAATATCAGCGGCTAGCGGCTAGACCCTGAAGTGCGACTACACCTAGGTTTGTTAGTTACCTTAAATGGTCCCCTTACCTTTGGTTATTACTAAATTCGTTTGTAAACGTTCAGTAATCGAAATGAGCTACACTTTGGGTGGTCAGCCTTTGCCCAGAGTAAGCTCCATTCGTGATCTAGGTGTACACCATGACTGTAAACTCTTGTTTGAAACACATGTGGATACTATTGTCTCTAAAGCGACTAAATCTCTGGGATTTATAATGAGGGTCTCTAAATCTTTTAAAAATGCAAAAACCTTAAAAATATTATATTGTACCTTTGTTCGAAGCCAGTTAGAGTATGCGTCAGAAATTTGGAATCCTTGCTACCAAAAATATATTGATAGGATTGAAAATATCCAAAAAAGGTTCTTAAAATTTTTATGTTTCCATCAGAAAGTTCCTTATAATTCTGAAAATTACCTTGATCTTTGTAAAAAGTATCATTTACTACCTCTGTCAATTCGTCGTGAGATCTCTGACTGCATACTTCTATTAAAAATTTTCAAAAATGACATTAATTGCCCTGAACTTTTATCGAAATTTAGTTTTAATATCCCATCCAGAACCCGATATAATCCACCTATTTCTGTGCCATTTGCATCAACAAACTATAGGAAAAATTCTTGTATTGTGCGTGCAAGCAGAAACTTAAATAAGTTAAGGAAACAGCATGATATTGATTTGTTTAATACTACTATAGTCACGGCCAGGCGGCGTCTGAGTCTTGAGTTTTTCAGAAACAACGATGTGGAGTAATCACATAGTTTTTTTATGCGCTTTTATTATATAACTAAGTAGTAAGTACTGTTCCTTAGTAATTTAGTATTCTTATTTTTTCAAATTTGTAGTTCATGGTTATTTTTATACTCTAGTGTTAAACGTGAGGACTTGTTATTGGCTATCCGATTACCATTCATAATTACAATGTGTTTTATCTTGCTGTAAGTCTTCCATGCAGTATAAATAAATAAATAAATAAATGTAGCCTTCATCATAACGGCTACATCTAGGTAAAGTTAACTCACATGGGTAAAGTTCGGTGGACTCTATTTCTCAATGGTTAGAGCTAGGTTTTTGATTCTGCTAAGTATTTGCTGATTAC
Source organism: Helicoverpa zea (assembly GCF_022581195.2). NCBI lineage: Eukaryota > Metazoa > Arthropoda > Insecta > Lepidoptera > Noctuidae > Helicoverpa > Helicoverpa zea. The sequence continues at coordinate 3,716,862 of NC_061459.1, read as the reverse complement.
ACCTAGCTGTAGACAGCTTCACTTTAACTTCTATATTTTTTTGTTTTGGTTGAGAAAATTATTGTAATTAATTGATTTTTGTTTTATTCCAGGATGTTGTTGGAGTAGGTTACAGTAGTTCAACAATGGCCATATCAGTTGGGGGTTACAGTAATGTAGTGAAATGGGACTTGTCTTCCAATGTTACCACAGGATACCCTCACTTAATTAAGGGCTTGAAGCCAACCTGCATGGCTTGCTCACCTCATTTGCCATTACAAGTTGCTGTCGGAACAAAGCAGGGTGTCATCTTTGTTTTGGATCTTCATGGTAAAGTTTTCTTTGATCTTACACTACAGTATTCTACAACAATAAATATAAAGTATAACAAAATCTTTGCCCACAGAAAAAGGAAGTATATTATACAAAGTTAGAAGCCAAGATGAAGAAGTAGCAAATCTAAGCTGGTGTCCACAATATGAAGTGACCGTTAAGAAAACATTCAAAGAGACCAAATCATTCCTAACAGACAGACTAGCATCAATAAGGAGTGAAGGCACAAACTCAAAAACAAAAGAAACAAATGTTCTAGAACAATCCGGTATTGGTAAAACCCTTCCGGATGACAGTTTTGATGACTCAATAGTCCAAGAAGATGATACCTTTGATATCTATGCTGACCATGAGGCTGAAGAGTTTGGTCACAAGAAGTATGTACCAGAAGATATAGTGGTTAAGGTAAAGCAGGAGAAAGCTGCTGATGTTGATTATTTGGCTGAATGTTTGAAACTCAAGGAGGAGATCTTGAGAAGGAAGAATCAAACTGAACCGAGTATTGAGTCACTGGTTGATGCGTTAGATAAAACTCATGTGGGAACTGCTAATTCGGCTGATACTAAAGTTGATAGTGCACAAACGCAGTCTGAAAGTGTTGAGGCAAGCACTAGTAAGGCAAAATGTGATAATACTGATGCCAAAGTCGCTAACGAATCTAGTCACTATCACAAACATCTACTTGCTTCTATAGGAAAAAATGGGTGAGTTTGTCCTTTCACAATATTATACTAGCTAGACAATATTTCTGGCTCTTAAATATATTGATACCAGTTAGGCCTGGTAGTTTAAATATTACTGATTCATGTGTTTTAATGTTAAAAACTGTTTTTGATGCTAATAGTGTTAAATAATGAGTTTTATGCTATGTATCATAGTTATAATTAAATCATAAGCAAATCATTATATTTCAGAGGTGTTCGAGTATGGTCTAAATCTGGTCAGCTAGTTAGCTCTAGTATTGTAAATGCCTCTCAAAAAACAGTCAAGAAAGGGCCTGTAGCATCTACAATTCTCTGGTACAAAGCGGATACCCTGCTCATTGTTGATCCCAAGAGTCAACTGTTGGAGACTAATCCACTACAAATTAACAAGTAAGTTCTCTTATGCATAAAGTTGTAAATAAATAAATATTAACCTTATGTCTTCCACCAACCCATATGAAAAATAATATGAAACTAACAGCAGACATATTAAGCTGTCATGTTGTCTGCTTTAAATACTTCTAACACTTGAATTTCTTACCTCAAATCATATTATCCATAGTATCTAACCTAACATTGATACTACTGCCTGCCAATGAAAATTGAACTCTATTTTCTTCCCCAGCAAGAACAAACTGGCTTGCCAATTAGTTCATCAACAACACAAGCGTGGTATGTACTGCATAGTCACGAATGCTCCTCGCGTACAAACTGAAACAACAGTACCGTCAGACGATTGGTCAGTCTGGTCAGCCTCTCAAGACCGCAACATTATACGATACTGTTTGAAGAGTAAGAAGTCTTTAGCGGTCCATTCAACTTGTGGAGGTTTCTTATATACGGTCTTGAGTTGCCCGTATGATGCTGGGAAGTAAGTTCTAGTTATACTTTTATTAATTTTATGGTAAAAAATGTTTCATGATTTGGATCTAAGTATAAGTTCAGTTCTTTGGTCCTTTGTAACGTATAATACCATCCACTATTATTTTAGACCTTTGATCACTTTGACCCTTATTGATCACTTTGACGTGTTATCAAACAGTGTATCGATCATTTTGGCTCAGTATTCAAACATAACAAAAATCCTTTTTTTCCCTAGAGTGGCAGTAAGCGTGGGCGACGGTACAATTCGCGTGCTAGAAATGGCGACCCTACCTGACGATGACACAAAGTTAACAGTTCCTAGCGTCATGTCCTACTGGCAGAATGTTCAAGGCAAAGTGCTGACTATCGCCTGGCATCCGACAAGAGAGAATTTACTGGCTTTCGCTACGGGAGAGGCTCGGGTAAGTCTCATTTCTTTATGGTGTTATTTTTGTGTATTTGACGGGACGTTACTATGTACTACAGTATGCTATTATAACATTAGGTAGGGCTGCTAGACACGGGCGGTCGCTACGAGCGGCCGGGCCGCGTGCTGCACCCGGGGCTGAGCAAGGCGGTGTACTCGCTGTGCTGGGGGGACGGCATGCAGCTGTTTGCCAGCGGCGGCGGTGCTCTTGTCGTCTACAACGCTAGTAATGTGGATGAACGTAAGTCGTGATCTGTGTGGATTTATTTATAAAAAAATTAATGTACAGACAGCACATCAACCTACCTCAATCTATCAAATTTCTTCAATAGACTCTCAACCTTATCACAATAGCTTTACGTTAATATTCGATTGCTAAAAATCAGATTCGGGTAGCTTGATCTGTTGGCTATAACTAAGTTGTCACTGGTCCGTTTATGGCTAGACTTTCAAACCATAAATCTGTGTTTTCTTGTCTAGCTCCGCAACAGATAAACGTGAACATAGAAGGTCAGTCGTGGCAGATCTGTGCCGTGTCGTGGACGTCACAGGGTCTGCTGGTGGGGTCACAGGCGGGTGCGGTCGCGTTGTTGACTCAGCTCGCACCGCATACGCTTATCGCTGCTGCCTTTGTTTTTACGTAAGTGGCTTAAAAAACTGATATTTGGTCACAGAACAAAAAAAAATATTTTACCAATTTACTCTTTAAAAAAACTGTTTGACATTTTTTTTTTCTACTGACAACTTCTATCCTAATAATTTGAGAGGACACTATGAATAGCTTCGGTCAAGTGTTCTTCATAACAGCTGGAAAAACGTCCAATTCTGGACAAAGGTCTCCCCCAAGCTGAGGGATTTGCCCATACTCACTACGCTTGGCATGCATGTCGGTGACGAAAACAAAACATAGGAATTAAAAACATTTAGAACTGTCAAATAACCTTTTAATACAGAACAAATAATTTATTTTTATAATTCTTTTCAGTAAAATGATACATGCTATGGAATGGCACCCTCAACAGACGTCAAGCTCAAGCGATCTGTCTCCATTCAAAAATCTGATTGCTGTCACCTCATTGGCTAAAGAGAGTAACATTGTCGTACTGGAGTATGGGACCAAAGAAGGTATAAGAAATAAATATACTGGAGTATTTTATAGCAGTAATAACGTTAGTGTAATTTAAAAAAAGTTTAGGAAGTAAGTTCTGGCTAAATGTGTAGGTACTTGCATATCTTTTAAGTAATTTTCGAATTTGTTTTTTTTTTAATAATTATATTTTTATTGACAAAATAAAAAAAAGTATAATATTTTAATAAGCCTCATAGATATAAAAGCAACAGGTAAAATTAAAATTATTTTATCTTTAGATGGTACTAGACAGTTTACTACTTGGAAGACATTGGTGGGACACAAGAATCCGGTGCTTCAAGTTGCATGGAATCCACATCGTGATGGTCTGTTGGTGTCTTCATCACAAGATGCTACTGTTAGGGTGAGTAAAACTAAATACGGAAAACAAATAGCTTAAGAATAAGACTGTACACCTCCATCCGGTGCAGTCGGGTAAAACATGAAAAAATCGAAAGGTGAAGGTTGACTGGTAGAGAACGCCTAAGGCGTTAAGTCCACCTTTTCACATTGTTTTTTTTTTTTTTTTTTTGTAAAATGTGTGCAAAAAGTATAATCCTACTTATATTATAAATGTGAAAATTTGTGAGAATGTATGGATGTATGTTTGTTATTCAATCACGCAAAAACGGCTGGACCGATTTGATTGAAATTTGGTATGTAGATAGGTGATTCCCTGGATTAACACAAAGGCTACTTTTTATCAACACACCACGCGGGCGAAGCCGCTGGCGGAAGCTAGTAAATGATAAATAAATCTATACATATAATAAAATGGTAGGAAAGTCAAAACTGTACATTGAATATTTTTTTAAAGAATACTTGTGGTGTGATCGATAATCAATACTGAGCCCAAAAATATAGTTTTTAGAATTTTTGTCTGTATGTCTGTTTGTCTGTATGTTTGTCTCGGATAAACTCGAAAAGTACTGCATGGACTTCAACTAAATTTGGCATGAAAATTACTCAGAGTCCGGTTCAACATATAGGCTATATATTATCACGCTATCACCTACGGGGGATTAGCAATGAACCATTATTTCTGTTAACGTTTCTGTAACAGCGTATGCACTAATAACACGTATTTGAACGTTTTACTTATATATTAGTTGATCGGCCTATTATCAATCCTTAAACAAAAAAAACGCCTTTATAAGTAAATTGGGAAGAAAAATAATATTTATGAAAACTGTGTTTAGACAAGGTTAAAGTAGCTCCATCTACCGTACATAAAATACATCAAATTTATCAAAGCACCAAGGTGGTAAATAACATTTGTGCATTTTCCGTAATTCACCATATTGTAACACAGGGTGTGATTTTTCGATAGATGTTTTAATAAAATTTGTCAGGTTGCCGCGCCACATTAAAATGCCGCAAAAACACATACCTTGATGCAAGGCAAATTGATAGTTCTTAGTCAAATTTAAAACGATGCCATCTACATTATTTTTTGAATATTAACGTCAAAAATAAGGACATTAGCAGAACAATTCAAGGTCATAGATGGAGTTGTGCATTTTTTCGACCAAATTGAGCTGGGGTTTTATTAGTTTAGCTTATCTTCCAGTAATACGGTGGCCTAAAAGTAATTTTTACTTTGAATGAGCCATACATATCTATAAACCTCTTGCACCCGGCCCTGGTTTAAGCTATGGTCCGGGGTGAGAAGAAATGGGATGACGAAAAAGGAAAACTTGCACCTCTCACCCCAGCCGCTGCGGTGGACGTGAAAGACACCACGAGAGCTGGGAGAGAGACGATTCCCGGCCACCGAAGACGTGGGTCTGTGGGGCGATGAGTTTCGGGTGGCTTATCGACCTAATCTTATCTCTTAGAAGACAACAGGCGCGTGCCAGCACCCCTTATGGAGAGTCAGTAAACCCCAGTGGGGCTCATCCGGGCCAAAGCCTGCCAGAGCTGCGGAGTTGTTCAAAAGAGTTTATCGCAGCCCTGGTACACAAAAGGCTTAAGAACATGGTGGGTTTTAGTCAATAAGAGTCTGACACTCCCTCACGGACCGCAGCCGGACCAGTGCAATTACATTGTCGTGGACAGAAGACCGCATTCTCTTATGAACAAGTCAAACTGATGGCTGAGAATTACATCCATCTCCAGGAGGCAATACAACGTATTGCAAATGCCCAGGGCTTTGAGAGCCTTTTAATCCTTTCCTTCACCTTCACTTGAGATTTCGGTACATGCACAAATTAAAACAAGACGTCTTTTGTAACGCGCAATAGTTTTGGTCGCGGGGACTTGGTCGTCTTCATCGCGTATTTACCAATTCTTAGTGGTCGTCATGCACACCCGCTTCTGTAGCTTTATTGAAGATTGTTTTAGTTTGTTATATTATCTACGCTACTATAGCCCGCTGTCGAACCTTTCTGCATCAAATCTTGAAAAGGTAATCTTAATATTATTAGTGTAATTCACAAAATTCCAACGTAATCCTTCCTGATTAGAATTGATATGCATTATGGTCCATACTGGCGCCGATGGCCTGCTAACGGCAGCTTTTGCACTGAGCATTTTTCAGGCGATGTAGCAGTAATAGTATGTTCAGAACTGCATTTATCGTTGAATGATAGAAAAAATTGCAGAACAATTATGGTAGTAAACAAAGCAGACGATTGCTTCACAGAGCTCTCATTGGCCCAAGTAGATCAAGTCAGGTCTTTGTTCCCTCATCAGATCTTTGAAAGCGTTTCGGAGGATACCTATTATCGTCCTGCACGCAACGGTATGTTACGATATGGTATTTAAATGTCCTCCGCAAGAAAACGAACGTGTGTGCTATGTACAAAGGAGAAATTCTAACAGTGTGCGGTAGTGACGCAGAGTATAGAGGCACATCACTTATGTTTCTTCTGTTCTGCTAGCACCACCAAGAAGTGACAAATTACGTTCATTTTGAACATCTTGGCAAAACTGCAGGTTTCACGTACGAACACATGAAGTGGACTCTCGTAGATACGTACATTTTACCTATTCGTGAACTAATGCAAACATTTCGGTGTAATCCCACCTTAAAGTAGCGAGTGAGTGCACAGAAAATCCGCGGCTTACAAGTGTTTCCCCCCTGTAGTGAAACTACGCGCCTGCCTGATGATTCAGTCATCATCCACCTAACTTTTCACCAACTAGGTTGGTGTTGGCTACCAGTCGAATCGAATCTCTTTGAACCAAATTTTTTACTCGGATTGACTACCTACCTTCTCAACCCAGTGAACTACACACCACGTTATCCATGGTAAGACTGTTTGACAGACTTTCTTGCTTCCGATTAGTCGCAGCAGCTGCAGAAAATGTACAAATGACAGCTTTGTCAGACTCAGACCATATATAGATTATAGCTGTTTCCTATGAGAATTACTTACGCACCATACGTAGTAATTATTTAAATCGGTTGACTAGATCCAGAGATTTTCACGACGTCAAAAACTTTACTTCGTTTGTTTAGATAAATGGTCACACATCCACAACATAACCTTGATCGGTCAACTTGTGCGGCAGCTAAGTAGTTATCCGCTAGCTCCGCAATAAATTGCATATTTATTATGCTGTCATGTGAAAGAATACACCTACGGGATGAGTAGTACTTTGGCAATTCTATATTGCCCACGCAGACGAAGTCGCGGGCAACAGCTAGTAACCAATAATAAGTAGCCATCGAAGAAAAAAGTTTAATTCAATTTACAGTTTTGCCGTAAACATTCATTTGACTTCGCCTATTTTTTATTACTAATTTCTCATATCCTCTGGTCTACAGGTATGGGAAATGTCATCAGGCTCCTGTATATCAATATTCGGTGGTCACGCGCAATCGTCGTTAGGCGTCACCTGGGTGAGCGAGCCGCAGTTACCGCATCACGTCATCACGGGCGGCGCTGATGCTTGTCTGCGGGTCTGGGATATTTACCAGCATAAGGCTGAAGATTATGAAGGTTAGTAAAGGCACGGCTTATCACCTGGGAATGTAGTAAAAAATCCTGAAAAACAGTTGAGCTGAGATGAATTTTGTGTATATAAAAATGTTTTAAGTCATATTTGACTCGAGAGTAGGGATTAATTTGTCTCCAAATCCTATTTCCGCCAAAATATTAAACTTATTTTAAATCTATTTTTTCTTTCATAGTAATAGAGTATTATCAATTCATAAATATGTAGTTTTATATTATTTTTTGCCACCAGAATTGAAACACGAAGTTCACTCAAAAACCAAACGTAAGAAAGAAAATGCTAGCCGAACTGAACCGGACGCAACAGCGGCCGAACCAGAAAATGTTGCCACAAAAATAGATATTACTGCCAAAACACCGAAACCACCCAAAAAGTTCCTATTACCCATTATGTACAAACGAATTTATGATCCGCTTAAAATAATGGCACCGAAGAAAATGCTACAAATGTTTTTGGAAAAGACTGAACGTAAAGGCGAAAGGGGAGACGGAATAGATAATGTAAACGACGAAAAATTGAATACTGTTGATGAAAAGGCGGATTCAATTTCCGTAAAAGACCAAGGTGACATAGAAGAAAAAGGCGATGGTATTGAAAATACTAATGCTAAAGAAACAGTTAAGACTGAAGTAGAAGTAGGAGAAAGTTCGAAAATTAAAATAGAAGAAGAAAAAAAGGAAACACGCAAGAATTCCAGAGAATTCAATTTAGATTTCCTCAAGATTTTTGGCAGCATAAGAGATGTTAACGAATATTTGGATTTGGAGAGTAAGTTTATTTTTACTTATCTATCAAATGAACTCTATCGACTTCCCTTTTTGGTTATCCCGTTTTAACTTTATTTTTATATCTCCTCTTTGAGCGATTTTATTTTGATTAGCCTTTTGAGCAATCAGTTATTAAATACAGATTTATATTTCATTATAAACAATATCATATGTAAAGAGGAAAGATTTGATTGTTTCTTTGAGTTTCTCTGGGACGCAGGTGAAACCGCGTGGAACAGCTAGTAAACATATATAGACCTTCAAACTATGACATCCTCTTTTTGATTCCTGAATTTTTTTCTCCCATTTAATTCTTGTTTTATTCTATAGTGGCCAGTCACTTGCAGTCCTATCACCCAGAATCTTGGATCATGCTGTCGATATTCCGCGGACATATCGACACTATGATACAATTCGCAAGTAAGCGTGATATGCTCTGCCCCTTCCTGCTTAGTATGGCGCCTTGCGTGTCATTCAAGTAAGTATTGAAGAACAATTTATTATTTATTTATTATTAAACATACACACTATCTTTACGGTATTACCCAATATAATAGTGGTGTCCAAAACTTTCCAATTATTGTCTGTTCATATGAGAAGTAGGTACGAAAATTAAACTTACAGTTGAAAAAAGTTAGAAGACATTTTCTCATGCCAAAAGGGTTATTATCCTGTGTTAAAAATGATGTTGAAACGAATTACATAAGTGTGTGGTAAAATTACATAAGTATGTGATAAAACTATGGTTGTAGTATAACTGTTTTACGTGAACCAAAAAAACGTATAAATGTTTTGTATTTATCAAACTATATAATTGTTTATAGATATTGGAAAGACGCCACGCAACTTTATTTAGCGCAAATAGATCGACTCGTAGCCAAAGGTGAAGAAGAAAAACTTTATGGTAAGTTCCTACTACTACTAGCTTTCGTAACTACATAGTACTGATTGTGTAATAATGACATTTGCTTTGTTTTAGATAACAGGCATTATGGTGGGTCGACATACCGCAAGGCTGCCATCTTACTTAGTATGCACGATGTGATGGGCGCAGTCAAAGCTCTCTGTGACGGAAAACTCTTCAAAGAAGCTTACATACTATGTCGGATAAGGTAAAAAATTAATTAATGTTGTTAAAATTAAAAATTAATTACTGACAACAATTCTCAAGTAATTCTGTCCCTCTGAAGTCAGCCATTCTATCGTGTCATTGATGAAAATGCCAATTTGGGACAAGCAAAGCTACTTGAGAACTACTACATTTAATTTTGAATACTGGGGCCCGATTCTCCTAAGTTAATAATGTCAAAATCGAGTAGAAATCGAATCGCAATAGCAGTTTTAACCATATCGGGCATTCTGCTACTAATAAAAGACCAATCGCATTCGATTGACATTTGATTGGTGTGCGATTGGTCTGCTATTTTGGTGATTTTGGTCCATACGGTAGTTTGCTGTGCAATCATTTTGCAATCGTAAATCATTTGCAGACAAAATGATTCATTATTGAATGACAGAAAAGGATAAAAACATTTATTTCAAAGAAAAAATAGCGGAATGCCACATACACTTCAATCGTAATCGAGTCGGGATCGGATCTCAGTCGAATCGAGTCGAACGTGAATCGTATGACGCTTAAGTAAAATTAGGAGAATCGCGGCCCTGTTGTTATTCTTTGTTGAACAAGATATAAAAATATATTACCGTATATTTTCTTACAGATATATGGACAGTGTTGCTACGGAAATGTTAAGGAAATTGGCTGTTGATCTGAAGCTTACTGGGAACATGCCGATGGCGGCTGTATGGTACGTTTAGTTTATTTTAGCCAATAGTTACTTTAACATCATAATTGCGAAATTAATTTTGTCTGTTCTCGGCTTTCACGTGAAAACTATTAAACCGATTTAAATGTGTGCACAGTCTAGAGACTTGTATCCGCGTGCGGGAAATAGTTCCCTTGGAACTCAGGAAAGAGCTAGTTTATCATAAAGCCCCACATTCATGGCAAATTTTTGTTAAGCAACATTGTTGATGAGCAACAAGAATGTTCCTGGAAAAAAGTACTTTTCATTTTATTATCAACTCTGTCATCATTGTAACATGTTGCAAGCAACTCAGCAAAATGTTGATGCAACTTTGTTTATCAACAGTTCACCACGAATACGGGGCTTGAAAATAACGAAACTTATTATTTCAGTTATATCGCCATGGATGATCTATCTCAAGCTGCTCAAGTGCTAGCGATGTCCCACGATCAAGAATGTCTCAGCCTAGCTGCGGAGATCGCTAAAATTGCAGGCAGGACCACATTCGCTGACCAAGTAGAGAAGAAAGCTAAGGAATCGAAATCACAAACATCTGAAAAGACTGAAGAGATATTAAAAGAACTTCCGTCGAAAATTGAACTCCTTATGAAGGAGAATAAGGTTCAAAATAGTGATACGTTAAACGGCGAAACCTCTAACAGTGATATTTTAAATGGTGATCATTAAACCAACGAATTATTTTAACTTTAATGTGTATTATCGACTTGAGTCGAATCTCAGTGTGCTGTAAAAAATAGTCTCTTCCATTTATGATATTGCATTTTTGCCCGACTGCCAAGGGTTATGTTTTCTGTGTAACAACTTTTCAGTAAATACTTTATCAATTAAATGTTTTTAAAATAATAATTATTTGGTTCAATTAAATTTCCTGATCTCCTAACTTACAGACTGGCATGTTTTGCAGGGGAGTATGTTGCACCATTTCCCCGCAAAAACATGGGAAACGGTGAAGGGCGCACGTTTTGGAAGCTGTATTTTGTAAATTTTTGACGTTCAGTTTTGCAGCCAACTTTAAAAAACTGATTGTGAGAGATAACATTTTAAATTATAATCTATACTATAGGAACAGTATGTCGAAATAAAATTGCGATATAATAAATCAAACATTTATTTTGTATCGGTACCATCAATATCGGAAGATTAACAGTGAATTAAAATTAAATTGCAGTAAAACAATATTAATTCAATAATATTAGACATTCTCTTTGAGTAATTAATTAATTGTGCATTTTTATTTTATTCATGGACGAATTACTTATTTTAAGTTAGTGGTAGGCTAGACATACATAGGAAAGTATGCATACATATAAAGCTTTAGGAGTAATGAATGAAATGAATGAAAAGAAACAGAAAATTACAGCGAAGATAATTCTAGAAAAAAAAAACGGCTTTATCAGTGTGTGGTGATTTGATTTTTCATTTATTTGGACTGAATTTATGCAAAGCTAAATATGTTCTTGCCAACATGTAAACATTAATTTTTATATTTACAGACGGACAATATAAACATTATAATAAATATTATCTGCATTCTCAAACTAATATCACTAAATACTTTTAGGCACAAACATTTTAAGTACACCCTAATAATACTATATTGTACCGCATTCAATATATCTATGAGAATAAACTATTTACAATGGCACCCATACTCACAACGTTAGCTTTAGAGTCAGACAATCACATTTTATCAATACTTTTCGAAGTTTACAGCGCAAAAGTAACGTTTAATGGTATCAATGGGACGTGATAAAATAAATCAATTAAGAAAGAAAAATAAAATGAAATTCTATTAATGATTAAAATAATTTGATCAAACACAAAAAACTCACATTACTCTTGCACCATTCCCTTTTATAAATGCGTATGGAATGTCGTTGTAACATTCAGTCTTATATAGTTGTGGCTTCAATGAACAACGATTGGTCCTTACAACAAAAGTGCTAGAAACATGTCCATTTACGTAAAGTTATATCTCGCGGACAGTTCCTTCATAATTCCGAACATCTAAACTTTACGCTTAGGCGAATAAAAACATGCCGAAAATATACTTAAAAATTTCTCACAATTAAAATACCACATTATGAGTATTATGGAATCAAAAAGTCCAGCTTATTATGATTATTATGTCGTTACCCGTCTTATTTGTGCATTGGTCAAAGGAAATTTAACTAAGGGTGGGTTGCACCATTTAACTATAACGATAACTATAGCTGCGAAATAGACGGTTTGAGCACTGGGCGTTATTTCGAAGGCTTGGTTATCGTTATACTTAAATGGTGCAACTCATTCACATTGTTTAGACAAATGAATATTATAAAATCTACGTTGATATAACTCAGCCCTGGCCGGCGGGGTCCTCGTTTTCTCTGTTAGAGTCTTTGCCCCTTTTCTTGCAAATGTTAACGAGTTTCGCGTTAATTTTCTTGAGTTTTTGGTTTTCTTTCATCACGTCTGTTAGTTGTTGGTTCTGAAATTAGTCGCGAAATAATTAGTTCTATAGATTTTTTACAGCATTAATTGATATTGGCTGTGAGTGTAAGTTCATGTTACAAAATTGTACTGAAGCATATACCTGTTTTAAAGAAATAATCTATGTAAATAAAGACACATACCTGTACAATAGCGCTGCCGGTCGCGACGTACATGGGATGCGACATGCTCACCAACTGTTGTTCTAGTAGCGCCTTCTGTTGAGATAATTTCTCTACCATCTGTAAACAACGTATAACTTTCTCAGGAATAGCTAGAAAACTATTGTAAATAATTGTTTTTTGTTTAATTTGACGTTTTGAAAGAGCTTGCACAGGCCTATTTGAAATAAATGTTTTGAAGTTGAGGAAGACTAAAGATTTCCCCTTAGCTTTAAAGTTGTCTATTATTTGTTTGTACCCTGAAGGCTCCGAATATACTAAATCGATTTGAAAAATTCTTTCTTTGTTAGGGAGCTATCTCCGAGCCTATATAAGGCTATACTTTATCCATATACAGGAAGTAGTTTCCTTGGGACGTGGAAACTGAAACTTGAAACTGTGGGAAAAGCTAGTGTTGAATGTTGATAGTACTTACCAATTTCATTCGCCTGACTTCTTTGTCTTGCATGTCTTCGGTCAAGGGACGCGCATCGCGCTCCACTTGGTTGCTGAGGAAATCTATAATTATTGGAAAGCGGATTATTAATCATAGTAGCAAAGTATAAAGAAATGAAATGAAATACTAATATTATGAACGCGATAGTTTTTATGTATATTTGTTCTTCTTTTACACAAAAACGAAGGGATGGATTTTGGTAATATTTGGCAATTTTTTATCCACTTGTGACAAGCTTACTTGGAATGCGGAAGAAATCGTGGGCGGAAGCTAGTTAATTAAAATTGAAGAATCGAATACAACGTAAACGCAAGCATAACGTATAAAGATACTTTTGGTCAATAAACACATGATATTTTTTATCGAATTTCTTGTACGTAAAGTATGGAGTTTTGTTTGATCGGAATATCTTACCATCGCAAGTTTCAGTAGAAGCGTCCTGTAGTTCGACGGTAGAGGATCGGTTCTGATCGTGTAAGCTCTGTCGTTTCTTACGCGTTGAATGCGCCATCGCGTTTGTGCCTTGGTACTCGTGCAGTTTCATCTGTACAACAAAATAAATTTGTTAAACTCAAAAGGGGCATTTTTTTATCGAAAATCTGTACTAATGCAATAAATAAAAATCGTTTATTGTCGGGCGACAACGGCTCAAAGCGCCTCAGTATTTAGTACAAACTTTAAAAAAAACCATGTTGGTATAGTTATCGGCACGGATAATGAGCTCTCGGCGGAAGAGGGGGGATCGCTTTGCGCACTGTACACTTAAGGCAATAAACCAATAAATCACTTCTGCGCAGGTGAAGGTCACGGCTCAATATCCATGCCGATGATTATACTAACACTTAGACACATATGAGTACAAATATAAATACAAATACACTACAAAGAACCATTAAACAGCTTCCTGTTTATACAACAATTTTCTTAACTGCTTCAGCAGAACCACTAGCTCGCTATATAGTCACACAGACACATACAAACTTTACATCCTTAAAATATTAGCATAGACTTTTTTACATTTTTGTTTGATAGTTGGTACACTCCTGTACTATACTCTTCCCGATTAACATAGGCTATATTATATAATCACGGTATGGGTATCGGGACGCGGGTGTAACCGCGGGAAAACGGCTAGTCATTAATAATTACCTCCAAAGCGTTCTTAGCCTCCTTGAGCCGGCGACACTGTTCCTCCTTTTCCCTCAGGTACTGCGCACAAGTGTCGCACTCCTCGTCCAAGTCTTTGTACTTCTGTCGGAGTTGCGCCAGCTCATGCTTACACGCTTGCAGTTCGTGACGAGTTGATTCTAATTCCCTGAGAAATAGAGTACAAAATTCATTGACTACACTCATGATGAGATTAGCATCGTCGGATGGAACTTGGATAGACAATGTCATAAGGAAAACCTGACAAAAAAAAACTGGCAATATAAGGTCCATGTAAATTGACAAAATAAACATCAGTTTTCGCAAAACAATGTTTACTATAAATGTTCAGATTCAATTTTAAAACTAAACAGTTGTTTTAAAAATACTGATATTTTTGCTGTCGATGAAAATGGGCCTAAAAGACATGGCTGACATTTTTTTAATAGTCTATAATTTAATCTAGCCTAAAATATATTACCTTTAATATCTTAATAATTGATATAGACTATTACTTATGCTTCGTAAGTCTTACCTGCTACTAGTATTTTTCTCCAAAGCTTTCTGCATTTTAGCGAGCGTATTCTTCAAGTCTTGTTTCTTGAATCGCAGCTCTTCAATAGTTTTCGTCAGCCTTTTGTTTTTCTCCACCTCGGCGTCAAACGACATGCGATCTACGACTACCGAGTGCAGGTTCGTCCAATCTGGTTAAAATTATCATGATTTTAATTAAATGGATGAGAGAAAAAATTGAATTCTGAAGTATTATATTTTTTAGACCTAGCTCTTTCATTAGTTTAAACGTTACATACATATTGATAAATAGTAATAACAATATTATAATACCCAGACCACAACCAACACACATGCTCTTCACACCAGTGTTGACCGTACCGGGAATCGAACCCGGGACCATCAGTTCGGTAGTCGATGCGACCATTGCGCCAACGAGGTCGCCAAAATAAAGAGCATGTTTTGTGTACCTCTGCTGCTTGTTGCAATATCTTTTCAATAAAAAATCTTTTTTACCTTCGTCAGTGTTAACTCCAACGTGAGAGACGGTTGGTTTGGCAGTAGTCTGTTGGCTCTGATTCATGGACTGGGCTGGATTGCATGACTGTAACTTCTCTTTGAGTTCTGACACTGTTGCCTGTAAAAATACATTTAATCATCATCATCATCCTCCGAGCCTTTTCCCAACTATGTTGGGGTCGGCTTCCAGTCTAACCGGATTCAGCTGAGTACCAGTGCTTTACAAGAAGCGACTGCCTATCTGACCTCCTCAACCCAGTTACCCGGGCAACCCGATACCCCTTGGTTAGACTGGTGTCAGACTTACTGGCTTCTGACTACCCATAACGACTGCCAAGGATGTTCAATGACAGCCGGGACCTACAGTTTAACGTGCCATCCGAAACACAGTCATTGGTGTCTAAGATATACTTAGAAAGTACATACAAACTTAGAAAAGTTGCATTGGTACTTGCCTGACCTGGAATCGAACCCGCGCCCTCATACTTGAGAGGTTGGTCTTTTACCCACTAGGCCACCACGACTTCATACGAACTCGACTTCATTCGAAAAATACATTTAATATTTCAGGTTATATTCTGCCATATGCTGGAACACGTCACTCAATCTTAAATACTGGTCAAACATTATTCTTATGTTCTTATGAACTTGATGTTAGTTACGTTCGAATATTTAACTTTACTTTTACTTGTAGTTACAATAACAATTTTTAAATCAAGACTCATTATTTTAAGCGATAGTTTACTTGTTTAATGTACTTGTAGTAAAAGTCTTACAAGATTGTATACCTACTCAATAAATGGGTTATGCTATATATTTTTTTAAAACAATATTCGGTATAAAATTGTAGTGTACTAACTTGCAAAGCGGTTTTCTCCTTCTTCAACCGTGCACACTGTAAGTCCCTCTCGCGCAGGTACTCGGCGCAAGTTTCACATTCGTCGTCTAATTCTCTGTATTTTTCCTTCAACTCTTCTAACTCTTGCTGACAGGCTGATAGACGGTCTTTCAGTTGAGTCATTTCACTGGTAAAAAATAAATTATGTAAGTATTTATGAAAAGTGCTGGAGAGGAGACCACGGACTAGCAAGCGCAGCGTAGGACGTCCACCAACAAGGTGGACAGACGACCTTATGTCGGTCGCCGTCGACGCTGGATGCAGGTCGCCTCCAACAGGTATCTGTGGAGATCTAAGGGGGAGGCCTATGTTCAGCAGTGGACGTCCGCCGGCTGAGGTGATGATGATGAAGTATTTATATTATGATTTACTATAATTATAGTTATACAAAAAGAATGTGTATATTTCTAAGGTATTTTACTCAAGAATTCGAAGAGAAGGTTTATTTAAATTGTTTCGCAATT
Organism: Helicoverpa zea; assembly: GCF_022581195.2. Lineage (NCBI taxonomy): Eukaryota > Metazoa > Arthropoda > Insecta > Lepidoptera > Noctuidae > Helicoverpa > Helicoverpa zea. The sequence continues at coordinate 3,700,237 of NC_061459.1, read as the reverse complement.
TTGTACCCATATAAAGAGTATACCACCCATATAGTGCGTAATTGTTTTAACTTTTTCTTTTCTTATTTAAATTACATGACCAAAACCTGACTTACTTACACAATCGAATTGTTTAGAATTGAACTAGTGAAGTAAGCAGTTTGCTACCAACCTGACGTAATCACCGGACATATCAGAAGGTTTCGAATGGTTGATTTCATCAATTATCCTGTGCGATGCGTCCATACCTACAAAATGATAATACATTGTATATGAAGATAAAGTTAAAAAAAATAATGACAAGGCTGTTTGAAAAGATTTCTGGTACTGTTAATTTTAGCTTTCAGGAATTGCAATAACTTTAAAAGATAAAAAAATAATATCGTTGTTTCGAGCGTATTACACTTTTGGGTTGCAGCTGAAAACCAGAGTCAAGTGGAAAGTACTATTGTGCAGTCTGACCACTTAAAGATATGTTGAACGGTGACTGTGAGATATTGGCGCAAAAAAAATATATTTTACTATCTGTAACTTTTTCTATTGACATTATTGTCAATAAAATATTTTCCTTTATTTCAAAAAATACTAGTTATCTTACCGTGAGGTGAAGGCGTATGACGCAGCACACTTCTATGCAGGTCGTGTATACTCTGCCTGCGACGTCGAGTTGCTACCACACTGCTCGGCCGAGATGGATGCTCTTCCTCCTTATAACAAGATAGGATACACGATTTTATAGTCAGCCATTTTGATGTGTACTTTACTTTCAGGGGCAAAATTATCTGACGTTTATATTTTATGAGATAGTATTTATTTTCATATTTATAAACTTTTAGAAGATTATACATTTACGAAATATGAACACAATGATGTATTATGTTAAACCATTTCATTACGGAGTGTTATAATTACCTGATCAGTTCGCGAAAGAGATAGGCTATCCCGTCTGAAACAAAAATAAAAATAAATTCAATTCAGTTTCTCTTAACTGTATAACTGCTAAACTAAAAGTTGACTTCTGAATTGCAGATAGCATTTACGAAAAAAAAAACTATATACTTTATAACATGTATTTTTTAGTTCAATAAACACAGCCAACGGGAACGGTCACTTTTATTGCTTAACCTTACAACATAACATAACATACAACATAACACAACATAACAAACAAACAATTTCAAGTGTAGAAGTGATAGTGCTGCTACAAATAATATATAAAAATTAATGCCACTTTTCGTTGTAATTAGATTTGTCAAGAAAGGGTTCACCTATCCAACCCAATGTTTCGGCTTTGTTCGAATTATTCAGTAGATGGTTTAAGTGAAGTTTGCACCATCATTTTAAAAGTTCTTCATTTATCACATTTTTGTAACAAAATGGTGGATTTTGTAGGCTGTTATAATAGTACCTAACTAGAATTATTTAAACAACTATTTACCCTTTACTGAGTCTCATAATGGGGCTGCTTCTATTAGAAATATCATCGTCAACATCCATAAACAAGTCATCAGGTTTTGCACGAGACTCAAATATGGCCTCCGCGTTACTGTGATCTGAAAAAACAAACAACGTCATTAATTACTTCATAGAAAATTACTTTATTTTTAGATAATATAATAGTAACAGTTTTAGTGATTTTCTCAATTTTATCTTTAAAAAATAATTACATAAATACACTGCTGATTGAAAGAGGGAAATAGCAATAAATCTATCACTTTTACTACAGCTAAGCAGTTTGCTAAGCATGGTCTAGTTGTAATCACGAATGTTGCAGATGAAAAATCCGGTTGAACGGCATATAAACTCAAATTCAAAATATTTATTTGCTTGTTAAGGTATTTACAGGTGTTGGTACTAAAGTTCAGTAACGGCCTTTTTCAGGCGTTGCATATATGAGGGCTTTAAACGTGTGACTAAATGGCATTGTTCAGTCAAAGGGCTTGGTATGATTAAATGTCTATTTTAACCAGTTGGCTAGGACAGTTTATTTACCTCCCAATTCATGATGATCTTCACCAAACAATCGCTTGGAGTCGTGTAAGCTCTGCCGTCTTCGCCGCGACGAATCTGCGATAGCATCAATGGACGGCCGGGATTTCGCCTCCAATTGCGTTTCCAGTTCAATCACCCGAGCCTGAATAATACAATTTAAATTATACTTAACAGAATAGAATATTCTTTTGTTTTTCAATTTTTTTTTTTTTTTTTTTTTAATTCTTAAATTCATTGTATCATTGTCAGGATGATACGAGTGCTTTTCTAAACCTAAGGAAGCAGGTTAAGACGTCGATGCATTCATTAGAAAAATGATTGCAAGTAGTAAAAGTGACCACCAGTGTTAACAAGGCTACACTAACAGGATTGAGGTACATTCGACAGGCAGGCCCTTTATGTAAAACACGAACACAGAGCAGTGTATAAGATGCCAAACCTCCCAATTTTCGAAAAAGCGGAAAAGCAAGTTAGCGAAAAAGTTAATATACATACAATTAGGCTATCAACATACCTCTAAAGTCTCTTTACTCTTCCTCAAGGCGTCAATTTCATTTGTGCCATTGTGTACTGAATCGCATTGTTTCTGTAAGGCAGCACATTTTTGTTTGAGCTCATCTACTAGCTTGCTCTTCTCACTTATAGTGCTGTCGTCCTCATTCTTCTGTTTTTCTAGCCTGTAATATTTTTTTAAATCATGATCAAAGTTGTAATAATAAGTGCTGATAAAATCGCTATGATGCCCTTGAATATTTTGTCCACTGATGGATAGTATGTATTGTTTAATTCTGAAATTCATCTCAAGTGTAGTGTTATCCTTACCTACAATATTGTAACATTTTATTTCAAATCAATTATTCATTAATTTATTTTGATTAAATTATTCACTTTTTTATTACAAAATAGCTAAGTGTTGTTTAGGATTTCGTTATCATAGCAACAAGTTTTTAATCATGTTAGGGTGCCATGGATACAATCATGTTTACTTTCAAATCTGGATCTCGTACTGAAATCGGGTAGGCAGGGGTATTGTGTCATTATTGTTTATTTAGTTGTGTCGGTTGGTGTATATAGTTACGTATTGAAAAATAATGAACAAAAAAAGTACAATATTTGGGAATACATGTCAGAAACACCCAAGAAAGCTGTAAGTGTACTAAGAATATAGGAAACTCACCTCATTATCATTCTCGATTGAATCTCAGCTGTCTTTTCATGAGTTTTCATGTTAGTCTCCAATCTAAAGCACTCCCTTGACTTTTCTTCCAACTGTCCCTTCAACTCCATATTCTGCTTCAACAAATTCTTTACTTCCGTATTCAAATTATCTATTATCATAGTATTTTCCCTCACAGATTCCCTCAGCACTAATATATCTGACGTCATCCTATCCATTTCCATGCTATTTTGTTTGAGCGTCTCACCAGATTTCACAAGTTCGGAAGAATAAGAATCTTTTTCTTTCACTATGATATCATTCATTGATTTCAAGTGAGAAATATCATTTTGTAAGTTTTTAACAGTTTCTATTAATTCAACTTGAGTACTTATTTTCATTTCAAGTTTTTCGATAGTGTTTTCTTTATCTACAACGACATTCCGTAACTGTTGGATTTCTTCTTCCATTTTTTTTATTAATTCAACATTAGTTTTATTTTCTTCGAGTTGACTTTCGTATATCTGATTCTGGGCTTGTAGTTTGTTCTGTTTTTCAACTAAGTCTATTGTTACTCCGTTATTGATTTCTTGTAAGTTTCTTCCACGTGATTGAAGTGCTTCAATTTCTTTTTGTTTTTCTTCTATGATTTGTTTCGAAGTCTTCACTTCTAGAGCAAGATTTTCTTTTTCCTTTTCTTTATCAAGATGGTTATTGTCTTTATGTTTGTTAATCAGGTGATCAAAGAGAAGGCTAACATTCACATTTGCTGGCAATGTCATATCGACGTTTTCGCTATTTACTATATTAAGTTCCATAAGTTTGTTATAACCATTATTAAGTGTCTCTGTTAGCTCTTTGTCTCTTTTAATTATATCTAATGTTACAGCGTTGCTTATTTGATGGATCCTTTCTTTTTGGGCTTTTAGTAAATTGTATTCGCTTTCTTTGGCAGCCAACTGCTCTTTCATCTGTGCCAAGTTTTCATTGACCGTCTTCAATTCCAGAGTAACATTTTCCATATGTTCTTGTAATTTGGTATAACGATCCTTGATTTCCGTTAAATCTGTTTGATGCTTGTTTACAATGTTATTGATTAGAGCATCGATGATTTGCATGCTCGAAAATCCTAAATCTTTGTCTAGCACTTTAAAGAAATTATCTTTGTACATGTTCACTAGTTTATTGATGTCAATGTCAGATGCTTTAGTAACTTCTTGATTAAGAGTATGAATATTCTGTTTTATCAACGATAATGTGTTTGCTACTGTGTTGTAATCTTGATCTTTTTGTTGCAATGCCGTGGCTACTTGAGAATGCTTTTCTATTAGGGAACAGATTTGGATTTCTAACTGGCTTTTAGACTCATCGAAGTCTTTCAATTTATTGGTTAGATTCTGTACTTCATTGCCGTGTTGAGTGATTAGATGTTCGTAAAACGTTTTCATGAGATCGATAATTTTGATATCACGGCCGACATTATCTTTGTTGAAGCCTGTCTTTTCAACGTAGTAATTAAGACAGTCAATTTTTTCCATCACATAAATATCCGAGGTGCGTTCCTCCGGAATGTCGGGCATAGTACATTTGATAGATTGAGGGCTACTAATGCTATAATCTTTAGTGAATGGGTAGATGTTCGACTCACTCAAACTATCATCTAAATCCATCGCGAGATTGCTGCGGTCTAAATGGTTTTTAATACTGGCTACATCTTCGGTTATCTCCTTACATTCTTCTCTGCCCGCGTGCAATTCACTTTGTAAAGTAACAATTTTGTTAAACCTAGAAGAGGTATCCGAATCGCTTAGACTCCTGTTTAATTTTGAATGCGATTTCATTAGCTTCATTTCCATTGCCTTTATACGCTCATCTTTGGTTATACATTCAGAACAAATAGTAGCAATATTGCTTAAGCTTTCATTAGATTCCTTGGCAGATTGCTCTAACTTGCTACATTTCTCTAACAATTCAGTATTAATTTTTCTCACATTGTCTAACTCTCTGTTCAAGTCATCGGCTTCGGAAACATTTTCAAAAACTTGTGTTGACAATGTATCGTTTTCATCCTGTAAACTTTTCAATTGCTCCGTTTTAATACTCAATATTTTATTAAGTTTGGCAATTTCTTGGATTTTAGTATTGCAATCTTTTTCTAAACTATTTAACTTCTTTATTAGAATATCAGTTGAGGGTGTTTCTAGGACCAGATAGTTGTACTTTTCTTCGATTTCAGATTTTTGTGCTTTTATTTCTGTCAGTTCTTGAGTTACTGTTTTTAAATCATCAAATAGTTTTGCATGTGCTTGTTGTAACTCTGCTTGCCTTTTACAATTAGCACACTCATAAATTACACTGATCTTGTCATCCACAGAATTAGTAACGGGTTCATTCGACTTGACAGGACTCACTGCTGCATCTGTCGTAAATTCTTTAATCTCACCATATTTATTTACTAACTCACGTAGAGTTGCATTTTCTTCTTTTAACATATTTATCATTTCTGTCATGTTCTGGTTATGATCACATAGAATTGTCATGTCTTGCATAGTTTGGTTATCAGTTTGATTTAAATCATTCGTCTGACAAGAAGCTTCATTGTAGAATTGTGTTAAATCTAAACATGTTTGATCTTGACCAGTCAAGGTGTTATCTGCAGCCGTAGTTATGGTTACATTGGTATCAAGCATCAAAAGGTCTCCATCTAAAGTAGATTCGTTTTTAAAGTTAGGAAGAGCAGTGCTGCTGTCTAGCACATCGGGCAGCGAATATCGTTTAAAACTGGCATTTTGTTGTTCAGCAACCGAAGGATCTCCCTTTAACAAAATCATTAGTTCTCGTAATTGTTTTTTAAACTCTGGTAAATCTCGCTGACATACATTGTGGAAGCGGCGATGATGATGTTGTAATACTTTTACTTGGGATTTTAGAGATTTGTTTTCTGCATTAGTGGTGGCAGTTAAGATAGTTAAATTAGTTTTATGACTTACGATTTTCTTTTGCAATTCTTCGGCAGGGCCAAGAAGATGCCGAATTTCAGACTGTAAGGTTTCTTGTTCTCGAATAAGATGTTTGTTTCCTGCTTCCATTTGCTGTAAAAGTGCAATGATTCTAGAGTTCTCTTCTTTAGAAGCTTCTAGTTCTGCGGCAAGTAGTTTGCATTTGCATTCGACTATGTAAGTTTTGTGAGTTTCACCTGAATACTCAGTGTTAGAACTTACAGTCGAAGTTTTAGATTCATTTTCTTTAGGTTGTATGGAATCTACTATTTTGTTGCAGCATATCGTTAACAGGCTAGGAGGAGAAGAAATCTCGCTGCATGTGCTTGAGCTCTCTTTTAATTCACCAGCTTTTTTATTGTTATTGTCATAAGAATCTTTATGTTCATAAGTTACTACTGCTTGCGGTTGCAGTTTATTTTCCGCGATGCGAGCTTTAAGTTTTTCGTTTTCCAATTTAAGTTCTGCCATCTGCTCTGTCATTATAGTGTCAAGACTTTTAAACTGTTCTTTCCATTCCAGAACTTTGCGTTCCATGGTTGTTAAATCATCAGATTTTTGCTCAAGTTCTGATTGTAGACTTTGTAGTATATTTTGACTCATAGTCAATTCTTTATTTAGTTGTTTATTGTCTTCTTGAATCTTTTTCATTGCAAAAGATAATTCACTATGTTTGTTTTCTACTTGAGATAACTGTTCTATGAGACTGAGATTCTGTTGTGTCAGAGCTGCTATTTCCTTCTGGGCTTCTAACAATATTTCGTCTACATTGGCACTATCATCATTGACGTTTTTCACGTTCATTAGTGATATGTGATTTCCTATACTGTCTAATGTAAGAAGAATACGTTCGTGGACCTTACTACAGTCACCATGGCCTTCATCCCCAATATCATTTTGAATATTGAAATTGATCGTGAATTGTGTAATTTTATTACAAATACTATTTAACAGCTCGTCTCGCTCCTGTTGAGAGTTAATAATTCGTTCCTCAATAATATTGATTTCGGAGATCTTATCATTTAACAAACTATCCTTTTCTTGCAGCTTCGACATTAGATTTTCTATATCTTTTTGCAAGTTTATTACAGTCTGGTCTAAATTCTGTTTTTCTGTCCGTAAACCATCCATTATCTTATTGCATGTCTCGACGTTTTCTGTAGCTTGAGTTAAATTAGCTACCAAATTCTCGTTTTGTGTTATTTGAGTACGTAGCTCATGGCGGCTCATTTCGAGCTCATTGTTTAACTCACTTATTCTGTTACTTAATGATAAGTTTTCCTGACTGACGTTGGATTCAGAGATGCTATGTATGTCAAGTTGTTCCTGCAGTACTAAAATCTCAGATTTATGTGACGAAATCACTTCTTCTAACTTGATTTTTAAGTCATTGTTATTTTTCAAAGCTTCCTCTTTTTGTTTGGCAACATCATTGGCAACCTTTTCCAAAGTATTCATGCTGTTACTTAGTACACTAAAAACGTTTACAAAGTTGTCAATAATTTCTGGTACTTCTTGCATGTTCCCGGTCAAAGTACCGAGTATAAGTTGTGATTTCAGTACGGCCGCTTTGGCGTTAAGCAAATATTCCTTGGATTCTTTATCTTCTTTCTCAAGAGAAGATATAAGATCACGTTTTTCGCTTATTTCTTGTTCTAACTGGTTAGTCTTGGCAGTCATTTCCTCGATTTGTTTAACAAATTGTTTGTTGAATTCAAGTAATTCTTTTTCCGTGACATTTTTTTCTGCTATTGATTTCGTTAGTTCAAGATTTTCTTCTTTGAGTCGTTCATTAGAAATGGAGTTCTCTAGATTAATTTTTTCGAGTTCACTAATTTTGTTTTCACAATTTGCCAGTTTCTCAGAGAGTTCGTTTTCGGCTACTTTGAGAACATTCTTTTCAAGCATAAGTTTGTGTATACTAGTTACATTCTCATTAATTTGTTTTGTTAAGCTTTCAACCTTTTCATGTGATGCATCAATTTCTTTTGATTTTAATTCAAGCTCTTTCGTTAAAGCTAAATTATCTAATGAGGCTTTGTCATTCACTTGCGCTGCAGATTTTAGTCTCTCAACTTCTTTATTACGCGATTCGAGGGCAGTTTTAAGAGACCGAATTATATTTTTCATGTTCTCATTGTTAGCAATGAACTTTTCTTCATTGGCTATCATATTATCAAGAGCACTATCATTGATGTCAATGGATGATGAACTATCTTTTTGGGTTAATTTTATTTGCAGTTCCCGTATAAGAGTATTATACGAATCTATGTCAGCTTTTGCGGTTTCCAAATTTATTTTTTGTTCTTTTATTGTAGAATTTAGAGTATCCAGTGTAGATTTGAGTAAAGTATTTTCATTTTCTATGTAAACGAGTTTATCTTTAACCGCGCTAACTTCTTCCTGGAGACTTTTATTCAGGTCCTCTAACATGGAGATCTTTTGTTTTTGGGAAAATATGGTAGCCTCTAAATCTATGATTGTTTGATTTCTCATATCGAGTTGAGATTGAGTTTCGGCGACTAGTTCATTAATATGATCGGTTCCATCATCATTCCCATTGACAACACTATCACTGTCACTATTGACAAGAGAAATGTCTTTCGAGATATCCATGAAATGTACCTCTTTGTCTAACGTACGGGACAGCATTTTACCTATAAAATAATACAGTTTTTGTAACACAAGAAAGATTTAGGAAGAGAGACAAAGGACTGACCCATTTCAAGCGGTCAAATTACCACATATGCGACCGTTTTAAATTTTTTATCATTAGTTAAGAGTGTCCAAATAACTGACAAATATTTTATTTCAATAGTTTAAGGAATACGATTGCGCCATGAATACAAAAATACCTTTTAAAGTTGAAAGTTTGAACTTTGTTGAACTTTCAAAGTTGAAGTTTTATTTCTATGTCTATGTACTTACCAATATCTTCAGGCTTCTTATTTTTAGCAGTGAGTTCTTCTAACAAAGACAGCAATTCTTCTTCACGAAGTTTGGCTTTATTCCGAAGGGTTTCGTAACTCACTTCCGCGTCCGTCAATTTAGTGTTAAAGTTGTCACATTGAGATAGCAGCTCGATCTTTATGAACAAATATGAATATTTTTTGAGTCTATACTAATATTATAAAGATGAAAACTTTGTTTGTAATGGATAAACTCAAAAACTACTGGATCGATTTTAAAAATTCATTCACAATTAGAAAGCTACATTATCTGCGATTAGCATAGGCTATATTTTATCCCGGTATGGGCAGTAGTTTCCACGGGTCGCGGGTGAAAACGCAGGAAAACGGCTAGTATAATATATTTATTTTGAATGTAGCTGCTGCCCGCATCCCCAAGTACAAAAAATTGGCCTATGTTATATTGGCAGATAAATAATCTAAATTACTGCAAAGTTTCACCAAAATCCTTTCACTGGTTTTGTGCGTTAAAAAGTAACAACCATCCGTACAACCAATCATTCAAGGTCATAATATTAGTGTACGCAGTATTGACAGTTTTAGTTGTACATTGTACAATGATTTATTACTTTGTAAAATTAAACTGGACATATAAATTGGTAAAAACTAATTTATATAGCTTACCTTAGCAGCAACTAGAGCCTTCATATCTTCCTCAGACTTCTTAACTTTGCTTCTCAATAAGTCCATTTCTGAATCTTTTTCTTTGCTTTCTCTGTTCAGTACTTCAATTTCGTCTTGTAGTTTCGCTATCACAGTGGTATTTTGTTCTAATTTTTCTATATATTCAATCTGAAAAAACACAAAGTCTTATTAGTTAATAGATACAATAATTTACATATATTATATAAGTCTTTACAATATTATACTTATATTGTAAATCTGAAGGGTTTGTTTGCTTGTGATGGCGCTAATCTCATGAAGTCCTGTACCGATTTGAAAAATTGTTTCAGTGGTAGATAGCCCAGTTAACCACACCAGTCACGAGTAACCAAGGAGTATTGGGTTGCCCAGGTGACTGGGTTGAGGGGGTCAGATAGGCCGTCGCTCCTTGTAAAACACTGGTACTCAGCTACATCCGGTTAGACTGGAAGCCGACCCCAACATAGTTGGGAAAAGGCTTGGAAGATGATGATAGATTGCACATTTTCTGAGGAAGGGAGTTTATGTGGGGAAAACGGTGTAATTTATAAACAACTTGTGAGATGGTAAAAGCATGATAGTCAAACTTACCACTTCAGGCGAATACATTTTTTCTCTTTCGGTTAGCTCGATTAAGCCTTTTAAATTTCTTTCAGCCTCTTTAGCATTTCGCCTGAGTACGCATGGCGGTGTTTTTGTTGCACCTGAAAGTAATAATAACTTTTATATAACGCACCCTATTTTACATGATTAGAAAAATGATTTTTTAGTAAACAGTTTTTATCGAGTAGCTTTACTTGTCCAAAGGTGGTTATTAATAAATTTAGAATGTTTTTTTTTTATTTTTTTTTTAATTTATTATTTAAAAATATAAATAATATGTTATGAAATAAATAAATGTACTACCCAATTTAGAATAATCAAAATGTATGAACAATATACTAATGCGCAAAGGCAAGGTCGAATGTCAACTTCAGAGGCGCACAGTTATTTGGCGCGAATTACACTGTATATTATGAAATTAAATATGTTATTTACTTACCATAGCATTTGTGAATGGGTGAGCATGTCGGTACATCGTCTCGTGTCGAGTCGTCATCGCTATCTATAAAGTAAAAAACATGTCATTAGTTGTTGCTGGGTATGGCCATATTATGAGAATGTCCTTCAAACTAAATTTTTCTTATTTCAAATAGGTCTATAAAAGCTTTTGAAATGTCAAGTTAGTTGCATGGTTCCAAGGGGTAGGGCTCTTGGAGAAGAACCGGAAAGACACTCCATAAACACATTTTTTTTGCACATGCCTATCACATTGTGAAGTTCACAATACAATAGTATTTCTTATAGCCAGTTCTCGCCAAACTTTACGGCGGTTCGACTCGTTTCGATTTCTCCTGTATTGTGTATGAGTACATAAATCTATCTATAATATTACTATTATAAATAACGACCGGATTAAACGCATCATAAAAAGCTAGAAATATGCAACATTAAATGCAAATTACATGCAATTGCAGGGTACATTAACAATGTAACATTTTGTGTCCTTGTAGACATTAACAATCAGGTACTGGTCCAAATGTTTGGTACTAAGATTGGGCCTTCTATCACTCAAAATATATTTATTTTATGTAAAAGGAGAAGGGACTTGAATTTGGGTGCTATCTTTCTTAGTACTTATTGCACTGAGTACTGACAAAAAGTTCAAAGCCTGCGTTATAGATGCAGTAGAACTGACCAAGTTCGATGACCTCGTTGCTGAAGAAGACGGTCCTTGTTGGCGGCGGCGTCACCACCCGCGCCGGCTCGCCGGCCTCGGCCGAGAGCTTGCCTTCCTCCGCCACCGGCGCCAGCTCGCCCAGCTTCGGGACCACCAGGGGGCTGCAATACAATACCACACTTATTCATTTCTGACACTTACGCGAATATTACACATTTAAATAAAAGTACTTTTACGAGTTTTTGCGACAAAATCCATGAATGTAGGTCAGTTTCACTGTTGGGAAGCTAAATTGCTACCCAGTAACTGAGGCTGTATTTTATCCTGGTACAAAAGAATATTAGGTACCCGGGATGTGAGTAACTTCAAAATGGCTAGCTCGAGAAGTAACAGTCACACGTTTAAGTAATGCTTGGCATCATGATGAGTTTCTCCGTTTTCCAGAATGCACGTGAAAGTGGAGGCTTTGGCAATTGTTACGTGTTATTCAGAAGCCAGGAAATCTAACAATCAGTCACAACAAGCTCAGATAAGCAATCACTCCATATAAAACACAGGATTCCAGACTGGACTTCAGAAAATATTGAACAAAAGCATGTGGGTACTTACTTGTACTTCAAACTGGGTGTACAAAACTTAGGTATACTGACGACCGGCTCTTCCTCAGATATAGAATTAAATGCAGATATAGTTATTCTCCTAGGCTGCTGTAGTTTTCGTCGAGGGCCACTAATAAGGTCCATACTACGTCTCTGAGCAAACCCGTTCAATATTAACTTCTGCAGGTTTTGTATCTTGCTTTGTAACTTATGATTGTCTTGCTGTAAATAAATAATTAATTAGTAAATGCTCCAACTGGTAGGAGGGTATTCAAATATTATTTTTTTGATGATTTACTTAAGTTATCAGTAGATAGGCGTGACCTCGAATGATACGAAGCATGGTCGAAAAATTCACTTTTATATTAGTGTGATGTAAAGTTAGGAGACAAACCTCTATATTCTTCTTGCTCTCCAACTGAGCTTTGAGGTCACACATCTGCTTCGTGAGTCGTTGGATCATGGTGTTGTTAGAAGTGGCTACGGCGTTCACTTCAGGCTTATTCTTTATAGCTTTGGCTCGGTTCGCGAATCTAAAAACACATAGGACTTTTGACTCTTACGGCCAGTTTCTTCATCAAAAGTTAAAGTAATGTCTAAAGTAAAAGTAACGGTCAAATTCGTTTTTTCAAGGCTAAAGTGACAGCAAAACGAATAGAAAAATTGAATTTGACCGTTACTTTTACTTTAGACATTACTTTGGCTTTAACTTTTGATGAAGAAACTGGCTGTTAGAGTCTAAACACTGAAGAAATCGAAGAATGTTAAGTTTACATCCAATGTTTTAGTGTCTGAATATTATTTTGAATACCATGATCACATGGCTAAGTAATAATAAACTACATAATTTCTATGACATATTATATTTAGATCATTTGCTTCAACAGCCAACTGACGTGACGACAGCGCAAATGAAGGCTTGTGCGTTTTAGTTAATGCACATATATATGAGCTATGTTTAATATGCAATTCACCATATATAGCGCATATATCCGCGATATATGAATATGAAAACTTACTGCAATGTAGAAATAGTTTCCTCAACAGCGGCTGGTGTGATGGCGCAAATGATTGTCGTCTTTGCGTTACCTCCGAGCGAGTTTTGCAGGATACGCGTCAATTTACTGTCGCGATAATTCACATATCTGAAAGGATATTGTAAAGTTTATTAGACATTTTTCTATGTTATGCTTGATTGCCAGATGCAAAGCGAGTAAATCTCAGTAACTACTGATCAAAATTTTATACACTATTTATTAAAGAATGGTAAAGGCCATTTTTAATCCAGTGCGCTTTACGGTTTCTTCAGGACTCAGGGACGAAACTGCGGAAAACATCTAATCCGTACTAATATTATAAAGAGGAAAAATGTATTTTTGTTTGCTTGTAATGATGGTCCACTTTTAAAACTTCTCATACTGTTAGAAATCTACACTTTACCCGAGTAAAGTAGACTATATTTTATCCCGGTACGAGACCTAGTTACCTCAGAACTCGGACGAAATTGCAGAAAAAATGTGATACTAAGTAAATACGTACCTATTAGGGTTTTCTGACAGCTGATTGATGACGAGAGCGAGTACAGAGAGAGACTTGTTGATATGGGTGCCTTCTATGAACTGTCGGCCCGTGGCGCCCGTCTGCCCGCTGCGCTCCGACCCCGCCAGGTCCACGAGATTCAGCTGCGACACGTTCACGCAGCCCGGCTCCTCTTCCCCTTCTACGTGCTCGCGAGATTCTATTATCTGGAATCAACAAGCATTTTTCAAACAAAGAAACGATGGATGGATTGTGTGAATGTTGACATGGCTAGAGAGAACGTTACTTGTGAAATGACTGCTGACAGAAGAGTATGGAAGAAGAAAACATGCTGCGCCGACCCCAAATAAAAATTGGAATAAGGGCAGGAGGATGATGAACGTGCAATTTTCACTAGGAGCTTACTTTACTGCTTACGGAAGTTCCTAATATTCTATCTATAAGATGTTTTGCTTACTAGAGATAGAATTTTGCCACTAACCTCATATGAGTAATGTTCAATTCCTATCAGTAGGAAAGTGAAAATAAATAAATAAATATAATAAAATAGATAGAATACTTGGATTGGCTATTATAGTGGATCTCGGTTTTGAAAGAGCATAGTAGTATAGATAATCAGAAATAGGGTATTTTAGTCTAGATGAGAAAAAAATTAAAAGTGTATTACAATGATTGTTTAGAGGAAAAGCAATCGGGAAATGTTAGTTTCACTTCGTAAGGTACTTAAATATATTTTTTATTGCAGTTTAAAGTTTTTAGGTTTTTTTATCTGTCTTTGAACACTACGAAATGTCGCCGCCATGCTAATGACGTCATTACGGTAGTAAACAAAAGTGTATAACCTCTAAATATTATCCACATTTCCCAAAGTATTGATTCTTGAAGTAGTTAACCTATCATTAAAGAGTATATTTCATTAGATAGGTAATGTTAATACAGTTACTTACATCAAAGTGATCTTCACAAAAGTATAAACGAGATTTATCTGATAACAGTCCGGGATCTCGTCTCGCAACTTTTAACCAAGTGTTTCTCATATTTATATCCTGACTGGTACTTGAATCCATAATTTGTCTGGTGTTTTTACACTAGTGTTCTCACATTCAGAAACAACATACCAACGATACGGAGCATAATTACTCATTATTAAAATTTTCAATACATATCAAAATATGTATTACTGACAGCTGTAGTTTGTTTACTAACGTAATGACGTCATGACCAAAAAACAATCATGGCGTCCGTTGTGTGCCGCGTTTTCGCGAAATACGCGCGAAATTTGAAATTATGATAAAACAATTAATTTATATTCGTACATAACGTGAGAAAAAAAAATATTTTTAATTTTTTAGAGATATATTAAGACTAAAGAATTTATTTAAGATATATTTCAAAAATGCATGTAATACCCTATTACCTTATTGTAAATACTCACGCCTACACTACTGTCATCATTTCAAGAATAAGTGAAGTTAGCCTTTTTTATTACGCTATCTTTTCCTAAATCAATGCAACAATCTCGACCTTGGCTAAGGAGTCAAGTAACTAAACACTATCTATCTATCTATACATACTAAATACTATGGTAAATATTGATGACACAGTTAATCTTACATTCTTTGAACAGAAGGTATAACACAGTCCAAAAATTATCACATTATTTGAAATTATCTATAACTTATTGTCTAATTTATAATTCAAAATCGGTCTTATCTATCTAATCTAAGCGGAAGCTTAGAAATTCCAACTGCAAATGACTACAGTTCATTAATTCGAATTAACATAAGCACAGTTCTTGCCAAATTATTGGCATGATATCAGGGCTTTCATTTGAACATCTTCAGAAGTTTTTATGGGTAAAAAGAAGCCCGAATGTCTGACAACCAGTCTTGCAAAGGGTTGGCCAGATAAGTCGAATATGCAGTTGCTCTATGTAAAACACTGGTACTTCTCTGCATTGGCTTAGACTGGAAGCCAACGCCAACATAGTTGGGAAAAGGCTAGGTAGATAATGAAGTGGTAGTTGTTCTGAGCTGCCATTTTGTTTGGCATATGCAGGCCCGCCGTAAGCGGGTGTTAGATTATTGTATATTTCTTGATTTAAACTATCTCTGTAAACGAACTTTGAATGACAAATTATTGAATATTTTTACTGTCTCTGTAAACGCACATCAAAACGAGGGTACCTTTATTTAATTGTTTTATGTTCATTAAATTTGATATCTAAAATCTTACATGTTTAATGATTAAAATAAATATTAAAATTATCGTTATAAGTTTTAAATAAGATTTGGTGTGTTTAAATTAGTTTATTTCAATTGTGAATTTAGTTATTTGTGTATAAAGCTTACTTGTCTGTGATTGGTCAATTGTGGCGGGATAGTATGACTGTTCGAAATAATGTTTTAAAATAGTCATGGCACTTTTCTGGTGGACGTTGAGGTGTAGACAACACACGAAAGTTAAGTATTCTTCCTGATTTATATTTTCTTACTGTGATATGATTATTGTAATTGTTGTTTTATGTATTATTGTGCTGATGTTTAAAATGTATAGTGATCTATCGCTTTATACATGTCTTTAAGATATATTTATGCTGTATTACATTGGGTTACCATATGGAATTATTTCTTTATGATATATATGATTTATGTTTTAATGGGTTATAACCATACAGACAGAATTGTGTTGCTGGGGAGTTTGTTCCACCACTTCTTCTTCCCAGCAAAAACACATAGGAAGTGGTGAAGGGTGGGCGTTTTGGGGGCTGTCTATTGTAAAATCCTGACGTTCTAAAAGTGCTGTTTTGCAGCCAAGTTTGAATAAATGATTTTTCATTTCGATTTGATATTGATCATAGAAAATGTTTTATTTATTTTTTTATACCTTTATGTTTATTCCTTGCTTTCTACACTTATTCTTGGGATTTCAATAATTAAATAATACATTAAATTGCTCTATTATGTATCAAATCTAACACGGGCGTGCAGCGCGTGCACAGCACGCGGGCGGCACGTCCTAGGGGGCGGCAAATCCAGCGAGTTATCACGTAATATTTAAAAAATACAATATCTTTTTACTTATGATTTGATTTCAATATTTCCGAACACAGCAATAGCGCTAAGAACTTACTTACACTGCCAGTTTCAGTTAGGTACATCTGTTAAAAGGACATTTTCAAAATAAAAGATTCTTAACCAGTGGCGTAGCGCGCGGCAAATGCTATTTAGGGGGCGGCAAAATTAAACCAATAAAATTTCGGAAAAAGCCGCCCTAGCTTTGGTCGTCTCCTATCAATTTTGACTGTTTCACCCTTTGCATCCCCAAAAAAATTCGCGCTCGCTGCGCTCGCGGCTCCATGTCAGATTTCGCATTTTATCTTAGTTTAATTGTTGAGGCATTCAATTCCGAAAAAATATTTTTCGCGCACGTCCGTTATGGCTTTTTATGATATGTTTACTTCAAGAAAACTCTAAGGAAAAAATTGCGCTCGCTTCGCTCGCGGCTTTTGCACTTCACTTCTGTGCATGTCTTACTTTTTGACTTTGCTTTGTTAATTTACAGTGGTTTTTATTTGTTTTGTTCTTAGACTAAAAAATTTTCGTTACATAATTCTTCCTTACATATGGCATGTGTCTTATAAGTTGACTTTTCAACGGGAAACCCACCAAATAGCATATTTTACTGAATTTAAACATTGTTATAGATATTTAAGTGCGTTAGTTTAAGTTAATCACAATCTTTCAATACATAGAGGCCACTTGGGTAATGATTGCACTGCATTGATGCCCTAAGCAATTGCTTAGTTTACTTATGGGCTAACCCAGGACTGCTTAGGTTACCTACTCTGAACATTTCAAGTACTTTACGTATGTACGTATGTTATGTATTGCAATAGTTATTTATCCAAAAGTAGGTGGGTTTTCTGCAATCAGAGCGGTGCATGTACATATTTTTTTCTGTTGGACTGTAACATGGATATGAATGGGCGGAGGGGGGGGGGGGTCCGGACCCCCTGTATCCGCCATATTTTTTGACAAAACGTATGTAGTCGTAGGGCGGCATAATCAGTTTTGCACGCGGGCGAACAAACAGCTAGCGGCGGGCCTGGGCTTATGAAGAATGCAAGTATGTAAATAGTGTATGCAATTTATACATATAGGAGACTACAGATGATTCCCAGCTCATGTGTGCTAAAAACTTGGTCACTCATGTATATGTATGTAAAGTAAATAACATGCTTGAATGTGGGTGTATCTTATTACATCAGAGTACATCCAAATCAGTTGTATAATGATTAAGGTTGAAAGCCATAATCAAGGCCCACACAACATTTTTTGTTCTTCATACTACTTTATAAGGAATCACTTAGAATAAAATTGCTCATTAGAGTGATAAAAATACTGGTTGACTAAGTGCTTCTTTTTTTTTAATTAGGTTTGGTTTCTAAATGCATTTTTAATGTTTATACTGCCAATGTACACAAGAGTATTTGAACAGTTTTGAAAAGTAAATAGCAGGTGATGCAATGCGATAACAAAATGAAGGTCGAGATCAGATATCAATACAAAAGGAAAAACAACTTATATGTTAATGTTGCATTAAAATACTTACAATTTGGAATATTGTATGGGACCTGCTACTTTCTTCATTCATATTTGTGGCACCTTTTTGTCTGTTCGCTTCTCCCTGAAATTAAAGACAAAATAATTGTAAAAAATATTTTGTTTAAACAAGTACCTATGTATTTTTCTAGAAAATCTGAGACATAATTTTTAAGAGTTCAGCAGTTATAAAGAGAAACGTTTAATTGACTAGGGCACAATATTATATTAAAAATAATAATATATTCATGTCGCAAACTGGCCACAAATAGCAAACGATGGAAGAAAAATGACTGTGGGGAGGCTTTTCCCAGCATAGCCAATAAAAAATAAATGATTATGTGATCTAAACTTACCTCTTTCATAGCTTCTAGAATTTCTTCTGGGGAAGAGGTGACTTTCTCAGTGGCTTCCACTTTAATTCCCTGATGGGATTCCGTGATTTTCACATATTTTCTGCTCAGATTAAACAGATCTCTCAACGTCTCATTATATATTTCTATGTAAGACACTCTGAAAGTACAATTATTTTATGTAATAAGTTACACTGTTGTGTTGCATAACTAGATTCAATTGGATAACCATTTATTTAAATAGTTGGGGTAATCATCATATTGTCGGAGCTGTGATGAAACCTGTTTGTTTGTAATTTTTACACAACTAAGTAATTCCTGACAGTAAATAGGACTGCAATAATATGCCTTAATGTTGATATGAAAGTCTAAATGTAAGTTGGTATGTTACTCTCTCATATAAAATGAAAGGAAAGGATTTTCAGTTAATTCACAGTTAAAAGCTAGTGTAATATAGTACAAATACAGCCAATTTGTACCTCTGTTATTTTACAACCACATACAAATTCACTCTCAGACATTGGTAAGACCAAAATTCAACTTACCCTAGCCACCACAATAGTGTAAACATATTTTAAAACACACATCGATTATGTAACTTATTATATCCACTTGAACTTGGCAGTGAAAATATTTAAAATATTCAAATTAGGTCTACTGAATAGATTATTGAAAGTATTGTAGTAGTGATCTCAATGTAAATTTTTATCATTATCTAGCTATGTGATAACAATGCCAACGTTTTGCTGATTAGGTTTACTATCAATCAGATTTATGTATATTATTTTAGTGCCAAGTTAAAGCTTCTGTTTGTATAACCTTGATTCATTCATTTTAAATTCTGCTAGGAAAGTAGTACCTAAAATTTTGCTCAATAACTTTATGTAACAACACAAATAGAAGCATTCACCCTCAGTTTTTAAGGAATTTATGTTCTTAGTGCTAAAGTTATACTCAAAGCGAACCAAGTTAGAATATGTTTCACCTCACTAAGAAGTCTCGGTCAGGAATGTTCTTGATAATCTCAAACAAGTTGATGACTGCCAGTGGAATGATTCCAGGCGAGCTGTCTGTCCCAGTCATGGTGTAAGTCTTGCCTGAGGACGTCTGTCCATAAGCAAATATGGTGCCATTGAAGCCAGCCGTCGCGGCTTCCACGATCGGCTTCGCAATATCATTGTACACCTCTGCAGTGTTCGTATCTTTGTCGTAAACTTTTTCTGCAATAACATTTTCTTCGATTAGCATTCGCTTAACGTAATAGCCTTCGATTCTGTGACGTATGAACAGCAATTCATTACAAGACTTGAGCAAAAATTAATGGTTAAAAGTTTCACTTACCAAAAGTGAAAGATTGGCCGTTTTCTTTGCCATTGTGACCGAGCTGGTAAAGCGTATTATTCTTGACCCGCCACTGGTAAGAAAGTTTATCTTCAATTTCACGCGAAATTAGAGGTCTAACTTTGACAACTACTTTTATATTGTCACTCATTTTCTTTCATTATTTTCTACAACTTCCTAATAAGTTATAAGAATTAGCAAAAGTAGGACTGGAAATGAAACACAATCATTATTCTAAAATGTGCGACCTAAGCAATTACAGCGTTTAGAAAACAAACGTAAACAGAACACTAAAATAACCGACATGCGATTTCAAACTGAAAAAATAGAATTTAGAAGTTAGTGATGTGTGAGCCTACTATAATCGATTTGAAATGTAATCGATTCATTTAGAGAGGTGCATTTTTCGGGTTTATTCACTGATATATTGCACAAATATTACTACTAAAAGAAAAATAAACTGCAGAATTTTACTCTTAGTAAAATTTTATCCGTTTTTATAGGAGTATTATAAATAGGTAAAAAGTAATTCTCAAAGTTACAGTTCTCTCGTTTAGAATCCTACGAAAGTTTATTATTTTCCGAGGTAACTCATACACTTAACACTCTTATTATTTTACGTTAAAGGTCCCACCACTAGCAGAGCAAAAACAATTAGCAATAAGAATTATATAACAACAATAAATTATTATATACTAATATTATACCACCAAATGATTTGTGTATTATAATTAGTTGGATTTTTATATTAATATTATAAATAGTTAAATTCAATGATTATTGCCGCACTAAAATTATACCAGAGACAGGCCATAGTAAGGTGCATGTAAGGAGTGACTGTCACACTGTCACGCATTTATTTTTATGACAGATTCGACATGACAACAAATTAACAAACGTGAATTTGAGGTTATGTTGTATGTATCCATGTGATTTTTTAAAAATAGTGGGCAAAGCTAGAAAAATAAGTCAAAATGCAGCACGACGACGTAAGTATAGTTACGTTACGAAATATATATAATACTGGTTCATATTAATAATATCTAATTACCGTTTATAGGTAGTGTGGGCTATTATCAACAAAACACACTGTTCTCACAAAGTAACGTAAGTACCGACAAGGTTTAATAAATAAAATAATATTGGTTCTTTAAATATTGTATAATTAATATTTGTGGATGATTTTCCAGAACAAAAACTCAGCAGTTTTGTCGAAATGAGTTTAACCTGACTGGTTTGTGCAGTCGTGCGTCTTGTCCGCTTGCAAACAGTAAATATGCGACGATCAGGGAAGAGAATGGTATTATTTATTTGTTCATGAAGACTGCTGAAAGGTAAGACCATGTTGTATCTGCTAATATCAAAAGCTCTTGTAGAAAATTCATCTTGTAGGTGTAACATTAATAATCTGTTGTTGCTCTGTTCTATGCCAGACACCCTTACATAGGCTAGTTGTAAATGGGTAGCAATAGTCTTAACTACCTGTAGCATACTATAATTAAAATAACATACTAAATTAACCAGTCACTTCATGGAAATAAGTTTAGTCAGTAAAAGAATTCATTTTCTACAACTACATATTTATTAAAATAAAATAGAACTATCTCTTGTAATTTTCAGGGTAATGTTTCCAGCCAAACAATGGGAGAAAGTGAAGCTGTCAAGAAACTTTGAGAAAGCAATACATCAAATAAATGAAAATCTTTTATACTGGCCTGCTTTTATCAAAGCAAAATGCAAGCAGAGATTTGTCAAAATAACACAATATCTTATACGCATGAGGAAACTTAAGCTCAGAAGAGTGTAAGTGTTATTATTAAAATACAATTCTATATAAATCGACAGCTCCTAAGTATACTGAGTCAACTATCAAATTTTGCGAATTGCACTTTTTTGTGTATTAACACAAATAACAATAACAATATTGTAAATACACAAAAAAGGGCAATTCGCAAAATTTATTAGTTGACTCAGTATACTTAGGAGCCGTCGAAATACTTCTCCATATTTTAAAGAAAAACAATTTTCACACAACATTGGTTTGAGTTTCATAAGGCCATATTCACATAAATAGTATTTTAGATATCAACGTAAAACTGCATGTTCTTTTACATTTACAGGAAAGAATTAGTTCCAATACAGCGTAAGATAGAAAGACGTGAAAGAAGGAGGGAAGAGAAGGCCTTAGTTGCTGCAAGAATAGACAATGCTATAGAAAAACAATTGCTCGAGAGATTGAAGAAGGGCACTGTGAGTATAATTATCAGATAATATACGGTTTTAACACTAAAAATCTGGATAATTTAACCCCTTGCCATGTCATTGTATTGTTGTTGTTGCTTGCCTTGCTATGTCAGTGCGCAGATATACGCGAGACACAATATACAAGCAGTCAATCAATATGTGTGATATAGGGCTACACCACTAAAATGCCATCATGAAAATAATGTGATAAACATTTTTAGAATAAAAAAAGGTTTAGAGAAATATCAGGAAATAAACGTACAGTTGAATCCGTTTATAACGACATCGAAGGGTATATACAAAAACGTTAAACGAAGCGGACATCATACAAAGCATTAAGTAGAAAATAAAAAAATATCTCCTCATTTTGTCAGTAGACAAACCATAAGGGAGATAACATAGAAATAATATGCAATAAGGACACCATGTTTTTCCTCAGAATTAGAACAAGTCATCGGTTAACGCATTACTCTCCCAATTACTGTTGAAGGTAGGATGCAGGTCAGTCAGTTATTGTGATGATTTTTGATAAAAATGCATCATAATAAGCGACATGTCAGCAAGCAAAGTCATTATATCTGACTCTTTTAGAAAATTTTATTTGAAAACCAAACTTCAACTGCAATTACGTCACAATAAGCGGTTGGTCAATATAAGCGGAGTCATAATAAACGGATTCTGCTGTAGAACTTTTGAAATTAAAAAATTCTCCTAATTATATCAATGTACTTTTAACCGAATAACTTTTTCTTACTATTTTCAGTACAATGACATCTACAACTTCCCACAAATGGCGTTTGACTCTGCACTCAAAGCTGAAGAGATATCAAGTGAGAGTGAGAAAGAGGACGAGGAAGAAGAAGAAGTTGAGAGAGAAATGGAACCGGAGTTGGAAAGAGAGTTAGAGAGAACAGTGGAACAGACAGACGAGTTTGTTGAAGCTGACAGTGATATGGACAGTGATGAGGTAAGATGGCTTTATCTAAAAGGCCTTTTCTGAAGGGTATATAGAGAAAAAATTCAAAATTTCACAAGCAGATGTTGAAGGGCGTATAGTTTCTTTTACCTTTCGTAAGTCGAGTCGTAACTTGTATGTTGTTTAGGGCGCTTTCATTAGGGATTATGTCGCGACACTTTCCGAGCGCAAAAAATCTGTCACGTGCGTGGTTCCAGGTGTCCATCATTCTAACAGACAGTCAGTTGTTTGCTATACCGCCTGTGGACAAATTGAGCTGATACTTCTACTCATTTGTAAGCACTCTAAATAAAACACCGTATTCTGCAACTTGCTTATAATATAATAAAATGAATTATAAGGAGAAAAATAGATTGAATTTATAACCTTGATAAATCTGTAATTAAACCGTAGATTTATTTAATATTTTCTTTTTGCGTATTTCAGGATTCTGATTCAGGGAAGAAGGAAAATGTTGATGTTGGCAGTGACTTTGAGTCTGAGACATCAGATATTGAGGTAATTATAGATATTCATTTTGTAATTTAAATAGCCACATAAAATATGATACATATTACTGTACTTGCACAATATCAAGAGCTGTAATCACTTTCCTCACACCTCACATAGGCCATCTTTTATATAAAACTAGTCGTCTAGTGGGAACAACTGCCGTACCGGGATAAAATGTTACTTGGGAAAAGTTTAGCTTTCCGACAGTGAAAGAATTTTTGAAATCGGTCCAGTAGTTTTTGAGTTTATCCATTACGAACAAACAAACAAAAACACAAATATTTCCTCTTGATATTAGAATAGAAAAATCACTTCTTAATTAATTTTTTCAGGATATTGCTGAAAGAGTTCCGCAGAAGAAGAAGGCACGCGTTGAAATAGAATACGAGACGGAACCAGTCGCTAGTGTGTCTAGAAAGAAAATAAAACATTGATTTATCACTTTTAAGAAATTGTTTAATTTTATTTCAATACCTTACCTTGGTAGCTGTTACTGTTTGCTATGATAACATTAATAAACTTATTTATTATATTAATTTAGGTTTAGGCATTACCGAATATACTATGTTTCATAGCTAGATCTAGGAATTTCCACACGATAAAATGTCTTGGTTAACCTTCTTGTTATTAGAAGTTAACTTATCTAAATGTCTGACGACTTCCGTTCTGGTTTAACGAATACTTATAAAATAGCCTCCACTTGTAGGTAACTAAGTAGTTTTTTTTTATCGGTCCAGCCGTTCCTGAGATGACCGCGTTCAAATAATTGTTCGACTGTATAATATTAAAAAAAAAACTTGAATACCTACTCAAACTATCAATCTTGACTTAATTAACTTCCTTCCTGGTGCTTGAAATAAACATGCAATTAGTTTCATAATCTTACTGCGTACTTACCTAGTTATTAATTGTATCTTAGTTACCTACTAACCTGCAAAATAGTAGTAGTAAAATAGTGCACTTATTTTTTCTATTCCCAAGGTTTGTTTATGGTACCTACTTACCTACCTGAAATTGACCTCTCTTTTATACTTAAGTAGACATCGCAGTGGTTTGGTATACCTACCTAAGTTGTTTATTAAGGATGTAAGTAACAAAATAAGTGCTGGATTAAGATAGTAAAGTGCGGGGAGGTGGAGGGAGTCCCCTTGAGTCCTAAAATCTAGAACTTTTTCCTTAAAAGTACAGTGGCTGTGCTAGGTTTCACAGGTATCTACGGAGCTCTCCAATACGCGGTTCTATATCAATTGCACATACCGGGTAAATGTTTGGCATTGTGTAAAATAAAACGCTAAAGATTAAAGAAGATTTGCTACAAACATTTCGATAGGCACCAACTCACAAGAGAAAGTTCTATCATTGTATAACTTTTACAATCATATTACAAAACTGTTCTTCATGATTGGACATCGAAGATTAAAACATAATCATTGTCATACAATTGAAAATTAAATCTGAATCCGCCATCCTATTCTGGGACTTAATTAAGATCTGATGAATGACGTATAATTTTCACATTTAATTATTTTAGCATTGTGAGCTAATTAATGTCTTCACAAAGGCGTCTGAAGAGAATTGGACAAACGAAGCGTTTGTGATCGGAATACGGCTTGGGTACTTTTGTAATATTGGGTCCTACTTGACTGTGTTTTCGTATCGTCTGGGCGTTTGACAGTTTGTGAATTGGGTAGTCAAGTACCCATTGACTATATGTACAAGGTGAACCAAAATAAAAAATCTTAAAGTAGTAGGTAGGGGGTATGTATTTTAAGAGACTTTATTTTGAGAAGTTATTTTAACACTGAAATCTATTTTTTATTTTTATTCTTTATTTTTAAGAAGGTTTGATCAGACATGATCATGCCATGATGATTCATTGTCCTCACAAAGAGAAACTTACTATCTACGCTTAAATGCTAAAGTTACTAATTTATAAATACTCTGGGCCTCCTCCGACACCAGTTTAACCAAGGGGTATCGGGTAGCCCGGGTAACTGGGTTGAGGAGGTTAGATTGATCAGTCGCTTCTTGTAAAGCAATGGTATTCAGCTGAATCCGATAAGACTTTCAGCCGACCCCAACGTAGTTGTGAAAAAGGCTCGGAGGATGATGATGACAGTAGTAGGCAGATACTTGCCTAATATTAATGTGATCGAAGCTCGATTATTAGACTTTTGAAGGTTGGCTTGAACCAGACCAGGTTTAGCTACCTACACCTAGCTAAGTAGGTATGTACCTATATTAGGAGTAGGAACAGTAAGAGTAGATGAAATATACCTACTTAAGTAGGTCAGTATACATAATACCTATTTACAAAATATCGCTGGTTCGGGTTTTCCCCGTACAATCTGCTGGGCAAGTGAGAAGATAAGGAAGTGAGGGAGCAATGGGTCAGGGCTCGCTGCGAACATTCTGATGAGAATAGGTCCCTCGTATTTATCTTTCGTAGTCACGCTGTCTTATTTTTATTTACTCAAGCCTGTATTTATTCTCATATAAAGGTAGAAAGGAGAAAAAAGAGGCCAACTTGTAGGAATAAGTGCGGAACTGCACAAACTGGATCAAATATCCTGCTGCATCCTGCAGTACCAACGACGCAGTTGTACGTGTCCCGTCTACATCACACCACGACGGTGGAGCAGATCGTGGAGTATGTCCAACTGGACCTGACCTTGAGGGTGGCGAAGTTGGAGTCGCGCCACAATACGAACTTCAATTCGTTCATGGTGCGAGTTCCAACTCATCACATCGAGACATTCCTTAAGGAAGAGTTTTGGCCGAAGGGTGTCGTATATCGGAGGTTCCGAGGATGGCTACGCGACACCTCGCAGCGTAACACGACGCCGATACTTCGTGTGAATTAGTTTTTAAGTTATCTATGTAACATATGTATTAGTTTATGATTTAATCATCCATCATCCTCCGAGCCTTTTTTCCCAATCATGTTGGGGACGGCTTCCAGTCTAACCGGATTCAGCTGAGTACCAGTGCTTTACAAGAAGCGACTGCCTATCTGACCTCCTCAACCCAGTTACCCGGGCAACCCGATACCCCTTGGTTAGACTGGTGTCAGACCTACTGGCTTCTGACTACCCGTAACGACTGCCAAGGGTGTTCAATGACAGCATGATGACTGCCTCTTTCATTCTGATTCACCCTTCACACAAACTCACCATAACCCACTTAAACAAGGCTTTGTAAACAAGATCCTATACCTACTCTTACAATTTCAACTTTACCTCATAAGAGTTAGAGTACAAATTAGCATATCACTACCCAATCCAATATAGGTAGGTACATGAAAGATTGATTATAGTACTTTTTGCTTACAAAGTTTAAAGTTTAAACGGGTCTTGAATATGGTCAATCTGTGGTCTGAGCCCGTTGAAGTCAGTCGTGTGTGAAATATCTAAAGCTATACCAAAATGAAGCTTGTGCTGGTTGTTATAAGTGCCATCATATTGGCTGCATATGCCGACGTGATTTCAATGGATGACCTGCTAAAGGCATATTATTTGAACACAAACGAAATTGGTAAGTGACAACGTACACCTATATACATACACATACATGTAAAGTCAAAATAGTCTTAGTTTTTCCTGTTTATCCTTATTTACCTATTATCCTACTTCCTACTTATATCCTACTTATATTATAAATGTAAAAGTTTGTGAGAATGTATGGATGTATGTTTGTTATTCAATCACGCAAAAACGGCTGGACCGATTTGATTGAAATTTGGTATGTAGATAGGTGATGCCCTGGATTAACACATAGGCTACTTTTTATCAACACACCATGCGGGCGAAGCCGCTGGCGGAAGCTAGTATATTATAAATGTGAAAGTTTGTGAGAATGTATGGATGTATGTTTGTTATTCAATCACGCAAAAACGGTTGGACCGATTTGGTTGAAATTTGGTATGTAGATAGGTGATACCCTGGATTAACACATAGGCTACTTTTTATCAACACACCACGCGGGCGAAGCCGCTGGCGAATGCTAGTAAGTAATAATATAGCTTGTTTTCCCAATTTTGAAGCAACTTTTCTAATTTACTGGGATGATTCTATTTTAGATCTCCCTAAAGTTTCAATTAGTGACTATGCCCATCTAAATCAATCAATGGAGATGGATTAAAAGTTGGAAAGACATAGCATAGAGTTATAAACCCGTTGTATGTCGGACAGACATACGCGAGACACAATTGATTTTCTATTGTTTCATAATTAGCGACTTACAAGAGGTTAGTAAGCCAATTGTGTGAAGTTCTCAAACGTTAGGTATATGAATTAGTAGTGTGATAAATGAATGTTGTATTCAAAAGCACTAACTTCTCTCAGATCGAGACACAAAATATTTGATATCGGTTTCTTATTTAATTAACTGAGGTCAAACGGCACTTGTCTTTCTTAAATATTTATGATATGCGTTTTTTTTTCTTACTTATTTACTTACCAACTTACTAGATAATTCAGCATTAACGACTGGCTTTGTATTCAGTTGTGAAAGTAGGTATTGAAAATGTATTTTTCACACTGGCTTGATTAAATACATAGACCTACCGTAAATTGTTTACTGAACAATATTATCCAGTACCTAAATAGTTACCAATAGCTTTAAAATAACCTAACCCCTCTTGGCAGTTGGGTAAAAAGATTTCGACTTTAAGACTTGTTTGTGATGATATCCATAAACTAATGTCAATATGTTTATTTCTAGGTGACAACTCGGTGCAGGTAGCCAATCAGGCTCTATACGTTCCAATGAACCTGAGGTCATGTACCAGTGGAGCTTGCAACTTCGTGTGTAAGTTCCTTGGTTACAAATATGGAACATGTGTCTCTTCTGAAACATGCCGCTGTTACAGTTAAACTGTTATCAATCATGATTTTTCTGTTTTCACTGAAATTTGTTTTTTTTTTTTTTTACTGTAGATGTAGGAAACACCGGCTCTTTTTTATCTTTGTATTTCTTTTTATTAGCATTATAAATAAATGTTTATGATTCTATGTGTTGCATTTTTTTCTATCCCAGTACCTAACCTTGAAGTAGCTAATAGATTTTTTTGAACTTGTAGACAATCTGTTACATGTATTCTCAGAATACTCTCACCCCTAGAGAACTACTTCCAGCAACCATATAAAAACCAGGCTTAAGATTATCTGTGTACCGTATAGTATTAGGTAAGTACCAACATTCAAATTGCCGTGAAAGTGTGATAGACAGACCTTCGCATAATTTTAGTAAACTTTACTTCTCAAGTAGACAATGAGCAAGCCTCCATTGTATTAAATGCATATTTATTCAAAGTAATCAAACTTGCTCTTACTTTTGTACCTTCATCATCATCATCATCATCAGCCTATCGCAGTCCACTGCCGGACATATGCCTCTACAAGTGCACGCCACTGAGATCGATTTTCGGCTTTTGTACCTTCAAATCCCTTTAACCTTAAGGTATACAAGTGTACCTCTATCTATAGTCCTCAGGTAGGTACCTACATGAAGTTTTAATTAAACAACATCAAGATAAGGGGCCAGTACGTAGGTACGACGCATACATTTGAACTTGAGAACGCATATCGCATGACCATCCTGTTGCATCATTGTATGAAGCTATTTATTCATCTGTATTGAACTGACGAAGGACAGAATGTCCTTGTTCTGACCGTATTCTTTATATGTTTATATCTATGTTTTCCTTGCCTCACTTTTATAATAGCGTAGTCACAGCTATTCTTCTTCCTCTATCATCCTTCATCTTCATCTCCCTCCATCTAGGCTTCCGCCTGCGGCTTCGCCCGCGTCGAGTTCGGTTATATCGCGTTTCCAAGAGAACTCTTCAAAAGTCCGGGATAAAAACTACCTATCCTATGTTCTTTCTCAAGGTCAACTCTATCTGTGTACCAAATTTCATTAAAATCAGTTCAGTGGTCTACACGTGAAAGTGTAACAGAGAGACAGACAGACAGAGTTACTTTCGCATTTATAATATTAGTAGGGATAGTAGGGATGTGTAAATATGTGGCACTACATTCTTAAGTTTGACTTCAATAGATTTTAACCTTCCACTATTGTGATAAGGTTAAAATCTATTGAAGTCACAGATTGAGGTAGGTGATGTGCTGTACACATATGTAGATGAATTACGGTAAACAATCGTTCTTATCAATGTAAATTGATAAGAATTATTGGATTGTCTTGCTGTAGTGACCTGCAGTAGGACAATCCGGTTACTTGCACTAATAGTTTAGTAGCGTAGGTCGTGATAAAAACACTATTTTTATGACAAACAATAAAAACACTTTCTTATAAAAAATATGTTTTTATCACGACCTTTATATAGGTACATCACAATAAAATAGGGGTAGTACATAAGGAAGTACATAAGGAAGTTCATAAGGGAAGTACATAAGGAAGTTCATTGGATGCTACGATGTTACGTAGCATTGTATTTTGTTACGAAATTTCGAAGCATAGTACCTACATAGATTACGCGTGTATCGTAGTACAGACTGAGTTCTATGAATTCAACCGAGTTATTAAGTTACAAATTGATCAGTGGAAGGCATCATCTTTTGGAGGAATATATCCGTTTCTTTCTTGTATATAAGTTAGGAAGTAAAGGTTAAGATTACATTTTTACTATTGCTAACACTTTTTATCTTGTTGACAATGAAAGAGACAGCAATAGACTTAAAGAAGCTTTAACTTTAATGGTGCTTTGTGCAACTGACGGTTAGAACTGTATTGAAATTGAAAAAGCTTAGGGGTAGCCTTTTAATACAATATGGGAGTAAAGAGTAAATATGTATGTTTAAGTAAATAAACCTTTTTAAGACTTTCAAACATTTATTTCACTTAGAAACACACGGCTCGACATTTAAAAACATAAAAAATAAACGAAATCTTATTTAATAGGCTTAATTGGTACAATGGCAGGTTGTAGAAGATATGCATGCTCCGTGGTTATAACCCAGCATTCTGCAAACATAGTCACAAGCCGAGTTAGAACAATCCTTCAACGTCAGCGGTATGTATAAAGCTTCAGTCGCTACTTTGGTCGTTTCTCCTGAAACAAAACAAAAATACTTAGTTAATACTGGCGTTTTTCTTAGTGGTGGCTGTTAAATTTAGTGGTAGTTATTATAGGTATATTTTTATTACTAATGTCCGCTAACTATAGTAGTAGAAATTGCTAAGAGCATCTAGATACAGAGTTCCTTTCCTAGTGGGTTTCTAACAACGAAATATGTTCAGTATCTCCTGTGATTTGAGAGTTCAAGCAAACAAAAAAACTATTTAGCTTCTTAATATTACCGGTAGTTCCTGAGGTAGCTCGTTCAAGCAAACTAATTGTTCAGCTTAAGATATGCCCTTTTTGACATGAAAGCCTAGCTAGGAAACTTTGTCTAATTTTTCCCACATTACCTATTGTAATCAACATTTTATTGTGCATTGGAAATGTGTATTATCATAACATTCATATTTATTCATTACTTGTGGATAATCTAGTCGTGTGAATATATGGCGGAATAATTATGTAGGTATATCAGCTGTATCACAAAACAGGAAATATCGCTGTGAAAGTAGTTGCTGGGGAGCTAGTTCCACCACTTCTTCTTCCCAACAAAAACACATAGGAAGTGGTGAAGGGCGGGCGTTTTGGGGGCTGTCTTTTGTAAATTTGACGTTCAAAAAGTGCAGATTTTCAGCCTACTTTGAATAAATTACTTTGATTTTGATTTTGAGTATAGCCAATCTAGTGCTATTCAAGTGTCAAGTGAAAGTTAAGGTTACTGTTGTTATAAGAGGAATTTTATCTATAGAAGAAGGAAGAACTCGTGGCTATGTCAAAGTCGCGCGTATCAATTCATCAGTACAAGGTTAATTTTAACGCTTGGCGCGGTTAGTCCGTGGATGGGTGACTGTCTAGCTATAACGGGTTCTTGTGTTTCGGATGGTAAGATGAACTGTCCCGGCTGCCATTTGAACATCTTTGGCAGTGGGATAGTCAGAAGCCACTAAGTCAATATTGCAAACCTAACCGGGTTGAGGAGGTCAGGTAAGTCGTTCCTTCTAAATCGCTAGTACTGAGTTGGTTCTGGCTGGAAGGCTTCCCAACATAAGTGGGGAAAAGCTGGGAAGATGAAGAAGAGGAATTTTATCTATCCGTATATGTAAAACGCAAACCGAGCGCAGCATGTAACCAGATCGTCTCCTAAATAAGCTATCAAACGGTTTGTTGTTTAACTGTGACTAGTGGCTTCAGAAATAAAAAGTTTTATTAAATTCAATTTTCCATAGGAATAAGGAGTATTCAAGAAAATGCCATAGTTAAATGAAATGAAAATAAAAAAATCTTATTCATGATTAAAATAATATTAATATCATCATCAGCATCTTCCGAGCCTATGCCCAAAACTACATATATTGGGGTTGGCTTCTTTTTAAAAATAATATTAATACGTAAATAGTAAAAAAACACAATCAAAACATCACTAACCTGTATCCGCGTGAGTGATTTCGTATATTTTCAGTACGTGGTTCATAGACAAGGATTTAGCGAATGCTACCATGAGCACCACACTGATTACGAACAAAATGCCTAGGAGTTTCATTATGAAGTCTATGGAGCAAGTAGAACAAGGTTACACCAAAACAAATGAACTGTGACTGTGAATCAATGAACTCATACTTCATATTTATACTCCATTTTATAGGGAAGTACCTACCTATGGGCTGCTCCGTCCTATTAGTAACGATGTGACTTTTTTTTTAGATTTCTAAGCCAGTGCAGTGGCTGGACAATATTGAGTCTTGTGTTGAAGAACGTACGTTCGGTTTTTGACTGTGATGACGCTGAGTTTAAAGTCATTTTTGTTAATACATTGTACTAAGCTAAAATGAAGATTTCTTTTTCAATCAAATAATTAAAACAAAAAATATTTTTAAAGTTGACACTGGTTTAGCGAATAGACTATAGGTACTTACTTAATCCTAATCTTATTTGTTAGAAATCAATGCACTTTAGATATTTACTCAAAAATATATCTTATTGCTATAGAAATTAGAATAGAGAAATTCGTTTGCGTGACTGTTTGAGTTTCATTTGTCAAGTTGATAACAAAAGATTAGTGTTAATCGATGAAAGCTCAGTAAACATTACCTATTGGATAATTGATACTTCTTCTAATTTGGTATGATTCAGTTTTAGTTTGTTTAATTAATTATATTAGTCACAGTAGACAGAAACTCTTTCTAGTTTCTACTAGCACAATTTCGAAGAAGTTCTGACCAAATCCGTACAGATTAAATTAAAGATTTTGAAATGGAAGCAGGTAATAATAACTTATTGTCAATATTCACTCTGGGAGTCAATTACCCGTTGTATGCCGGAGCTCAGATATACGCGAGACACAATTGATTTTCTATTGTTTTATTGTTTTAACTGCTTCGTTGGTCTAGCTGTTACAGGGGTTATCGGGTTCGATTCCCGAGTCCGGCTGAAATCGCTTTGTGGGTTTTCGAAGACTTCACAAAGCAGCCCGGAGCCTGGAAGTTGCTGATTGGTACACTCGTGCTTCGGAGAGCACGTAAATGTCGGTCCTGCGCCTTTCCTCTCTCCGGTCGTGTAGGATTGAAGTCCCATCGGGCTATGAGAGTGAAGGAATAGTGAGTGCACCTGTGTCTGCGCAAATGCTTGTGCACTATAATATGTCCTGCGCAGTTGACTAATCTCCTTACGTGAATAGCCGCCGTAGCCGATAATCAGCTAGGAGGACATCATTAAATGTCACGAACCATTACTTTTGTTCTAGTTTTATTTCCTTGTTCGTGTTTAGTCTAAACACTCCCGAGTAGGTACTCCCCGATGAATTCTGATCTCTTTGCAAAATATTTTCTACTTCACGTCTTTCTATTGAAAATTAGTTCTAAATGCATAAAATTATAACAACATCTTGACTTGACTTAAGTATACGAGGATTGTAAGGTCAATTTACTAGGTCAATTGGTTTTATCGTGATAAGTATCTACTGAACGGTATACGCTAAAATAAATTGATAAGTTCGGGAAAGTACCGTGCTACGAGAGATCGACAGACACTAATAATAATATGTATGTAGATAGGTAGGGCCTACTGGTAGGTATAGAATGGGTGGAATCTCACACAGGAAATTACATATTATATAGTTGCATTATCTCATTTGAGATACCTATATTTTACCTATTTGGTTA
This sequence comes from Helicoverpa zea, assembly GCF_022581195.2. Taxonomy (NCBI): domain Eukaryota; kingdom Metazoa; phylum Arthropoda; class Insecta; order Lepidoptera; family Noctuidae; genus Helicoverpa; species Helicoverpa zea. The sequence continues at coordinate 3,666,390 of NC_061459.1, read as the reverse complement.
GGAATGTGACTAACTTTAATGCCGTGGTTTGACTAAAAGTATATTATTTATTAGTGAACATTCGTATGTCAGACACAAATCAGTCAAACACAAATATAAGGAAAAACATTTATATAGTTAAGTGTTGTATTAAATAATAAATTAAAGGTTATTAATAAAATGTGGTAAAAATAGAAACTAATATTAATTTAATAGGGATACTCCCGTTGTAATACCTAGCTATTATGAATATTAAAACATCTGTCTGGCATTATTTATAAAATTATTAGTTGGATTTATTTACAAAAATAGGCCACCTGTTTCCTCCTATAAATGGAGATTACACTTCAAGAAGATGGACAGTAGAAGGCAAATAATCTAGGTTTCCTAAGTGGATTTCACCTGCATTGTTTCTTAGATTGTAATAATTTTGGTCTGTAATAATCTTTTCCAAATACTAGTGCAAAAAAAATCTGGTCTTGTAATACTTATGGTACGTATGTAGGTATATGCGAACCTAATCGTGATGAAAATTACCATTCAGCATCGAAAAATGCTACTTAGAGTGCGCCATGTAAAGATCTCCCTTTTGGATCCGAAGTTATGAGATTTGAAACTAGTAACTTTGCGGCATTCTACAAGGCAAGGGAGTGAGTGTCAGTATGACGAGTGACAGGGAAGAATGGAAGCGGAAGACATATTGCGGCGACCCCAAATAAAATTGGGAAACAGCGCAGGAAGACGAAGACTTTGCGGTATTTTAGAGGTACAAAGAATGACCTTGTGAAGTCAAGTGTGACTTAAGTCCTTTAGAATTTTCTTACTAAAAAAATAACTGTTCATCATACCACAAAGGTATTTTGCTGTAAAATTCCGACAAAACAGGTGTTATTTTTTGGAACATTCAGGTTCAACAAAAAGTCAGAAGTTAAGAGCTTTTGTTCGATACCTTATTTATGTATGAATGAGCCATTAGTCCGACCGCGAGTCGGTAGAGAGCGCCACTGGCCCACAAAAAGCCACTATTGTTCGGTCTGATGTTTTTATTTTGGTAGTTGCATAAAGTCTGTACCTACCTATATTACAACTGTGATTTGTGGATGTTTTTCCTTTTCTACGCAAAACTACATAAAGATACATAATATCCTAACCTATCTTTCCTGAACCTATAGGAGTTACCTTCCAGCAACCAGTTACTCATAGTGGGTCGGTCGTACCTAACAGTCTGCTAAAGATTTTTTCTGTCTGTTGTTTCTTCACAGGTCGTCAGTAGCGCCAAGTTTCAGTTCACTTCTTATTCAATCTGCATATGTATATAATCACGAAGATTTAAAACCTACCTATACTTAAAATACTACTCATTCATATATTTTAAAGCGTCCTCCACTATTTTCTGGCTAGTGCACTTATTTTCCTATTTCCCACATAGAAGTATTATTACCCGCAAACCGCAATCGAGGTAACGCGTGTGAGAGGAGATTAAAAATGTAATTTCCGATGGCTGTGTGGGCACTTCCTTGCTGAAATCACTGTTAGGGCTCCTTCATATAGCTCGCTTTTATTGATAGTTTTTAAAAGAACTTGCTGGTCTGAACGTGACAGAAACGGAGAAGATAATTATGCCTCTAGATATTGATATTTTTTATCATACGAGTTTTTTTTTTAAGAAGTTTCCTCAAGTTAGTAGTTAGTACCTCCTAACACGAAAAGATCTCAGTATGTATCGACTGTAACGTTTTTTTTCTGAATAATAAGATTTGTTCTGGTTAAAAGAAGAACATAATTTATTTAGATATTTTATAAGGAGATAGTTTTAACTTAGGGCGAAGTCCACAGTTAACATGAATAAAATCTTCCTAATACATGAAAAAGTATTATCCCTTCCCCAGTTTACACGACCCCTTAAAAGATCGCCTTATGATGTATTGGTTTTCACCAGCTTTCTATCTAAAACGTTAATGAACTGACGTACTAGCCTAATAACTTGGTCAGACTATTTGATGTTCTTCAAATACTAATAAAACGAGCATTTCATATTTCATGAGAAAATTATTATCTCTATAAAATTCTGAGTGTTTATAAAAAAAATAATTGATTGAAACTATAAATCCGATAAGTAAAAAAAAAATTACACTAAACATATTTTTATTTTCACACAATTTTCAAAATTGGAATCAGCGTTCACAGCCATCGGTAAAATGTTTAAAAAGTGGTATTGGTTTGTCGTAAACGATCGTCCACGGTCGCGGGAACCACAAGGGCTCATCATTATGTATGTAAATGCCTCGGGCACTGCATCCCCCGGGAAGGGTCTCGTCTTGCCAGCGATTTTTCTCGCATTTTATTTATTGGGGTACCTTCGGCCCCCGATACCCGTTAATCTGTCAGCTTCATGTGAGGGATATTTATTCGTTTGTGTGCGAGACTAATAGACAGAATTTGGGGTTTTATTTGTGTGATCCTTATCTTAATTTACAAATAAATATGTTTTGCTTATTCTCAGTTATACATTAGTTCTACATAATGACTAAGTTTATATACATTAATTATCAATAAATTATCTGGGTTTTTTTGGACACAATTTCTTCAAAATAATTAGCATTACATCAATGACTAATAAGTCACCGACCTACCTTTCCTCATTATACATGGTGTCGTATAGTACCAATTCTGTGCAGATTTCCAATTTCAATTTTCCACTGAACTTCAATCTTTGTAACTCACGCAGTACACAACATTGCTATTGTCTCCACCCCCCATTTACACGTGCGTGCACGTAAATTTGGCCCATTCTTGTTATTTATAGGTGGGTGAAGTGATCGAATTGGTTTGCATGTGTTTGATCAGCGGGTTGTTAGTTTGTCAGACCAGTACACGGTCGGGTGTAACAGGGATTGTTTACTTTGGAGTAAGGATGGAAGGTACTTATAGCCTTTGAGTGGAATAGATTATGGATAATAGTAGATTTTGGTGTTCCAAGATAACTACTTCAGATCATCATTTCGAAAACCGAGTTAGTCTACCGTCACTCAGTTTATAGGAATAAGTTTTGACATTGTCTCCTAGGTAAAAAATAAAAAATAAAACCGAAGACCATATTCCCAAAAAAAATAAACAAAAATTACAAGGGTAAAATAAAATTACAATTGACAGATTTATAAACAAATCAATGCAAAAAATCTTACAGCAAAGATTTCTGTAAGTAACATCGAAAAAAAGCCACTCAGAAATGTTCTACTCAATAAAACAAAACGTTCTAATTAAAATGATCACAATGGCTGCTAATTATTTCAATACAATTAGCGATGAACGGACACGCTCCGCATTTAAAAACGTCTGTCGGACTTCTAAACACGTTTTATTTGTCTTTTGTGATGAAAATACAATTTTAATGCTGTATTTTGTGAGTTAGAAAAGAAACTTGGTTGTTTAATCGATGAATATTTTGTTACTTTGATTAATAACATAATTTATTTGTGGACAATGGTTTTACAAATAGTACTAAACTTTTGGTCAGTAACAAATTTGTTTTGTTACTGATCATTTTGGCCATACATTTTTTCTTTTCTGTTTACAGTACCTATTCACGTGTTTCATGAAGTAATTGATTAGACTGCTATTATTAAATTATTCAGGACAGTGTGAAAGGAGTATCCGGTTAGTTATAGCTGAATTCGGTTAGACTGGAAGCCGACCCCAACATAGTTAGGAAAAGGCTCGGGAGATGTGAAGGTGTGGTGAAAGGAGTGATAGGTACCAGTAAACGTTAATTTGTGCATCACACCTCATACCACAATCGACGATGTTAGATTTCATAAAGGCCGTGATTCCCGAGGCTCTACAAATAGTGCCCACGTACATAACTTGACAAAAATATAGGTCAGCAGGAACAGATTAGTCCAATTTTGCAGTAAAATATTGTTGAAACTAGCTCTAATAACAACTGCGAACATAAATCTAGATCTCAATTTTCGGATATCATAACTCTGGATTTTCCTATTGTTCATAACTCACACATGATTTTATTTACGAGTGCTGTATATTGTACATATTTTTGTATTACTCCTATCGTTATTACTTACCATCTAAACCTTGTTTTGGGTGATAACTGGGAACTGTAAAATGTCTGTATCATCTGTATCATCTGCCTAGCCTTTTCCCAACTATGTTGGGTCGGCTTCCAGTCTAACCGGATGCAGCTGAGCACCAGTGTTTTACAAGGTGCGGCTCTCTATCTGATGTTCATTGACAGCCGGGACCTACAGTTTATTGTTCCCTCCGAAACACATCTTCAGGATCGCCAGAAAACAGACTTTTATGAAAATAATTGCATAGACTTCTATGGAACTGACTTAGCCAGCGAAGTACATATTGGAGACCAAATAGTCCACAACTAAATGTTTCTATGAATTCGTTATCCGATATGAGCAGACTAAACAAACACGAGATTAAAACAAAAAGCTACACACGGCAAATTCTTTCAAAACAACACACGACCAAACTACATAATACAAAAGTTGTTTACTAAAACGTTGTCAAGATAAGGACCATTCCCACAAAGATAAAACACTGGCCTTTATTCGTGACACATAATAATGAACAAAGAAAGCGAATATAATGATCTTGGAGCTATGTCGAATATTCCGTATCACTTGAGCGATCACCAATACGGCTTCGCAATATCGGAATACCTCGGCCGCGGCACGCGCTCAGTAGTTCTATATTAATATCATCCTTAATTACAAGACGGGGTTGACAGCGAGCTCTCACGTCTTACTACTTCATAGTTCACAAATATTGCTATTTCTCAAGTTCATTTGCTTTCTTGTTATTTGTTGCGTCTTTCCTAAGTTTGTATGTACTCTCTAAGTGTGTCTTAGACACCAATGACTGTGTTTCGGATGGCACGTTAAACTGTAGGTCCCGGCTGTCATAGAACATCCTCGTTACGGATAGTCAGAAGCCAGTAAGTCTGACACCAGCCTAACCAAAGGGGTATTGGGTTGCCCGGGTAACTGGGTTGAGGAGGTCAGATAGGGCAGTCGCTCAGGCATCAGACTTCAGGGCAAAAAGGCTCGGGGCTCGGAGGATGATGATTATTTGTTGCGTCTATTTACTTTATACAGATGTATTAAAACTTTGAAATGTTTGAATAGCGTTCAAAGATCACGTTAGCTAGTGAGAAAATTCATAGTATCACATACTTGTAAAACAATTAAATATTGATACAATGACACAGTGGAGTATTGTATTAAGTACCGAATGATGAAACAGGAAAATCGTCAAATGCAATTTGTGATTACTAAGAAACCCTTGAACAAAAGTATCACTCTGGTCGAAAATGTATTTTGTTACTAGGTAGGTATATTAAATTGTATTGTGATTCATAACAACAATCTAGTGGCCTTTATAATGATGCTAATGATCTTATCTGTTAAAGTGTCTTTCTCAAGTAAGACTATAGCATAAATATAAGAACTATTGGTAACATCTAAAGGAATTAACTGAGTAATTATGGGAAATACAACAATAATATATTGAATTACATATGATTGTTACTACAATTACTTTGACATATATAAACAAGTGTGTAGACTCCATTCACCTATTGACGTTTGTGTGAGATGAGTACAAACAGAGAAGTATGGATGTGATTAGAGTATAACTATGTTTTTATACGAAGACTAAGTTCTGTTGAGAAAATATCATGTTGAGAGTTTTAGTCAGAATTTAATAATATTAAATTCGTAATTCTAAGTACTTGACCTGTTGGGATTGAAGTGTTTACAATCCCGAACTAATTCGAAATAAATCTTCCATAAACAAACAAATAAAACTGTTTAACTAAAATAAAAAAGATCATATAATAGTTACGAATAAACTTTAATTTAAATTGTATTTACGTTCATCCAAAGTTAATAGCATCAATATTGAAGTTGAATTAAATCGAAATTACGAGCTATTTGAATGAAAAATCTGCTTAGTTTAGATAAAATGTTTACAGAAGAACTGAAGGATGGATTACTAGGTAATTCATTTGGTTATTGGTTAGGTAAGTTTTCCAATATCGCATACCTAGACAAATATATCGACGGTCGGCTGAAAATAATATAATTCTTAGCAAATAACCGAAACCTGAAAAATATGTAAAACCAAACGTAAATGCGTCAGCTGTTTGGTACATTCTATTTTTATATACCTATGACCATGTTAAAACACGAAATCAATTGCATTCTCAGATCTCGACCGAAAGTAAAGAAATGGAATTTAGAACAAATCAAATCGAACGAATTCAAATGACTGCTTTCCATCAACCGGTGCCGTAACACTAATTAATGTGTTTAATGGAGAACAAACAACCCCATCGGAAAGGGATTTCGTCGTATTTGTATCGTTTTAAGGATAATTGATAACCTGTACTCCAATCGTCAAGCTGGCGAGATTAGTCTACAATTTCCGGAGCTAAGGTTTGTTTAGTTCTTACTTGACTAAAATTGGTAATTGGCTTCTGATTCCTTAATTAAGTAGAGGATATTTATCTTATAGAGACGTATGGATAAGTCATTATTATTGTCTAAAAAGAACATTAAAGGTTCAATGGCCCAAATCAAAATGTCTGGTGATGACTTTTTTTTGTGGGAAATCATTAAATTACCCCTCCTGCTGTGGGTACAGCGTGAGAAGTATCTGACTCTTACTGACTAAAACCAAACATGTTCCCTATGTACGATGAGCCCCTCGAATGTCTGGTGAAGACTTGCTTCAGGGTAGGAATTGAGAATTAAGGCCTCTGTAACCATGCCTTGAAGTGAAGTTATGGTCATGCATGATTGTGACGCATCCAATCGTGATATATATTTACTTAGATAAGTGTTCATATTTTTTAACGTTTTATAAACATTTCGACGCTCCTAGACAAGTTAAGGAACGTGGTTTTCTAACGTAAACAATGTTTCCATATCTACACAAATTTTATGTTTTTGATTATGTGTTTCCCTAACTCTACAAGTACCCGCGTTCCTTTCAGTAAACAATTTATGGAAAATTCCAGAGTTATTTCGGTATAATTAAAATTTTTGCGGCTCGTCGCTAAACACACGTTTGAAACATTAATTTGTTTTGAAGCCCGACTTGTTTGATCGTTAATAAAATATAATAAATAACCTATTGCTAGATATGAAACCTCTTTAGGCTTAAATAACTGGCCGCAAATACCTATTGCATATTTTTATTTTAATAAACAAATTGCACCAATAAGCGGAAAATAAACATGAAACCGCAACAACTCGCGATGATTGGAATAATTGTGAATATTTTGTATTGTTTTCAATGTATGTTAATAAATTGTTAATAGAATGGAAATGTTCTACATGCCTGCATTAAAATACCAAAATATTTTATACATCAATCCTCTGCCCTTATAGGTTTTTTTTTTTCGTTTGTAGTCAGATCTGCATATCCTCCTCTTTCACATTTCAGTCGGATGTCGTCTAATTAGCGCTATTCATCTAGCCATATCGTCTTTTACACCTAGCCATATTTCTTTTTCATTCATCCATGTGCATTGTTATTCCTTATGTACCTTTCTACTTATTTTGTTTAGGTACATTCAACGGAGACTTGTGATTCAGGCACCTAAAAAATACAATAACATCGAATAGGTAATTACATTCTCCATATAAAATTTACCTATTTATAAGAATATGGAAGACAGACGGCTGCATTCTATACATTAAGAATATGAATGAATTCGATTGTGATGGACTTTAACTGAAACCAAATACCAATGCTATCGACAGGTTTAAAATCTGAACCTGCACAATATTTAATCCTTTAGCCCGGGGCCGAAATAATTAATCAAAAGGATATCAACATTCGCTCTGATAGACACTGCAAATCCGGTACACTGCAAAAGCTTTGATATACCTAATTTAATCAATGAATTTCTTTACTGTGATACAGTTCGCTATTCAACCGTAACGTAACGTATTACATTTCTGAATATAATTATGATGTCAATAGGGAAAATATTCATTAAAATAAAGTTGTATTGTGCCTTTTTTACGCAGTTGTGGTTTTAAAAATCTTTATTAGGAATATATTTTAGGCATCGTCCTACAAAAAAAAGGGTATAATTTAGGCGATCACCAAAAATATTTTTAAGACTCTAAGCTGAGGCACCAAATAAAATAAACAACTCCAAAAAAAATAAATTGACTTTATTAAAAGGGCACTAAAGTATATAATATTATGATCCAAAAAAAATAAAATAACATCAGAAAAATCGCAAATCTCGCACAAATATTATTTTCATCCCACCATCTCGGAAAGAGTAGTTTTACCCTTTGATATCTGAGCGCAAAAGTCGTTTTTATCCTCTAGAGCGGCAAAGTGATTTGAATTTAGAACATCGTGTGCAATACTCCATTTGTGACAATCTTGATAAGACTTTTCAAACAAATACATATTAAATAAATAAAATACTGCTTAAAATAATTATTCAATTAATTAAGTATTTTTTATTATTGTTTTTACACATATTTTTAACGTCGTTTCATTTTTAAAGTGAGTTTTCAAATATGTTAACTTTAATAGGTACATCTTTTTAATTTGATACTCGTATATGATATCATCAAAATATGCAGGGCTTGTCTGGCAAAGAATTAGAATTAAGTTTATTTTTGGAGAACCATAATGTTCATGTTCTATGTTTAACTGAACATTGGTTAAAAGAACATCAAGTTTCATTTATTAATAATAGTAATTTCACTGTGCAAAGTGCGTTTGTAAGAAAGAATGCTATACGAGGCGGATCTTTGGTTTTGGTTTCAAATATGTTAAAATGTAAACAACGCCCTGATTTAGATAGTCTTTCTATCGAGCGCACCATTGAGCTGTCTTGCGTGGAACTTGAGCGTTATATTATTGTTTGCGTTTACCGGCCCCCCTTAGGTGACTTTAACAATTTCGAATCAATCATTGAAGATTTACTTAATAAATTAAAATCAAGCACCAAAGGTAAAATTATATGTGGAGATTTTAATGTTAACATTTTGGAGGATTCTCCTTTAACTATAAGACTATTAAACTTATTTAAGTCTTTTAACTTACTAAATATATTCTTTGAACCAACCAGAATTACGGCCACTACTTCTACCTGTCTGGATAACATATTTAGTGACACTGAGGCCTCCAACAACTTAGTCATCAACCATCTTACGTCTGACCACTGTGGACAAAAAGTTAGTTTTCCTATGTTAGTTCACACTGAGCCACTTAAAATAGAATGCAGACCCTATTCAGTTAGTCGTTGTGTTAGATTTAAAAGTAATGTTACAAAAAATCTTGAACCTTCTATTCTTGCTAATGAGGATCCTAACACCATTTATACATCTCTCTTTGGTGTCATACAGAATGAGTTCAATTCTTCATTTAAGACCAAAACCTTAAATATTAAAGGTACCTCGGCCAAATTCAACAAATGGGCCACTCCAGGTATTTATATAAGTAGAGCGAGACTATATGAGTTATACGGTATGAAAACTTGTCAATTTGACGATAACTTTGTAAACTATGTTAGACAATATTCCAAAATATTTAAAAAGGTCTGCAATTTTGCAAAATCAAAATTTTTAAGTGATTCTATTAAAAACTCCTCAAATAAAATTAAAACAACCTGGAGAATTATAAATAATGAAACTGGCAAGTCAGTGAACCAGAACAACAAGTTAGAGATTAAACTGGACGACAAACTTGTTAGTAATGCGGCTGATGTAGCCAAAGCTTTTAATGAGTTCTTTGCGGATATACCTGTAACCACGACTCGCTCCTTAAATTCATCTTCAACTGACGCTGAACAGCTTATGCGTGCTAGTGTGCCTCAGTGTAATTCTTTGTTTAGTTTTGAGCACGTTACTCCAATGGATGTAATTAATGTTTTTAAAACTCTTAAATTAAAAAATACGGGTGATTTTTGGGACATTTCCATCAAACTATTAGGTAATATAATTGACGTCATTGCTCCTTACCTTGCTATCATATTCAACAAGTGCATTGACACTGGTGTTTTTCCTGACCTCATGAAACACAGTAAAGTCATACCTCTATTTAAATCAGGCAATAAGTCGGACATTAGTAATTTTAGACCTATTTCTATCCTGCCTGCCTTTAGTAAAATTTTTGAAAAGTTAATACTCAAGCAGTTACTACGATATTTCAATTTAAATAGCCTCCTTCATACAGAACAATATGGCTTTACCAAAGGTCGTTCTACCACAGATGCTGGTGTTGCACTTTTAAAACATATTTATAACGCATGGGAAAATTCTCAAAATGCTATTGGAGTCTTTTGCGACCTTTCCAAAGCTTTTGATTGCGTCCATCATGATACACTTTTACGTAAATTACGGTTTTACGGAGTCCAAAACGGAGCTCTCGGCATAATAGAATCGTATTTACAACATAGATTGCAATGTGTAGATGTAAATGGTTCTAAATCATCAGGCCTTCCAGTTCAGCTAGGCGTGCCACAAGGCTCTATATTAGGTCCATTCTTATTCTTAGTATACATCAATGATCTGCCTTACCACCTCAATAATATCTGCGACGTTGTATTATTTGCTGATGATACGTCTCTCATTTTCAAAGTTGACAGAAATAGAGAGCAATTTGAAGAGGTAAACAGTGCACTCTCATTAGTTACGCACTGGTTTACCACAAACAATTTAGTACTTAATGCTAAAAAAACAAAATGCATTAAGTTCACTATGCCTAATGTAAAAAACCTAGGTCCTAATGTTATCCTAAACAACGAGGTTCTTCAAACCGTTGCATCTACTGTGTTTCTGGGTATAACAGTAGATACAAAACTTCAATGGGGTTCACATATTTCTAGCCTCGCGGGAAGGCTTAGTTCTGCCGCCTACGCCGTCAGGAAAGTCAGACAGTTCACAGACGTCGACACAGCTCGATTGGTGTATTTCAGTAATTTTCACAGCGTTATGTCCTACGGTATCCTGTTGTGGGGCAAAGCCGCTGATATAGAGAATATATTTATTCTACAAAAACGTGCTATACGTGCGATATACCAATTAGGTACCAGAACTTCCCTCAGAGAGCTGTTTAAAGAAATTGGTATTCTTACTGTGGCATCACAATTCATCTTTGCCAATATACTGTATATTAGACAGAACTTACATTTATATACCAAAAAAAGTGAAGTCCATAGCATTAATACAAGAAATAAGCATAAACTGTGTGTACCCTTTCAACGGCTTCATAAAGTGCATGGTTCATTTCTGGGTCTAGGTATTCGTTTCTATAATAAACTTCCTCTGTCTTTATTAGAACAGCCGTTTAATAAATTCAAAGAACAAATTAAGGCTATTCTTATTCAAAAGGCATATTATACAATTAACGATTATTTGAATGATAAAAATAGTTGGTCGCCATGTTGAACGCAAGACAGCTATACAAGCTGTTGATTTGCATCCGTGCCATATTCAAGGACGTAATTATGCTAATGATTCTCGACCCAAATCAATAAAAAAATTGGTACGTAATTTTTTTTCTTTAATTTTTTTTCGGAATTCCGTAAATGTCATCTAGCCTTATTTTAACTTGTCGCGTATGTTACTGGCGTTAAAACCGTGCTGCACCCTCACACAAACGCAAACACAAAGCATACGCAACGATCACTCTTAAATTTCATTCATAAAATTGGATTACTTCGAAAATACCACGACATTACAATGACAAAAAAAGCAGTGCATATTAGTTATTTCCCATCTACTGTAATTCCAATCGAGTATTTACGTATTGTATGTCCTCCTCCTGAACTATGGCACAAATGCAAATCAACACCTTGTATTATAATTGTCCTTTTTTTTTGTGAATGACATCTTAATTTTACAATCAATTATTATTATTCATTTTTTTTTTTTTTACAATTTTATATTTTTATTATTGACCTTACTTGGTTTTACATTATTGACAGGATACATTTACTGTATTTATTATGTTTTATTTAAATCATCTATTTATATTTATTTTTTTTTCCTTTGGATTACAGTAAATAAGGACCACTACTTAGCGATAATTGATCCTGATATTGAGTTGTGTAGCGGTGAGTACGTCATGCTCCCTTAGACGGCACTGCTTGCGGTAGCGTCGGCGGTCGGGTTGCTTCCCTCCCTCAAAGATGTGCGAGGGGGGCGATGGCTGATCCTCGCGTTATGCTCGTGAACGGGTGCTGCTTGTGGTGCCAGGTCGTCTTACTGACTATACTATAAGTAGTATTATATAATTTTGTAGACTCTTTTCTTATACTTCTTTTTTTTTTACTGGCTGAGCGGTCCAATTTACTAGATTCATTACTTACCCATGTTGTACATTACACAAGGTTGCAATAGAATATCACATGAAGGTGGGCACTCCCTCATAAACTATTATAAATATTGGAGGCTATACATTTTTTTCACATCATATTTATTCAATGCTTGAGTTAGACAAGTCACGTAGGGTGAGTGCTAGCTAGCATGTGGTGGATTTTATAAATCATTTTTAAATGTAATTTTATTTTATGACAATATTGCGTATTGCATACTGCAATACTCACTGTACTTTGTTGAAAGGTTCTTTTAACCTACAGACAGACATGTGTTGCTGGGGAGTTTGTTGCGCCACTTCTTCTTCCCAGCAAAAACACATAGGAAGTGGTGAAGGGTGGGCGTTTTTGGGGGCTGTCTTATGTAATTTTTTTTTCTGACGTTCGAAAAGTGCTGTTTTGCAGCCAAGTTTGAATAAATGAGTTTTGATTTTGATTTTGATTTTGATTTTGTATGTGCGCGCCATTTTGTTTTTTTGCATTTAGTAATTTCCTCGATGAGGTGGGATGAAAAGTTACGTGTTGCACTCGAGTGCAAAGATTTTTCACCTTGTGCTCTTTTGATTCCCTCGCTATCGCTCAGGATTCTAATTATTGAAACACTCGCTACGCTCGTGTTTCAATTTTAGAATCCTTCGCTTGCTCGGTCATCAAAATTGAGCCCGCGGTTAAAAAGCAACTTTGCACTCTTGTACAACAAATAACTATTTTGGTTCCCAAAATGGATTAATGGTCACCAAATTCTATCCAACTAAAAGATTAATATTACTACCAAAATCAAAGTTAGTGATGAAAACGAATCGCTGCAAAACCGACTCCACGTAGTCTTGTCTGCCCTACCCCTAGAGTGCAATTCAAAACCGCGTAGGCGCAGAGGGGCGAGGCGGCCTGCGATCTGAGGCGCAGGTAGTTTTTAAGGCTCGCCGCCGCGGCTGAGGCTGGCCGGCAAGCCGAAGCTGCGGTGGTGAGCGTGAAAACCATCTGCGACGATAAGCTCGCATGGGACCGCCGGAGCCCCGCAGTGCCGGAGCCGTGACAGAAGCCATGCTTGCTGCATGTTGCGTGCTTACATTTTACTACTGAGTTACACACAAATTCATATAACAATAAATAAGCGACGTACGTTTGGGAACCCCAGTATATTAATTGGTATTTGGGAAATATTCTAGCGATCGTTAGCTTTTTTAGTCTAACAAAAATGACCAAATTAGGAGTCATGGTATTACATAATTGGTAACATCTAAGTAGTGACAATATATAATATTTGGTCTAAAGTGTATTTTAAAGGCGTCCATATATTTTTTTAGTAGTCAATAATACGAAAAAATGGTTTTACCTAATAATATTTTTGGAAACGTTATTTGGTGACCATTTATCCATTTTGGTAACCGTTTAGAATTTTTTTGGTAGTAAAATAGGTACTTTTTTGGGTGGTGTTTAAACACAAGCCCAAAAAAAATATACAACATGATGAACTGAACACCTCCTCCTTTCTTGGGAAGTTGGTTGAAAACGTTTCGTTTCATTACAAGTTTTCTTTTGTTTCAGAAATAGCCAATGCTATGTTTGATTCCATAATAATTTCTACAGGATACACAGAATAACTCGAAAAAAACGTTCATGTTCTATGGGCCAAGATAAACATAAAGCCCTTTTTATTTAAATAGGCTTCTCAAGGGAAGTCGTTAGATGCAGTGGTGACTTGGTGTTTACGACATGTCCGGAACAACAGCTGAAATTATTTAGAAGGTATTTTTTTCGGACGATTCTAAACACCTCGGCTCTAGTAGTTTTTTTTTCAATAAGTATTACTTACGTGTCTTGTCAAAAGGAACTAACATACATGTTTGTTGAAAAACAATCAAAACAAAAGAAAAAAGAAGTCGGTTCAAAATAAAACATTTGTTTTCATTATGGCTTTTGTAATTCGATGTTTAATAACTGCCAACACACTTAACAAAGAACTAAACAAGCCAGCTTTGTGGTCATGATAAGTGGCTCAATTTCCTCGAAAAACCGAACATTGTATAGCACCGCAATTGTATAGGTATTAAAAATAAACATTTGAAACTGTACTTCTAATACGATACAGTGAGCTATTGATTCATAATTATTTGTAGAACAATAACATCGAACTACATTTTCGTAAACAAAGACATTGTAAGTGAAATAAAACCTTATACGTTAGCTATAGAGCTGAAATTCTCTTGTGCCAACTATGATGCATCATGCACCATCTACTTGAAATCACAAGAGTTCGTAATCTAAAGTGGTATGGCCACCACTATCATTGTTCATAAACTGCGATTGCCAACTTGGAGTATAAATAGGTCCATCCAGAGTTATAACTCCACCCATCATCATTGTCACCACATTTTGCAAACAGTAACTGTGAAAGAAAGTCTTGTTCAAAGATGAAATTCCTGAGTGTTTTCGTACTTGCCTTAGTGCTGATGGCACAGGGTAAGGTCGTTCCTGATGATGGGGAAAGAGTGAACGTGGTGGACGTACAGCCTGAGGTAGATGCTGAAGTAGATGCAGCTGTCCCAGAGGTCGTTGACCTTGTACCTCAAGTTCTCGAAGTAAGCGGTGATCCGGCTGTCCGAGTATTTCGAGGAGACCTCCCACAAGAAATGCGTGCATTCGGTAAGTAAATATTTTAGTTTCTTTATGACTAATGGTAAAAGTACGCAGCTTATCCCGTGTGTGTTTTTATTTAAACATTGTCGTGTATACTTGACACACTGTAAGTGGACGACAGTAATAATAAATTATTGATTTTTATTACTGTAGGTACTGATTTATTTGGAATCAAAACAATTTTTGCATTTACCAATCGGTAATTTGACAAATCATAGGCTTCACCATCAACATGCCTCTTCTCATACGATTTTATTTTTAAAATCACCTGAAACCTGCAGAATCAGGTCATATTCGAAATTGTATGTTCATTGATTACACGTATTTTTTCAACCAATCAAATAGAATTCACCGTTCATTCCAATTTAATAACGGTAATTTTAAAATCCGTTTTTTTTTCAGAATTACCTAAAATGCCTGAAACGCTGTACTTGCCGATTTTATCGAAAGCCTGCACCAACTCTGCTTGCGTCTACATTTGCAACCTCCTAGGATTCCAGAAAGGAGTTTGTATTTCAACCAGTACTTGTCAGTGCACCAACTAATTTCTTTCATCTTTTGACAGATAATTCGAATTGGTTCTAAATTGATTCATGTTTGAAATGGCTTCTATTTTTAAACTTTTGACACTTTTTTACTTCTAAATAAACTTTTTGGATTAGAACTTGTTTGTTTTATTGAAGCACAACATGGAATGTTGCCTCGCATGGAAGAAAATTGACTCTGGTATCATAGCAATATTTTCCAGTATTATTTGAGTGAAAAAGTCGCACAAAAACACGGTGACGTCATAAGGGCCGACCTTGCCGCAACAGATTAATGATCTCGTCTCTCCCGGCCAGGTATCTCATCTCAGAAAGTAAGAATGATTACAACACTTTTTCTACCTCTATCTTAGTACGCTGGTTACTTATAGCTGTATTTAGAACAAGCTTCCATGAAGCGACTAAAAATATGAAACTTATTTCTGACAAAGGAATAGTGAAAAAAGCTAGATTAACTCTGTTTCTTAATTTAGTTTTGGATATTAAAAAAACCTTCTAAGAATTAACAAGTCGTGTTCGAAATTATTTCTCAGAACAGTCATATTGTGTGTATTGTATGTATGATTCATAATACGTCAATAAGAGTTTGCCTCATAAGTAATTATCCCGTCTGGACTGCACATAGGTACCTATTACGTGCAGATAGATAGATATAGTACAATGACCCTCGATCGGGTACTCCCCTCAATACAGCTGGCTGAAATGACTCACATGACAACCAACATATATTTATTTTGAATATTTTTGCATAAAAAATGAAATAACAATAAAATAGACCTGACTAGAATATAAAATACGAAACAGAATTAATGCACATACCAACCTATAAAAAATAAACTCACAATTCGTTCGAAATTGAACGTTCCATTTTTAAACAAATTCAAACAGATTTT